>NC_045542.1:25135534-25484701 GCF_009769535.1 Thamnophis elegans | reverse complement strand
TTGTTGGTCAAGCACTACAGAGTTACTAAAATGCTGACAAAAGTGATATAATAGTATTTTATAGTAGATAAACAAATAATGATACAGATTAAACATGCATTTCTAATAATACAAAAATGCAGAAACGTTGAAATGCAGTAAGAAAATTCACTTTCCTATAGTTATCAACTGATTTAAAAATAGCTTATAGGAATATTATTGACTGTAAACTTATCTATCACATAAGAATGACCACCATTATGGGTGAGACTCAAACTATTTCAGGCAATGTATATAAAAGCAATCTTAATATAAAAATCAGATCTGAGGCTTTAATTGCTACTGTATTTAGTTACTGTATCAGATGCTTGGAACAAATATAAATATTCCTACATTATTTTGGGATATTGTTAACCCAGTTTTCCCTAATTTTCTGTCCTCTAGAAATTCTTAAATCTTTGAAACAAGCCAAGCTGGACAAAAGAATTAACCCATGAAGTGTTATTACATGTAATAGTATTTAAGTCTACTCATTTAATTGTCAGCAGTATAGGTAGTCCTCAACTTATGACCAAAATTGAGCGCAACATTTATGTTGCTAAGTGAGAAATTTGTTAAGTGAGTTTTGCCCCATTTTCTTGCTACATTTGTTAAATGAATCACTACAGTCATTAATTTAATAACACAGTTGTTCAGTGAATCTGGCTTCCCCACTGACTTTGCTTGTCAGAAGGCTGCAAAAGGGAATCATGACTGCAACCGTCATAAATGTGAGTCAGTTGTCAAGCGTCTGAATGGAAAACATGTGACCATGGGATGCTACAATGCTCATAAGTGAGAAAAATGGTCATTAGTCACCTTTTTCAGTGACATTGTAACCTTGAACAGCCACTAAGCAAACTGTTGTAAGTCAAGGGCTACCTGTATTCAAATTAGGAAAAGGGGGTGGCAGAATCTTTTTCTTATATGATGTTCCTAATACCTTTGGGTTTAAAAGGCTGTACCAACATTGGCTAAGATGGGGGAAGAGTCTGAAAGAAGGCTTTGGGGTTTCTTTAAAGCACCACTATATAACTAGCACATAATCCCTAGCGCCGCATAACGGAGCAAGTTCCCGTTACTTGTCCCAGCTTCTGCCAACCTAGCAATTCAAAAGCATGTAAAAATGCAAGTAGAAAAATAGGAACCATCTTTGGTGGGAAGGTAATAGTGTTCTGAGCGCCTTCGACGTTTAGTCATGCCGGCCACATGGCCATGGAGACGTCTTCGGACAGCGCTGGCTCTTCAGCTTTGAAACGGAGATGAGTACCGCCCCTAGAGTCAGGAACAACTAGCACGTATGTGCGAGGGGAACCTTTACCTTTTACCTATATAACTAAAATGTCATTTTTTTGTCTTTTGAAACTTATGGCATTCTTACAGTCTGATTATTTTCATGTAAAATAACTGGAAAACTGTGATTTCTATGCTATGAGAAAAGACCAAAATTAGACCAAAGGACAAGGATAATTCCTTGACAATATAGATCTGAGAATTTAAACCTCTGGTATATATATTTGCAGACAGCACATAAAACTATTTTACTAGTTGTATAAGGCAGGTTGCTGCTATTTCATATTTAATCAGAACTCACATTCATTGGAAGAGTCCAGTCCATAAGCTGTAAGCAAGCCGTTTTTGCAATTGTTCAAGATTGTATGAGAAAATATGATGGCAATAAGGGAAGCATGCTTTCCACAAATTTTCAAAAGAGAAATGCATCAATTAAATGCATTTCAAATTGGTGAGATGTGGCAGAATTTTTTTTTTTAATTATGAACAACTATGGCGTGTTAAGCACTGAATGAACATAGGTCACTGATCAATCTTTAAAAGAGCAATCTTTTCAAAACTGGGTAAAACAAACCCAAAAATTCTGCTCTGTCCTGCCACAGACATCATTACATTTATGTTTTTGTGGCTCTTGGATGCCAAATGTAATTTTAAAAAATGCAATCTCTCACTACACAAAGGTTCCTCGCCTCTCATCTATAACACACACAGAACAGGTCTTGCCCAGGGCTACAGTTTCCAGAGTAAAGTAATATATTAGCAGAGATACAGGAGAATTAATAAAAATCATAAACTCTAGTGCTTTTCCATACTAACACTACAATGAGCAAAAAAGAGCAGCAAAAGGCCCTAAGAGATCAAATTAAATTGTTCCAGCCTACTATCTGAGATCTGGAACACATGACACACAATTCACACTGGAGAGTGGGTTAAATTGACCAGTTACTAGTTACAATGTTTCCCCGAAAATAAGAAAGGGTCTTATTTTCTTTTGAACCCCAAAATAAGCATTTGGCCTTATTTTTTGGGAGGTCTTATTATTTTTGAGGTGCAGGAGGCGATGAGCATGATTACCTCATGGCTGCTGTGTTGCAATATTTTCGGAGAGTGCTTATTTTCAGGGGAGGGCTTACTTTAGCACATGTGCTCAAAAGCCCGACTGGACTTTTGAGGGAGGTCTTATTTTCAGGGAAACAGGGTAGTTCAGAACTGTTGTATAGCATGCCATTGGAAAGCAGAATGGTCAACAGACTCAGTATGAAGTGAGAGCTCAAATTACATCACAGAATGCCAAAATGTATCTTCTTCTGTATTACACTTACAATGCTGCTTAAACCTATCCAGAGGAAGGTTAAAACTGCATCTGCTTAAATTATGAACTGGAATTCATCAGCCATAAAGTTTGAGACCTTCATAAATACAGGCTGCTCTTTATTTTATTTTTTCAGAACCATGTGTGCTCCACCAAGACCATCCCACACACATTTATGCATGTTAAACATTATAATTCTGCATCCAGTAAATTCAAATTCCATATTTAGTTTGGAACTAGGAACCAGATATGCTAATTGATCAAACTTGCATATATTTATCTATTTTTCAGCATTTTTGTGTAGTATTTGCATTTTCTTCTACTTGTTAATCCTTCCCACAGGTATGGGGGGGAAAACCCTTCCAATAACTAGGAATGTTATTATGTCCAAGCTTGTGGTTAGCTAAATCAGGATGCTGAATTCTGTACTTACATTTGATGCTCCTTCTCATTCTAAATTGCAAAATAGGATCTGCAATATTACATTAGTAGACTGTGGATGTTGTCATGGGTTGTAACTCAAAGGTATAATGGTTTGCATGCACAATTTTCTAGTGTATGGGTCCAGTATCTCCAGCCCACAAAACATAAGTGTGGAAAGCTGCTGTCAATCATAGTGGACAACTAATGGGGTTAGAAGTAGCAATGGTTTCTTTAACAGTTTATAACTGTTTCTTTAATCCAGTATCATGCATTTTTGAATTACCATCTTATTTCCTAAAGTGGCAACATTCAAAGAATAACCTACCCATTGAGAAAAAATTCATAAAGAAGAAAACTATGTATCACATGCTGTCAACTTCCTCTCATTCTGACATCACTGGAGTGGAATTTTTTAACAAACAAACTCTCCATTAACTAAGGAAACATAACTGCATGGAAATCTCCTCCCCCAGATATACAACTATAAGTATCACTAAAAGCTCACCAATTGTCTTGAAACCTCACTCACAGTGAAAGTGTCAATATTTTTATTTAATTTTTCAGAGAAATGTTCTTTGCAAGATCAATAAATGTACCTAATGTGTCTTTTAATTAGTTTTCCTGACTATAGGTGTGTTTTATACATGTACCTGGATGACACAAACTTTTTCTAAAAATAGACAACTAAATCCTTTTATCTAAATTCCTAACAGAAATATTATGCAGGGTGTTTAAACCAAGATTACCTTAGTTTTTCTCCAGAGATAAGTACCGGTAAGTTCTTTTCTGTATTTACATTTGGGGAGTTACCAATGGAGAGGCATCCACTTGTCCTTTAATTTTCCTACCCCAAGTAGTCAGGGAGGAGAGATTTAAGGAAATCTTTGCCCTTTCCTCCCCCCTTTCCAAGTGCAAAATATTTAAAATGTTACACACACACACAAACACACACACACTCCCAATTTGGGCTCTGTGATCTGCAAGTATGCAGGCCATAGATTGCTCTCCCTGTGACACTCAAGCACCCTATCTTAATTTTTCCCACCTATATGAAAGAATGAGACTTTTTAGTCCAATGCATATAGCAGGCACCAGGAAAAGGTTATTCTAGTAACTGCACAGTATTGATTTGTCTTCAGGTGGAATTCTGAAGTGTTTCTTATCAAGGTATCAGTGGAAGGGACATGCATGATTTTGCAAACTGTTTTGCACAAAAACATCTTTAACATGTAATTTTTGTAACGGAAAATAAGGCAGCCTTCCCTGCCAATGCTACCTTATTACAGGCTGAAGATGGAAGATATTTATATGGGACATTTTATAGATCTTGTACAATTGGCCATACAAGCTGAATAGGTACAGTCTTGAACTCAGCATCATCCTGCAATAGCCAGCAAAGTGTAGCAACTAAAGGAGGATTAAGAATGCAGTGAAGATGCTCATATTCTAAACCTATCTCTTCTATGAAACTCTGCCAGAAACTGTAGATTCTTTGAGGGAGCGTATCTCAATTCATTCTCAGAATACACCAAGGGAGGACATTTGTTGACTCTATTGACAAATTCTTATCCTCACTGTTGGCAGCCTTTAGCCCTTCAAACATTGAATCTGGAAGGGGAAAATCTGTTCTTTTTTTTTTTTTTGAAGCTTACAAGTTTTTACAAGAAATTCAAAGAGTGAAGAAAAGTTCACACACCAGACCTTCACAGTGCAGTCAAGGTGCAAAAGTCTACAAGATACAGTGGCTTTTCTTGCATTTTTGGGAAGTGACTGGTCAAGGTTCCTCTCAGCCTAATCTTAGGACAGTGGGAGGAACAAAGTGAACAAGAGCTACACAAACTGCCAAGAACTCCTGGGAAGAATATTAAATGTAACTTCTAAAAACACATCTAATTCCACATTCATATTTTGTCCCAATATATTTATGGAAGTAGGAGGAGCCATATAACTCTTCCTTTCTTCTTTTTATGAAGCAGTCACAAGGTTATCCTCCAGTCTTTTAGATTACAGTAAACTTCCGAAACGAATTCCACCACATTCATTCTTAACATCACAGATTGCTAATCTGTTAATACAGAGTAGGAGACTTAGTAGAAATCTAAATCAATCAATAAATCACATAAACCCTGCATAATCCCATATTGTTTTCCATTTGAATAGGAATTATAAAACCTCATTTTAGGAATGTAATGCAATATTATAGCCAACATTATCATCCTTTACATCAGGGGTGTCAAACTCAAGGCCCAGGAGCCGGATCCAGCCTGCCAAGTACTTAGATCTAGGCTACGGGACCACCCTGGAAATAGCAAAGGACCAGCCTGCGGTGCCTCTGTCAGTGAAAATGGAGCTTGCGAGGGCTGCACGCGGCCCTCTCGAGCTCCATTTTCACTAGTAGAGTGATTGGGCCACCACAGGTATACCCCGCCCTGACACAAGTGATATCATGCTGGCCATGCCCACCCTGGCCACACCCACCCCAGCCCCCTGAGGTCAAACACAACCTTGATGCAGCCCTCAATGAAATTGAGTTTGACACCCCTGCCTTACCTAGTCATGGTTTGACTAGCCATGTTTTTCCCCCGAATAAACCATAACTGGTTAAGTTCATACAACATATAATCCAAAATCCAAGGTTTGAATCTACAATGGCTGGGTCCACAATATGTGAATTAAACTAAAACCAAACAAAGCACATTAAGCTTTAGAATGTGTGTGAATTAGGCCATAGGTTTCCAAGCCACAAGATTCTGGGTTAGCAAGATCAACTGGATTCAGATTTTAAACAATTATGAAAATCCATCAGCTGAATCCATTGATGTCTTCCATCAAAGCTTGGGCAGGACAGGACTAGACCATATACGTATATCCCAGACAATGTTGCTTCATAAACTTTTCCCATTCAAATCAGTCTTGGAAAGAAAAAAAACATTGCAGGATTTCTGTAGGTAACGCCAGGCTAGGGGGAGAGAAATCAACCAAATTCCATGGTTCCAAGGAAAAGTTAGGATGAACAATGAAGGGGAAATGAGGGGGGGGGACCTTTTTTTAAAGGATATCCTAGTGCAGTTTATAAAGGAAAAAAGTTGAAGGAGATTAGTATCTGCTGATATTTCTCACTAGAATTGGGAAATAACAAGGGTTAGTTAGATAATAAGGATAAACAGAGGCAAGAAAAGAAAAACAACCAAGAAAGATCACTGAACCCCTCCCCCCCCACGACTCTTAATCAAAAGCCCACCTTGGGCCAGAACAGTGTGGTGCAAATCTGAAATTTTAAGAGAACTTTAAGAGAAATCTGCCTGCCAGCAGTGACACATTCCAGGATGCCCAAAACTGGGCATCTGTCAAAAACAAGTGTCAAGCCCCTGTGGGATTGGAGTGGATACATAAAAAGAGATGCCTACAGGACTAGGAGCATGAGCAATGCAGAGGGGGAGGGAAGAGGTATCTAAGTGGGGGGGGGGATTATAGCTGACAGACAGAGGTGGATGCGATTAACTCTGAAATGACACGATCTACCTGAAAGAACCGCCACCTCGCTGGGAACCTCGCTCCGCAAGGGGAATAGCTGAGCACACAACTAAAGGCGACGGGCGCACAAGAGTAACAGAAAATCCGAACCACCAAGAACAAGTGGAGAAGTTAGGGAGGCAACAACCCCCCCCCCTTCTCGGCAGGGCTTGGGCTTCAATCCCAGCCTAAGAAAGAGAGATCCAGAATGCTTTCCCGGATCTTTAGGGACCGAAAAAAGTGCCTGAAAAAGTTGGAGAGCGGGAAAGGAAAAAGGAGCAAGCACTATAAGGCTGGCGATCCATCCCTGATCCTAGAGAGAGCAACTCGAAAGAAACCCGATTTCCAGCAACGTCGGAGATGCGGACGAGTTCATTTGCAATAAAGGCTGCGAAGTCCCCGGGGCAGCGGAGGGAGGGAGGGTTGAGGAGGGGGCGAAGAGGAATCTATGCAGGGATCTAACCGGGGAGGGGGGAGGAGGGAGTGGGAGGAGGGGTCTCTCTCTCTCTCTCACCAGCACCATCGCGAATCGTTCTTCCAGCTCCCCCTGATCCGGCATGGGAACCCTTCCCGGCGGGGGCGGCAACATCCCGGGGCCCCCGCCCGGCTCCCCGCTCTCGGTGTTCCCCATCCCCGGCGGCTCCAGGGGAAGCGGGGATGGCTCGGCCCGTCTGGATCGTCGGTGTGGAAGTGAGCCGCCGTGGCCAGGCGGCGACAGCTACCTCCCGATCCCTCCCTCTCGTGCCCGGCCTGGGACAAGACGGGGGCTGTCGGGACCGCCCCCGGCACCGCCCGCCTGAAGACATCCGTCTGTCCAATGGAAGAAAGTAAGGACGGCTCCTTCCCGACCCTCCCTCTTCCCCGAGATGCGCTGCCCCCTTCCCAAGGAGCCTCCTCGTCCACACGTGGCGCGCCCCCCGCTCCCCCTCCCCCAAATTGCAGGCGCGTCTGCAAAAGGTCTTTTGGCCACACGAGCCGAGGTGGAAGTTCGGCACCTGAAGAGGGCGCTTGGTTTTGAGGGCAACACCCCAAAGATCCCGAACTTCGCCTCTTTTTTTCCCTGCAGGCCCAATCCTGCTCACACGGTTTGCAACTAAACCTTTTGGAGTCCCCAAACTTGGCAACTTTTAAGACTTGTGGACTTCAACTCCCAGAATTCTCCAGCTAGCTGTGCTGGCTGGAGAATTCTGGGAATTGAAGTCCACAACTCTTAAAAGTTACCAAGTTTGAAGACCTCTGCTTTAATTGATGGCTTTAGATAACGCTCGACTTCCCGACCCGCAAACAAATTAAACTCCGACTAACGTGCCTTGAGCTATTCTTAGGTTCACATCCATTCGAGAGGGAACTTTGGGTGAATAAGGAAAATGCTTCTTTAGACCCAAGTTCTTACTCGGGACATCTTTACTTCGAAGTCAGTCCACTCCGTTCGGATTCTCGCATTAGACTTGGGCTCCGTAGTCCAAATGGCCCCTTTCTATTTCTACGATACTCTGTAGTCTGATCCTTTCTGGTTTCAGCGAATTATCACTCGGCCATGTAAAAGGAGCACGTACCCGGCAACCTGTAGTAACTACTCTCGGTATTTTTTATTTTTTTTTGCAGAAATGAAGTTCGATGGTGGAGAAGAGGGGGGGGGGACAAAACAAAACTTCTACCTACAATCTTGAATGTACTTCACACCGGGACCCTAAGAGACCATAACTTAGAACCTTCCTGTTGTTAAAGACTGCACCCCTATGCGAACCGGAGCATAGAATATGAGGATGTGTATCTTTATACATAAACACGCGCGCACATCCCTAAACCTGAGCTCGGTGGAATTGTCTTCCCGAGCAAACTGAGGGTGCATCTTTTCTATTAAAAAAAAGACGTTACTCTGAAAATGTACTCTCCAGTCCCGAGAGCGAAAGACCAGATCGAGGTGGAACCTTGCCTGGAAAAATTACACGCCTTTCTCCCCGGGTCTTGTGCACGCAGTAAACTGAGTCAAGAGGACAAAGGGAGCCGTTACTCAATCCTGCCCCTCCCACTGCGAGGCATCTGGTCTTTGCGAACAGGAAAAGGACGGCTGCCCCCTAATGGAGGAGATCGGAATGGCCGAGAGCGTTCTTCGTTTTCAAAGGGTTTTGCTCGGGTTTCAGAGAAGCGCCTGCATATGGAGGGCAGAATTGAGGCGGCAGCGTCGGGTCTAACTGGGTCAATGCACTAGTCTTTACTAAATCAGGCGCCTTGCTCTATGATTCCCATCACGCCCAGCCAGAATCATCACTGTGGAGTCCTTGGTGCAGTCTGACCTTGGTTGTTCACTTGCAGACCAGTGCTGGGGTTCAATTTTTTTTAACTAGCGGTTCTGTGGGCGTAGTGTGGCTTGGTGGGCGTGGCTTGGTGGGCGTGGCATGGGAAGGATACTGCAAAATCCCCATTCCCTCCCGATCACCTGGGACTCAGGAGGCAGAGAAGAGATGGGGGTGGGGCCAGTCAGAGGTAGTATTTACTGGTTCTCCAAACTACTCAAAATTTCCGCTATCTGTTCTCCAGAACTGGTCAGAACCTGCTGTTGCAGATCTTTCATTACCTGGCTAGGTAACATCATCAGTTTAACAAATAATTTTTATTAGGGTGTCTATGTTACAGACTTGCACCGATGGCGTTTGTTAGTTAATTAGTTGGGTAATGAAAGGTTTGCAAACAGACAACAAAGCTCTGAGAGCACCCAGGACTCCACAGTTCAACCCTGAGCTACAGTGTTCTCTTCTATGAGAATCATCCTTGGCAGTACAGATGGAAATGATTGGACCTTGAATGATCCAACCAATGGAAAAGTCTGCACTGAGAATGCAGATAATTCTGGTGTTGCAAATACAGTTCTTGGAATATAAGGGGTCTGTTGTAGAGGTGGGATTCAGCTACTTCTGACTGGTTCGCTGGATCGGTGTCCCAGCTGATCGGCTGGGTCTTCTTATATTGCCCTGCTGGAAAGCAGGTTAGTGGGGTGGGGAGGAAATGGGATTTTACAGTATCCTTCCCCTGCCATGCCCACCAAGCCATGCCATGCCCACAGAACTGGTAGTAAAATTTTTTTGAATCCCACCACTGGTCTGTTGTGCCTGTGAAAATGCTTCCCAGAGTTTTCAGACTTGAACTTCTCAAATCCCCTAGCCATTGATCCTCCCCATTCTTCTCTGTTCATTAAAGTACAAATAGTCCTCAACTTACAACAGTTCATTTACTGACCATTCAAAGTTACAATGGCACTGAAAAAGTGGCTTATTACTGTTTTTCACACGAATGTTGCAGCATGCCCTGGTCACTTGATCAAAATTCAGGAGTTTGGCAAGTGACTCATATTTACGACGGTTGCAGTGTCTGGTGATCATGCGGTTTAACTTTTGTGACCTTCTGACTAGCAAAGTCAATGGGGAAGCCAGATTCACTTAACAATTGTGTCACCAATTGTGTGAGTCACTTAACTGTGACAAGAAAGGTCATAAAATGGGGCAAAATTCACTTGACAAATGTCACATTTAGCAACAGAAATTATGGGCTCAGTTGTGGTCCTAAGGGAACCAATGTACATGAAAGGCTCTGTGATGATGGCAAATGGAATCTGTCATCCCAAGAATTTTAAGCCAGGGGACATCCTCTCAACTAAATTCTTGAGTGGGGAGGAATAGATTAGAGAAGTTCCACTTTCAACTAGGAAATAGGGTACTGGAAAGATGCATTGGGAGTGGATACTTATCCAAGTATATCTTCTACTACTCAGAATGGGCAGTTTAAGTAACGGTAATCTCAGCTGAAGAATCCTAGAGCTACTGTAGTATCAGAAGAATAACCTGGAATGGTTGGTTTCTATATGTTACTAAATGCCAAGGAGCTAGTTTATCTAGATCACCCAAAATTAATTTACTTTGAAACTTGAAGCAAATCTTAATACATACTCACGAAGTCAAAGGTGAGTATTTTCTATTAAATTATCCAACAAAGATACTTCTAATGACTACAGAGAGGTACTCAAGTTGAAAACCTGTTTTATCAACAGCAAATATGTGCTTTATGCAATACACAGTTGAGAAATGCTAAGATTAGATCATCTTTACATTAAAAAAAACATTATTTCATTCTTATTTCCAAACATTGTCTCATTGACTGAAGTAATCGAGATTCTCCCCATGTTTCACTATGTCACATTACTAAAAGAAACAGGGGAATTCCAAATCAGGAAAAGGGTTGGTGATAGCAGAAATATCAGGAAGATCTTAAATTACCTACAGCAGGTCAGCACAACACCTGCCAAGCAGCTTTGTATAATCCACCAATTTTTTTAAGTAGGAAATTTAGAACCTTCCATTGCCTTCATCTACAGCACTTCTGCCCCACTCCATTACCTGCAGAAGAACTGGTCAGCATTTTAGGCATTTCTCTGTGGCCCCACAAGGATTTTTAATTTATGACTGTGGCCCTGGATGACAGGTTATTGCCACATGCAATAGAACACCTGGCACATCTAAACACAATCCTGGCATGTTTGTCCAGCATTGAATCAAATCATTAATTATTTCATCGCTAATCAACCTAGAACTATAGAGAACAACCTAGAGCTAATCAATCTAGAACTATAGCCTTTTTGCCATTGTACAAAATAAATACAACAAAATTGGTTAATAAATTAATAAAAATGGTATGTCCCATATTGATTTTCTCTCACTCTCTTTCAAATTGCACTCAGTCTTTCTTTTCTGATTTTGCTAGGCTCCTCAAAGTTGCATGTGTTTTATTCCCTTAGAATGAAGAGCACTCAAGGGATGATTCATTCTTTATGCTGATTAAACTCATCTATCCCGGTATGAACACTAGTAGAAAAAAACCAACAGAAACCTGTCTTCTCCAATTTGGCACCCTGCAAGTATGTTGGGCTTTTTCTTTTTTCTTTTGCATTGCTAAAAGAGGTGGTAGATGTTGCCGTGCCAACAGAACTACAAGGGACCAAGTTAAGAAATGCTACTATAAAGTGTGAGAGATGAATTTAAACATGCCAACACATATGTCAAAGTGTCCATTATTTGCCTGGAGCCGGGAATCAAAATAAAACTTTCCCCTATGTTTGAAGTGGTTTAACTGTTTTAGAAGAATGTGAGCATAATCTAGCTAAAACCATAGAATGCCAGGATTTGAAAATATATGAGTTTTATTAAGGCCTTGCAATTGTTCCCATAGAATTCAAACTTTTTGCTGTCTATACAAGAAGAGTTTATTTAGATACTCTTCCAAGCAAGCTAGCCATAGTAATGAGAGTTTCACTGTAATGAGTTGTATCCTTCACTGGCACAGTTTCTTCACTTAATCCGCTCTCAAGGGTATCAAAGATCAGTACAGATCATGAGTTTAAAATATAAACTCATACAGTAGATGCTCCCAGTTTGTGGCTCTGCAATATATATCCCCTATATGTATATAAGGCACAGATCTCTACTTCACAGATGGTACGCACACACGGTTATATAAAAATTGAGCTTGTCTCTGGAGACATGGCTGAAGCAGAGCTTTTGGCCTTTTAATAATTCACATGTTATTTATCATTATGACATATTCTGGCTATAAGCAGGCAATTATAGTAATTCTAAAAATATGCACATCCAGTACAAATCCAGCTGCTCTTCCAATGTACCATGTTTCCCTGAAAATAAGACAGGGTCTTATTTTCTTTTGACCCCCGAAATAAGAGCTTCCAGTGGTGGGTTCCTACCGGTTCGGACTGGTTCGGCTAAACGGTAGTGGTTTGGCGGCCTGGGTCGCTGGAACTGGCAGCAACCCAGGGCTGCCACTCCCCTGAACTGGTTCTCCGGGTGGCGCCGTAGGCACCGCTATCTTGTTTTTCAGTTCTGCACATGCACAGAACAATTTTAATTCTTTAATTGTTGAATTTTAATTGTGGCTTGTGTGCGCTCCACATGCACAAGCACATGCATGGCCTTATGTTCAGGGAGGTCTTATTATTTTTGAGGTGCAGGAGGCAGTAAGGGTGGTCACCTCATGGCTGTTGCTGTGTTGCAATATTTTTGGGGAGGGCTTATTATCCAGGGAGGGCTTATTTTTGGGGAAACGGTATGTATGACTAATAATATTTTTAAAAAACTTTTATCCCACTTAATTCTTAACAACAGTGCGCTGCTCACAGAGAAATTACAATAAAACCAATAAAAGATAAAAGATGGCAAGTGTGATAAAAAAAAAGGGATCCCACTATCCTTTGTCAAAGGCTAGGGGAAAACCCTGGTTTTTACGCATCTCCTAAACAACAACAGAAAGAGAGACATCCAGATCTTGGGGGGGACATTGTTCGAGAGGGCAGGGGCTGCTATAGAAAAAGTGTACTCCTGGGGCCCTTATATATGCCATTCTTTAATCAAAGGAATCCATAACCCCCAACCCTGCAGGATTGATTGGACAAGGAGATGTTATGGGAAACAGACAAGGCCCTATGCCATGTAGGTCTTTGTAGGTAACGATCAGCATTTTTAATTGCACCTGGAAACAAACTGGTGCAGCTTGTGAAGCAGATGCATTATGTAGGCGCACCCATTACTGCTTTCACTGCTGCATTCCAGACCAGTTAAAGGTTCAAGGACAGCACTATATCAACCATGTTGCAGTGGTCAAGTCACTAGGTGACTAGGGCATAAGTGACAGTCTGTCAAATTTGATTGCATAGTGTGACGTATTGTGATGCATCACAACGGTTTCTGCCTTTGCGAAGCCAGGATGAGTGTGGTCTGAACACGACGCATCCAGTCTGTGGTCGCCAATTTGACAGGCCTGGTCTAACTCATCTAGGATAGGGTGCAAATGATGCACCAGATGGAGTTGTGGAAAGCTGACACCTGTTCTTCTAATAGGCGCTGTGAATCCAAGAAGATCCCTAGATCCTACCAATTCTGAAGGGGGAAGTGTTACGTCATCCACATCAGCGATGGAATATCCCAAAATCTGGTCAGTCCCAAAACCCACAATGATCCAATCTGGGTAGGACTGAATCATAGACCCTTCCTTCCCATTCAAACTTGTACAGCCTCTAGGCACTTGAATCAGAATCTTCCATAACCTCATTAGGCTGGAACAGAATTAAAAGTTACAATTGGGTTTTAACAGCATACAGATGGTACTGAATTCCAAACTGGTTGAAAAAATCACCCAGCAGTTTCATATAGATGTTGTAAAGGAAGGAAAAGAGAGTAGAATTCTACAATATTCCATACAGGAAGTGCCTAAGGAGTGATCTCCCCCTTCCCAACCAACACCAACTGAAACTGGCCCCACATGAAATAAGAGAACCACTATAAAAACAATGCCCCTCAATCTCCAACTCACAAAGCCAGTTCAGAAAAATATTGCGGTTGATAGTACTGAAGCTGCTAAGAGATCAAGAAGATAATAAAAAATATTATTTATCATTATTTACTCACACATATAGTAAATAAAGCTCATTTATTTTCAGCAGAAGTGATCACAATCCAGAATTTCATCTAGAAAACTACATCATCTATATCTATACTAAAAAATTACACTGATTTTAGACAATCTTTGCTCCTTGAAAATGAATTCCCTTGAGTTCAGTGATATATAGTCCCTAGTAAATGTGATTAGAGCTGCTGAAGCTTTTCTAATTTACATTCAAACTGAATTATTAATATGAATATTTATATGGTTTCTGAATATAGCAGTCATGCTATCACTCTTTCATAATTTTTTCCAGGCTAAATATGTAACATTCCTCTAGCTTTTCCCTGTGGGACCTGGGCAAGGGGTCACTTACTACTTCTATTGGGTCCCCCACCAAACATATTGCAATTTTTTGAAATCTTTCTAAACAAAACACCTCAGCTAAATGAGGCTCAGGAATAGGAATGTATGGCCCTTCCTCCTTATTATCCCACATGTAAGAATCAAAGCATTATAGAGCTGGAAGAAGCAATTTACGTCATGAAGCCCAAGTTTAGTAATCCAAATTAAAACATTCTCAACAGATGGCTGTGTCATATAAAATGAGGAGCCTGCCACCAGTTTCAACTATCCAACTATTTTTCAGTTTTTCCTAATTTTCAACAGCCATGTTCTGAAGAATAGAATGATAGTTCTTAGCCTCCTGTGTGATCCACCTTTACTACTTAATCTCCTTTGAAGCTATTAGTTTGAAAATGAAACTGTAATGTCTATTTGTTTTCACAATTAGATACTGAATGTGGTATAACTAAAAGTATTATGGCTGTAGATATAATATTACCAGTATTACACCAATTACAGTACCCCACATATGCTATTCAATCAGAGAATAGTGCTGCAATTGATCTTGGAAGTCTTCTAATCCCAACCCCCTGCTCAAGGAGGAGACCCTATATCATTTCAGACAAGTGGCTGTCCAGTCTCTTCTTAAAAACCTCCAGTGATGGAGCATTCACAACTTCTGGAGGCAAGTTGTTCCACTGGTTAATGGTTCTCACTGACAGGACATTTCTCCTTAATTCCATATTGCTTCTTCCCTTGATTAGTTTCCATCCATTGTTTCTTGTTTTGCCTTCTGGTACTTTGGAATAAGTTGACCCCTCTCCTCTTCTTTGTGGCAGTCCCTCAAATACTGGAATATTGCTTTCATGACACATTGAGTTACCGTAATTGTTGCAGAGCACCATGTTATAGTTTTTTGCAAGTGCTTGAAAGGAGATGTAATACAGGTAATCCTCAACTTACGATCACAACTGAGCCCAAAATTGATGTTGCTAAGTGAGAAATTTGCTAAGTGAGTTTTGACCATTTTACGACTCTTCTCACCACATTTGTTAAGCGAATCAATGCAGTTCTTAAATTAGTAACCCCGTTATTGAATAAATCTGGTTTCCCCTTTTGCTTGTCAAAAGGTGGCGAAAGGGGATCGCATAATTCTAGGACACTGCAACTGTCATAAACGTCAGTCACCTATCAAGCCTCCGAAAGTAAATCACACGATCCTAGGGATGCGTCAATGGTCATGTGAAAAATGGTCATAAGCAGAGGTGGTATTCAGCCGGTTCTCTCCAGTTCGGGCGAACCAGTAGCGGTGGCTGCAGAAGGTTCCACCCACCCATCCCAACGTAATGCAGAAGGTGGTGCGCATGCGCAGCTGCGGCATGTGCAAGTGAAGCGAGTGTGCCCGCACTCACATTTGCGAATCGGTAGGGAAGGTAAATGAATCCCACCGCTGGTCATAAGTCACTTTTTTCAGTGCTGGTGTAACTTCGAATGGTCACTAAATGAACAGTTGCAAGTCAAAGACTATCTGATTTGTAGATTTTGCGTTCAAATCTTGAAAAGTCCATTGTCCGGCTGTGTGAGGATTTCTAGAGAGAGACAGAAAAATTATTACAGTAATAGATTGCCTGGCAATGCACGTTGCCTGTAATGAGAGGCTTCTACCAGAAGGCTACGCTCCAGACTTGGATGCTTCAGGCAAAAAATAAACCATCTCCCGCACCCAGCAGCGTCCACTCCTTCTAATGGCGCTGCGTGGCAGCCAGCTCTGTCTGTATATTGCACTCCTTCCGCTAGGGGTCGCGCGCCGCTTCTAGGGAAGGAGGGCATACGAAGAAGAGGCAATAAAAGTCTCCAATCCGTCACTGGGCGCCGCCTACCAGCTCGATAACAAGAAACCAATAAACGTCGCGAACGTATGTACATCCATCTGTCTGTCCTTCTATACGTCTATGCGTGTGAGTGTGTGTGTGTGATGTGCGTGATGTGCTCCTTTCGTCCGGGATAAACCAATCGCAACTGCTTGGGCGCGGCCGCGGGACCAATAGCGAGGCGAAGGAGCCACCTCTCAACCAATGAAGACGTACGCAGAACTCTTCGGAGGGGGTTGGGTGAAAACACCAATGGGAATCCGGGGCGGGACCTTGAGGATGAAAGTACCAATGGCAGGTGGGGAGGGGATAAAAGAGGAGGGGCGGAGGCGTTCGAGGCCAGAGACACGTACGATTCGACTAGGACAGCCGTGCTGTTGTAACCGCGACGGGACCCGTTTTTCTGCGGCGGGGTAAGAACACGGCCTCTTTCGGTTTCCGTTCTTATAGCAACCCTGTGACCATCCCCTCACACCCACCCGCCCTTCCTCCGAGGCGTCTTTTGTGGGGTTCCTCCGAAGGCGTCAACCGTGCCCCTCCCCCCTTTGGACTTTCCCCTTCTCCCAACGAGGGGGGGTGGTGGCGGGAGAAGCGGGGTAAAGAAACGGGACCGTCCCGGCCTGCTTCGGGCCGCCCGGCCATTATTAACGTTCCTGCGTTCTGAGCGATAACGTCATAGAGATATCCTACCGGCCCCCCCTTCCCCAATAGGGTCGGTGGGCGGGAGTTTCCTCGGTCTCGGGAAGGCAGCCGCCTTTGGCGATCAAATCCCGGCCTCCGGAGAAGAGGGGCGTGGGTGGGGTGTTTCCAAGGCCCTCGGGTCTACCCAGGGGCCGAGCAGGAGTTCCGTGTTGCCAAAACCCTCGGGGGGCTCGTGGCATGGGAGGCAGGGAGGGAGGCTGTGCTGAAGAGCTTGGCTGGCACCTAAAATGGTGTTATATCTGATGTGAGAAGAAAGACGCCGAATCTCGTCCTAAAAGGCTGATAAGACGACGGCGAAAGGCAATAAGGAGAACAACAATGCAACATAAAATAATATATAATATGGAATTATAATATAATATCGAATAAATAATATAATATATACTAATGCTGGATGTCCGGTTTCTGTGGCGTCGGTTTAAAAATAGGCGTCGTCTGGTTTCTTTCGGTTTTGCTGTCGCTATTCGGCTACGCGGGTTTTTTAGGTATTCCCCCCCCCCTTGCCGTGTCTAGTTAAAAGGAAGTATTTTGGGGGGGGGGAGGCGTGGGCTTTTATTTTTTTGGCTATGTCTTCGAACAAGTGGAAAAGCTTTCATTAAAGAAGAATGGTCCTGCTGCCTATCCGAAAGTGTTTTTGCTGTTTTATTGCGTTGGCGATTTGCCTCGCTGCTGCTGCTTCTGCTGCTGTCGTGGTGGAAACGAAAAACAGGTTTTATGCGAATGTAGGCTTGTTTGGTAGGGGGAGGGTCCAGAAAGGGGAAGAGGAAGAAGCCCAGGTAAAGGGGTTTCTGGGTCTTCTTCAGGCATCCCAGATTTTCCTCGCGGGACTCTTAACTAGCAATGTTGCAGTCTGGATTTTTTGCTTCCACCAGAATGAGTTAAAATTAAAACTTCAGACCTCCTCCTTCAAGCAGAGAAAGCGGCAAGGTATATGCTCACTAATAAGTTGGAATAGTTTTGAAGGATTGGAGGTTTAGCCCAGAAAATAACGATCCTGAATATTTTTCGGTATAATTTTGGTTTTTCTTTCATGGAATAGAAGTTAAGATGGAATTCTAAATATGGTGCTATCTAGCAATGCTCCTCAACCTTGGAAGCAGGACATTAGTTCCCAGAATCCTTAGCAATGGCCTTTACTGACTGGGTAATTCTGGGTATGGAGACTCATACCTGATAGGTGTCCAAATTGAATAAGGTAGCTCTAGAGCAAATTCCTCCAACCTTTATTGTCCTTCATGTTTTTTTTAATAAGCATTGATTACATTAGTTGATGTCTTCTAGTTACAGATGTATCTGAAAGTCATCTGTTTGATGCATTCAGAGAATATTTAGAGTGAGTTAGACCTTGTTGTTTGTACTGTGTTTTATTTGTGAAGGAAATGTTCTGAAACAAATGAATTCTGTAATGTGCACTAAAAGGGACAGGCAAACAAAGGAGAATCAATAGTAGGTTGGAAGATCCATGTCAGGTAGCTATAAACCACAATGTCTATTGGAAAATCTGAACAATATAGGCAGAAATAACCTTCCTATGTTTCTATTAGTTTATGTTGGACTCTATTGTGAAAGGTACATCTGTGGACATTTTATTTGTTTTTCTGAGTAAATAAATTTATGCTGCTTTATGTGTAAATTGTTATAAAGTTTCAAGAGTAGCACTGGCATGTTTCTTGAATTTCAGTTATTTCATGAGTTGTCATCAAGTTGGATACTAAATTAAATGATCTTCCACACACTTTGGGAGAGTCAGATTTTAAAGCCTGTGCCTTGCATTCTGCTTTGGGACAGTATTTTCCAAAGAGAACCTGCTGTATGACCACTAGTCTGCATCAAGAAAAACTTAGTTGAATGATGTGAGATTTGTCTGATTTATAAGGAGGGCACAAACAACTGCTCAGCAGAGTTGGCTTTTGATGAGAAATTGAGTTTTTAAAGGTAAATAGTTTGCTACACAGGGGTTAAAAGTGTCAGAATGAACTTTTTACCTTTAGTGTTTCTCCCAGCAGAGCCTGTGCAGGTAAACTGGCAAAACTATGGCCATGACCACACACTGAAGTTTCCTTTTTTTTGTATGTGTATATGGGAGATTGATAGATATCCTCAAAAAGGTTGGGGCTTCAGTCTTGGTGCTGTAACTGCCATTTGACTATTTTGACATTCCTCTACCCAACATACATGTGACATTTGGTGTGAACCTTTTGGAGGTGGGACATAGGATCAGATGAGTTTTTCAGTTTTTCTTTGTAAGATACTAGTCATAGGAGTTTCCTATGATACGTCTCCTAGCTAGTTCAACAGACTCCTGTGGCAACAAGATGACTTGCAGTACACGACTTCAAACCTAATTGGCTGGCTTTCTGATGTCATAGTGTTGGAGGAATGTACAAGGTCTCGGTTCATTGTGTTACATTTCTCTTTCTCCCTTGCAATTTGGTGCTGTGAGGATTGGGGGACAACCTACTCCCTGCTTCCATCCTCTTCTCCACTCTTTGATAGCTAGTAAGTTCCTGTTTGTGGATCATAATAATGGAATATGGAGGTGTTTGTAGAATTGTAATAGAAATTCAATCTGGCAGGTTGGGCATGCTATGGGTTTCATTAGCCAAGGTAGGTACTAGGAGGTGTATCTTCTCTGCTATAGTCCCTGTCCTTTGGAACATTCTCCCCTCAGGACTGAGGATTACTTCAACCCTATTGGCCTTTTCATAAGGCTTTGAAGATCTAGATTTGTGCCTAGGCTAGGGCCTCAAGACTGTAAAGAGTCCCATTTTCTAGTTATATTGATACCAAGGATGATTTTTTTTCTCAATTGCCATATATATTTAATTTGTATTGTATTGTAATTGTTTTACCTGTTTGTTTGATTGTTCACTGCCCAGAGTTACTTGCTTGAGATGGCAGCCATAGAAATTGAATAAATAAATATTAGCCCTTGGTAATTAAAGGTCATATGTGTGGCTAAGTATTTCTGGTCATTTATTTAAAAAATGCTAGGGTTCCTCTCTCAAGAACAAACTGATCCTTAACTTAGATTACAGTGAATGCTGCCAAGCCTGTTTGCCATTCTCTAGTGGATTTCCTTTCCAGTTCTATACTAATTTATACTAATAAGTTGTCTCTTTGGATGTACGTGGCTAAGGAAGAATTTCAGAGTCAATATACTTGTTGAATGTGTTCTGCTCTGGACTTGAAGTGTAGGCTCTAATTGTTGCTTCACAGAACATTCTTGATCAAACTATGCTGCTAGATAATATGCACTTCATATTTGGGTGTACAGTGTTCAGTGATGGTATGAGTTCTATTTTACACATTCTAATCTGGTATTTTGTAGTATTGTTTATTAAGTATTGTCTTATAGTTTATTTTGGATTGCCCTTATCCAAGCAAGCTACCAACTACCTCATAAATATTAAGATAAAGTCATTTATCATCCAAAAGACATGCCTATGAGATTTTAAAGGCAAAAGAAAGATTGGACAGGAGTAATGAGATCATGGTCATTGCTCAGAATATTTTAATAAGATTGCAGTTCTTCTGATTGTACTTACACAAATAGGAGGGAAGTTTTTGGATACTATTGGGATCTGCAAAAGCTAAATGTAAATATTAAGTAGAAGCCTTTCCATTCAATCAATAGTTAGCATTCTTTTGGGCAGGCATGCCACCATCCTTCTGTGTTCCTTCCCAATGGCAGGGTTTGTTTTTTTTCCTTCAAATTCAATCATCCACAGTCTTACATCTTACCCAGGAAAATTAATCCAAAAATTATTGTACTTAGTCACCATTCTAAAACTGACAAAATTCTTTCTGTAGGCATGTTACATAGAACCTCATTTCTTTGCATCTAAGCAACCCTTGGAGAGTTTATAAAGCCATGGCCCGAAACTGTATGTAGCTGTGTACTCAAGCCTCTCTTTTTTTTACTAAGGGCAAGACTCCTTTGAGGATAACCAACCTCTGTAATTTTTACAATGTTATCCTAATAATTTTCCCCTTGTGTCTTTTCCCAAATAATGGTACCTTCTCAGTAACCTAGTCCAGTGTTTCCCAAAGTGTGGTACGTGTACCCCCAGGGGTACGGTAAGAGTTTGGTGGGGGTATGCGTTGCACCGGAGTTTGGTGGGGTTCACATGGGAATATCACAACAGGAGAAGATATCTTTAATGTTATGAATACATTTATGCAAGAGAACAAAATTGATTGGAATAGATGTGTTGGAATAAGCACAGATGGAGCAAAAAGTATGGTCGGAATTAATAAAGGACTCGTTGCAAGAATTCAAAATGTTGCTCCAAATGTCATATCCACACATTGTTGCATACACAGAGAGGCTTTGGCAACACGTAAGATGCCCGCTGATCTACAGAAAGTTCTGGATGAAAGCGTGAAAATCATTAACTACATTTTTTTATGTAGTTATGAGGGGTACTCAGCGTTACAAAAATTATAGAAGGGGTACACATATGTCAAAAGTTTGGGAAACACTGACCTAGTCTGTGATTCATAATTTTCACATTACTAGATCTGATGTTAATGCTGAAAGAAAAATACGTTAACGTAGAGGAGGTGTACATGGCCTTTCACTTTCTCAGATTTCTTTGTGATCTTCAAAATAGCTGAAGCCATCTTGTTTTTAAACGATGCAAATTAATTTTCATTATTTATATTGAAAGTTAATTTGCAAGATGGATGGGTTTTGCAGAATGGGGAAAAATTCAATTTAATTATAAGCATAATATATTCAATCAGAGATGGTCAGCGCCTTGGGGAGCAGGACCAGAATTTTTTAAAACTCAGATGTAGATAACTAATACTACCATCTGTGATAAATGGAAGTAGAGATGTGCAGTATGTCTTTAGCTGAAAACAGCCATTTTGAATGTTGCAAGCGTGAAAAAAAACCTCAGCTGTTTTGAGTAGCATCACATTTGGAGTGGGGCATGCTGAACATATTTCTACCTTGAAAAGTTGCAGCCTTCAATGGCCATTTTAATTGTTCCAAGCATGAATCAAAACACATGTGTTTTGAGAGTTTTATCTGTGGGTAAAATAAATAATATTCCATTTCAGACACAGCCATAAATGGACTGCTCTCTGTGAACAAATGATCTAAAATGTAATGTAAAAATTCTTTCCTATATTCTCTGGCTAAGTGGGCTCAAAGAACACTAATGAAAACCATTAGTTACTCCTGCTGTGGCTAAAGCTGCTGGAAAAGTATAAGGCTTTTTGAAACATAAAGGATGCTTATTGAGAGCTGTGAGTCCCTTGGACTGCAAGATGATCAAACTGGTCAGTCTTAGACCAGATCAACCCTGACTGCTTTTTAGAAGGCCAGATCCTGAAGATGAAACTCAAATACTTTGGCCACCTAATGGGAAGGAAGGACTCACTGGAGAAGAGCCCAATGCTGGGAAAGATTGAGGGTAAAAGAAGAGGGGAACCACAGAGAATGGGGTGGCTGGATGGAGTCACCAAAGCAGTAGGTGTGAGCTTAAATGGACTCCAGAGGATGGTAGAGGACGGGAAGGCCTGGAGGAACATTGTTCATGGGGTCGCAATGGATCGGACACGACTTCACAACTAACAACATTAAGAGTAATCCTGAGCTTTACAGGTTCTTGTTTTTCTCCTTACTTTTCACATGTGTCAGTAGTGAGAAGTGCTCACTAATACTTTTTTCTGGAATAGTTTCAGCTTTATGCTCTGTTTTGCAGAGAGTCTCCTTCCCATTGCAGAAATCTGTATTTCAAAATGTTTCCCTAGTCTCGGATCTTATCCAACCTCTTCCTTGAATAGCTTTTGGCTTCCGGAAGAACTGGGTGCTAAGTGGAAAATGTTTCTTCCACTCTTGTGTGACCTATTTTGATGCCCTGATGTTGAGTCATGTTATCTAATACAAGCACCTAATACCCAAATTACACGCTGTGTAATTTTCAGGTTCAGCTTTCCAATTCAGGTTGTTCTTAAAGTGTGGCTTTTGATACCTCAAGACAGACTTCCTTTTTTAGAGCTTTTCAATGTGATTCCCCCCCTCCTCCCATGTGTGTTCCTCTGATAAATAAAGACCTTGTAAATGTAGAGAAATATAAGAAGATAGAAATGTGAGAGTAAGCTCTCTCAAGATTAAAGGCATTTCTTTAACACTAGTGCACCTTGCTAGCAAATACAAACCTATAATGCAAACTTCTTGCCAAGCCGGATCTTCCTGCCAATCAGAAAATACGTAAGTATTTAGTCACTGGACTGGTTCTCCACATAACTACGGCCATTCTTTGCCATAAGGTTAGACCAACTAGTTAAGAATAACCTTTGTATGGAGGAGGGTAGAACTGCTTGTATTGTTGAGTAAAATGCTCATGCTGCTCCCCTGAGTAAGTAAAATACCTGTGCATGTTGTTACAGAACAGAACAGTGGGGTGGAATCCCACCTCCTAGAGAATAGTAGCCCAACATATTGGCCTTGACTCTCAAGCTGGGAGGGCTGCCTTTCTCTAACTCCACCCCATCCTTTCCTGGGAAGATCATTAAGGAGGCTAATGTTCTTGCTTTCCAGCTGCTGAGTTGTGAAGCAAGGCTCCCAGGTGAACACAATTCCTCTAGGAGGCTTTAGCTAGCCTTGCAAGAGCCTGCAATAATTGCACCATATACACCAAGCCAGTTTGGGTGCCTGCGGAGCGGTTGCAGTCTCTGGATTTTTCAGAGTAGGACAAAGAGGAAAAAGCTTGTGGGTTAAGTATTGGACGAGCTGGTGAGGCTGAAGGAGAAAGAATCACTTTTAGCAGCGGTGCTTCAGGAGTTTGTTTACTTAACCTGTGTCTTTTGGGTAAGGTTCGGATTGCATATCTTATACTGTAGCTGGAGATTGAATTGATGGAAACAGGAAACTACATGGAGAGAAAGATATAAATTAGTCTGTGTAGAGATGTGTTTTGTGTAGGAGTATGCAGATGAAGCAAATTTATTTTTCTTGGACTTGGAAAATCTGTTTTCTGCTTCAACATACCTTTAAGCTACTGCTTTAACTTCCCTGTTCTCTGATGTTGCTGTGTTTTTTTTTCCTTGGTAATGATTATTAATTGATTATTTGAAGTTCCTTTTATCCAGAGTGGGGGGGAACCACAGGAATTCTGCAGAAGTGCTACCAAGAAAGATGTAAGGGGGGGGGGGGTTTGATGTCATTTTGAAATTGCACTTATGGACTGAGGGTGCTGCTTAATTTGAATTGAACAAGCAGGTGGGAGGAGCTTGTCTATAAGAAGCAAAGTAGAGATTGAACACACCAATTCTAGGGGCAAAAATCTATTTAGGTCTTCTCCCTTTAACATGGCCTTCCTTTCCCTTTCTGCAGATTGTGTGTTTTGACATAGAGAATTGCACCTCACCAACTAGTGCTATGGATGTTTTCAACAGGAACATAAATTTTGATGCCCTTTTCAAGTTCTCCCACATGTGAGTACCTGTCGCCTGCTTAAACGTATTCTGAGAGGATTCAGTTTCTTTCTTAGATGTTTAAGAACAGAGATGTGAGGTTAGGTAGGCTTCATCAACCATGAAAGATGGTGAGAAGGCTGGCAGGACCTGGGTTTCTGATGCCAGACCACCTCAGCTTTTCTGCTTTTTTGAGAAAAGACTGTGGATTAAAATCGTCTTTGCTTTTCCAAAGAGGGCAGAGCTATTCAAAATGGCTCTTGATTTAAATGATATATTGTGCCATAGCCTGTTGCCAGAATGATGTGCTGTGCAAGTCAGAACTGCATATCCTTGTACATTCGCACTGCATTTCTGTATGACTAGACCCCTCAGGTGTTTCTAACTGTCCTTAAAACCTTCATATCTTTGGGAAATACTTGGTCCCCTCTGGAAGCAATATTTCAACACTAGAGATTCTGAAGTAAGGGATTCTTAGTGATGGTGTCAAGAAAATGTAAGCAAGTTAGATAATGACTCTGTGTGGTTTATGATATAGCTAGGAGCTGGCAAATGATCAGTTTGGGAATTGCTGTGCTTCTAAATATTGTGTATCGGCTTAATTTTCTTCCTTCATCCCTATAGCTCTGCATCAACTCAGCAGCACCTGAAGAAGGTCTATGCCAGCTTTGCATTATGTATGTTCCTAGCAGCGGCTGGTGCTTATCTCAATGTGGTAACTCAGGTGGTGCAGGTAAGAATTCGAAGGCATTTCTCTGGGATGATAGATAAGCTGAAGGTCATCTTGGTTATTGAAGGCTAAAAGCCAGCAGGAAGACTGCAAAACAGTACATCTCAGCTAGTGGAAATAAGCAGGATTGTATCCGTTTGAGTGGTTCTCAGCTGGTGCTCCATGACTAGATGGCATATTCAGTGAAATTCTAAGCCTTTAAAACTTTCCACAAACCTATCCCAACAAAAAGTCTCTAAATAAATACATGTTCTCAGAGGTCTTTGTTTCTGTTTGAAAGAGCTTTTTGTTTCTATTGTGAAACTCAAGTGAGAGGTGGGACTATAGATACGCTGCTCAGAGTCCTGGCAGTGAAAAATTTTCCATTATCAGAATCACTTGTTAATGTTTACATTTAAACTAAGCCCTACAGTAGTTAATAAAGTTTAAATTTGGAGAACGGTGTTCTAGTTTCCATTTCAGGTTTGGAATATCTTTTTGCTAGACCTTTCTCTACATACCTGTGTAGGATACCTACATATCCTACTTGCAGAGTAGAATTGTTACAGATTTCACTGGTGCTTATAAAATTGCCATAACGGAAAGCTGATGAAAGTCTAGCTATGTATTTAAAATATTTAAGATTGAATGCATTCATGATTAAATTTAAAAATTGAACAGTGACAGAATTTTCCCTTCAAATAGACCTGCTATGCAAAATACTGATTCCTTGTTTCCTTTCCAAATCTGCATGGGGGAAACTGTTCCGATGACCAGAATTTTCTTTAAAAGAGGGGGAGATGCAGCAAACGGGCTTAGGTTGAACTGGGTCTTTCTTCTGACCAGCCTGTGTTAATCTCTGTCCTTCCCACTTCGTTTTGCAGTTTGGACTGCTGACTGGCCTGGGAGCATTAGGCCTTATGATTTGGTTGATGGCCACACCCCACAGCCGAGAAACTGAAGGGAAACGTCTGGTTATCCTGGCAGCCTTTGCTTGCCTCACTGGTATGTGCAGGACTGGAGAAGGGAGAACTGAGGGGGGAGCAGCAGCAATTTAATACTCCACATATGCAAATGTGGAATTTCCATAAGCAAGAAAGGCATTGTTAGCTGCTTCCTCTTGCTGGGGTAGTGGGAGCCATGCTGTGTAAGGGATGAAACGGTGCCATCAGGGCCATCGGAGGACCTGGCAGAATGGTAATGATTGAGGGTGAAAGCATTGGGAAACTTTACTCCATGCATGAATGCAGCTACCTAGTATCAGACTACAGCAGAATGGCTCTTGTGTAATCCTGTGTCTGAAAAAGAAGCCAAATGGTTTTCCAGCCAAAAGGAAGAAGGCAGCACTTTTATAGCATTTATAAAAAAAAAGGGGGTCCCTCCCTATCTGAAATGACACCGAGCATCTTGTCACTTTCTGAATGTTTTTGTGTGACATTTTCCCCTCTCATGTCTTTTATGAAGGGAATGCCTGTGTAATCCATAACCTGTGTCTTTTAAATATGTACATGTAACAAATGGGAAAAGTATGTATGTGCATACACATGAGCAAGAAACTTGTCTCTGAGGCTACATTCCTTCCCCCTCCAGGAGTCAATCTGGGTCCTCTGCTGGAGATGTGCATTGCCATTAACCCCAGGTAAGGGGAAACTCACCAGTTTGCTCTATCCTTTGCCACTTTTCACTTTGAAAGTGAGAACCAGATATCCTGCCCAGTAGTAATGGTGGGGGCATACTTTGGGGCTGTTACTAAGCTCTTCCCGTTAAAGCATCTGGATCCTTTCAGAGACTTAAAAGTCAAACCCTTTGAATATTTCTAAAGCAAAGTCTGATCATTCATAGCTCTGAGTCCGTCCTTCCTTCCCTCCATCTCTTCCTTAGGCATTCATTCTTGTCCCTTCCCTCCCTACAGCATCATCCCAACTGCTTTCCTGGGCACAGCAGTGATCTTCAGCTGCTTCTCCCTGAGTGCTCTCTTTGCTAAGCGCCGTGCCTACTTGTATCTAGGGGGTAAGCAGCACCTGCAGCAGCAGCAGCAACCACTGCTCACTTACATTCGAAGAGGCCGGGTTCATTTCGATTGGCCTTTTTTGCTCATTGTGATTCTGTTCCTTTTTTCAGGCTTCCTTTTCTCTGGCCTGTTCTTGATGCTGCTGTTCTCCCTGGTCAACATTTTCTTGGGCTCAACTTGGCTCTTCACGGTGAGTGGCTGCTGTTTTCCTGATCTTGTCAGTTTGAAAGTTGATAGCAGCCCAAGCCCCTATAGCAAAGCTGCCTTTTTGACTTGCAACTGGCCTACTGGGAACAGCCTGTTCAGATGTGCCCAGCTTCCCTTTTCTTTTAGCTTATTATTAGAAGGGCAAGATGTGTGTTGCATTAGAGTAACAGATTTGGAGATATATACAGATTGCAGTATTACATTCTGTAATTGTGGCTGCAGATGAGTACAATAATTATGCAGACATCTGATTATACAGACACCTCCGGCATTGGAAAGCAACCTTCTGTGAGCTTTAGCTATTCTGAGGTTTTTTTCCCCAGGTACTTTATTGGCTGCAGTGTTTAGGTACACAAAATAATAACAAGAAAGCTATTGTCAAAAACAAAAATGGAATTAATGCTGACATTGTGAATAATGAATTCATTGCCTGATGCCACATTCTGCTCTAATTCATGAAGAGATCTGGCTCTGTATATATTGAAGCCGGGAGCTGACACAGAATCACTTCGGGCTTCTCAGTAGGATGCACGGCCAGGCTGTGCCATTGGAGTGATTTTGTCTAATTGGCTTTCTTCTTCCTCCAGGCTAATCTCTACATTGGACTTATGGTTATGTGTGGCTTTGTGCTGTTTGACACTCAGCTCATCATTGAGAAGGCTGAGAATGGAGACAAGGACTACATCTGGTGAGTGTGTTGGTGACAAGCCTAGGGCTTGTGTAAGAGAGTTGGAGAAGAAGGAGCTGCCACATGCGATAAGGCTTTGCAAGTGAGGAGACACAGAAGAGCTTCTCCATTGGGTTCAAAATTAAAGAGACTTCGCTTGGAGGGAAGCAGGGAGGTTAAAAGCTTTGTAGTGGAAAAAGCCAGAATTAAATACGGAAGGAAGATTTCAAATGAACTCTGGCAGTAGAAGATGGTACACAAATAGTTGATTATGAATAAAGCAATAGAGAAGAGGGTCCGGCAAAGCCTCCCCTTTGTAATTTTAGGGCACAGTTGTCAAATTCAATCCTCATGTGACATATTGTGGCAGTTTTTACCTTTCCGGAGCTGGGGTGGGTGTGACCTCTGTGTGACGCATCTGGCCCATGGCCAGTTTGACACCCCTATTTTAGGGTATAACTTGATGTACAACACCTTTCTCTTTGTGCTAGGCACTGCGTGGATCTTTTCCTGGATTTTGTTAACATCTTCCGGGAGCTGATGGTCATCTTGGGCATGAATGAGGTAGGTCTGCATGCACAGGGATGTCTCTGATGCATAGCCATTAAGTGGCCAAGTGCATCATCTCCCATAAAGACAAGCAAGAATCCATGATTACAGAGTTCAAGCGCAGGGTGTTTCCATTGAGAGGCAGATGCTTTGGGAGAGAAACTTTCTTCTACTTGGCAAAAGCAGGTGGCTTCTTACCCTGACTTTTCTAAATGAAAAGTCCTACCTCCTGCCTAGAATGCTCCCGCTTCTTTTCGGCACATAATCTTTTTTTATTGCACATTAATAGGACCATTATGGTAAGTGTGTTTAGCTGGATCCTCCTCCCGTAGGCATATGTATCCAATATAAGCCCCCCCAAAAAATTACAAAAATGGGGAGGACTTTTTAAAAATTATATATATAATAACACAAGATATAAAATTATTCAGAAAAAAGTGACCCCGAATAAAAGATTGAAGAGTAAGTCATCAAAAATGAATCAAAGGAAAGCTTGGTCTATATGCATAATGAGCCATGCAGGAAGTAAAAAAGTAAAGAGATGAAGATTCATTAAGAGTAGGAAATGAAGATGGAGGAATAGGAAGGCTTGGTTTCATGCAAAGTAGTGAGAGGGACAAGATGGAGATGGCACATTATCAATGTGAAATTAACCTCCCTTGACAGCTGGGCCATTCTGGAAACAGGCACTACCATTGACCATATGCATGTTTCAAAGTCCATCTTCCCAACTGAAGCCACAGCCTTGCCCCGTTCAGGCTTCATTGCTTGCTCATTCAGCAAGGAAGAACTATTCAGCAAATTGCACTTTCATACTATTTTCAGGATAGCACACTTTTTTTTGTTGCAAGAATTAAGGGAGAGCGGGTGAGAACTTTTAAGTCTAGCTGTGATATAGATGAGCAAACACCAGGTTTTTACAAAAGGTTCTCTAGTCATTAGGATGGCCTAAGTTCATCACATCTTTCATCCAAGTGATCACCAATTTCTCCAGGGAGGGGTTTGCAGAATTGGGTGTATATGGTTGCATCAGTATTCTAACCTAGAATAGAACAAATACCTATTTGACTGGCATGGGATCCCAATCCAGGTCATCATATCCAGGAGCTCAGAGCACTGACAGTGATTTTTTGTTTTCTTTCAGAACAAGAAGAAAAAGGAAAAATAAAGTGAAACCAGATGCCTGAGTGGAGATTCCCGTTTCTTACCCCCCCCCCCTTTGCCTCTTTCTTGCTTCCATCCAACTTGATCTTCATTAAAGGTGCCCCCTGTTCTTCTGTGTGAATGAGAAGCATCTGTGACATTTTCATACTTTGTGGAAATTGGATTTTTTTTCCCTTGGGTTTTTTTTTTTTTTTGAGCCTCTTGAAAAAGCTAACTGGCTGATCCTAATGCTGGAGTCTGGCTTTGCCCCACTTCTACATAAACACATATCCCACTTCACTTTTCTGACTATCAGAGTTCATATCTGTATTATTGGTAATGACATGGCAGTTTTCACTGGGGGGTGTACCATAAGCCCCTTCCATTTTTCTATTCACCTCCAATCACATTCAAATTGCAGTGAGAACAGAGCAGAGCAGGGGAGAACTTGCCTCTTGCTGGTGCCGGTGAGGCTCTGAAATTGTTTTGAAACATTTGCCTGATAATAAGGCCGACTTGTCTGCAGGGGTTTTAAAGAGATGAAAGTTGCTCAAGTTCCTTCCTCTAGGATGGGTGGAGGGGAGAGAGATACAAAGCTATATAAAACTCTAAATTGCTGATTGAAAAACTCCTATTGGAGATCTGTGATCTGATCCATCGTGCTAACTCCTCCACCCTCATTTTGCCACTGGTTAGCAAAAACTAACTTGTGCAGGTGAGAAATTCTTGTCTGGCACTCATCTCAGTTTTTAGCAACTGCTGACAGATTTTTGTTTGTTTGTGTGTTTTCGTCTTTAGATAGGTGTCAGTGTGGTAAGGTTTGGTCTGGTTTAATTGCATTCCTGATATTTAATTATTTGAGTTCGCTGAGGAGGAGGAGGATGAACCCAGCACTTTGAACTATTAATGGGACTGAGCAGCCTTGGTCAGCAAGATGTCAGGGTGACATGTGGCTGCCTCTTCCCTTTTAACATTGGGAATGAATCCTACCGCAAATGGCTTGGAGGGTATTGTCTGAATGTTGTATAATGGGAATGGTATTCCTACATCCTGGAGAAACTGGGATCAGTGTGCACATGGTATTAAAAATGGCTCCCTCTACATGCCCATTAAGCTTTCCTTGCAGCTAACCAGATAATGTTTCTCCTGCTCTTCTTGGCATCTGAAGCCAGGCTCCAGTTTTGCTTGCTTGAGAAAACAATTTTTTTTTACTTCCTCCGTTCTTCATCCCTCCTTCCCCCTTGGAATAGTGCCAAGAACTAAACTGCAAGAATCTACTTCATAGAGACCTTGTCTAACAGGGTTTAATAGAATAAACTCTGTCGCTCTTTGGATGGCCAGCCCTGGTTGCATTCTTTAGCCGCCTACTGTGAAGAGACAGGGTTTTTGAACAAAAAAACAACGGTGTTTTGATTCAAATAAAATTTACATTGTCTTGCTTTGTATGGGAAAAATATTAAAATAAAAATCCTCAAACTTTATCATGTATCGGTTTTACTTTCACCTGCAATCGGTAGTGAATTTTGTGTCCTCAGGAAAACTCTTCAACTTGTTTGAGTTCACACTGAGATTGTGTGTAGTTTTTGTGCTCAAATAGAACTGGGTCCCCAAGGGAGTTAGTCATTTTAGATTCAGGTTGGCCTGTTGGCTACTTGGTGATGGAGAATCTCTGGGATCCAGAACAAGTGGGCCCTCCCACGTTTGCCTGTATGCTTACGGAAGTTGCAATACCTGCAACTTCTTTCTCCGTACTTTATGACAATATCATTGCTACCTCAGGTCGGGGAGGCACAGTTTGGAGATGGGGAATTTAGAAAGCAGCTGTCATGAAATCCATATAAACAATTTAAAAAAGCAATGGGGGTACCCTTTTATGGGCTGTTCTCATCTTGCAGAAGCCTTACAGCAGAGTTTGGCATTTTCACCATACCATTAATGGTGACTGGCAAAAGCTTGAGATTCCCAATGAAGACTTATGATATACTGTGGGATTCTCTTTCTGGTTCTTGAGGTTATAATTAGGCCACTGGTGGGAACTTTCTGATTTCTAAAATTGTCTAATTTCAATGAGTAAACTTGGATCCAACTAATTGACCTATCTCTGTTGAGGCCTCTTGACTATAACTGCATCTCTTCAAATGGGTAGTGTAGAGGGAAAAGGAAATTGAGGGAGGGGAAAACACGTTTGAAAGCTGCTGTTACTAAAGCTTTATTCTTATTTTTTTGTCCACCCATCTCATTAAGAGGCAACTCTGGGCAGCTTTCAACATTTTATAATAAAAGCTGCTCTGGCCTACACGATTTTGGTTTCCTAATGCTGTCTACTTTGAAGTAGCTAGCTAGTAGCTACATCTCAGTAATGGAGACAAAGCATGCTATAGAAACCTGTGAGATAAAGCTAAGCACTGCGACCAAATCCAATATTGGGTCTGTCTCATTGGATGAGTAATTGCAGAACAAGATCCATGTGGTGAAGCATGTGGAAATAGGTCTTACAAATCTCATTTTTTCTGCACTAGAAAAACACTGATTATAGAAAAGGGAAACATTAAAGGACAAAAAAAAACAACAACCCCAACTGGAATTAGCAGGTCTATACTGGTACAGGTAGTCCTCTTAATCTCTGTTAAAGAGAGACATTTAAGAGTTTTGCCCATTTTACAAATTTTCTTGCCACAGTGAAGAGGACTCTGTTTTCCACATTGACTTTGCTTCTCAGAAGTCACAAAAGACCTTGGGACACAGCAACGGTCATAAGTATAAACCAGTTGCCAAGAATGTGAATTTCGATCACATGACCATGGGGATGCTGCAAAGGTCGTACCTGTGAAAAAGGTCACAAGTCCCTTTTTTCATTGTGTTGTAACTTTGAACAGTCGCTAAGTGAGCTATTGTAAGTTGAAGATTACCTGTATCGAAATTAGAAAAATGAATAATTATGGGTGTCAAGAAGGTTTTGTTTGCATCTTATGAGCCAGTTATTTCTTTGTGGCAATTTCCTGGTTTCCTGCCCCTCACACCAAGTGGAGGTGACGGAAGGAAGAAATGGATTCAGTTCCCTAGCAGACGCAATAGCCACCTCAGCTCCCAAGTCAGTGTGAATAGAGAACCATGATATTTTCCCACCACCGCAGTCCTGTACCATCCCCGGAGTCCATTTAATCACCCGCCTATGCTTCAGTGACTCCACCCAGCCACCCCATTCTCTGTCGTTCCCTTCTTCTTTTGCCCTCAATCTTTTCCAGCATTAGGCTCTTCTCCAGTGAATCCTTCCTTCTCATTAGGTGGCCAAAGTATTTGAGTTTCATCTTCGGGATCTGGCCTTCTAAAGCGTAGCCAGGATTGATCTCCTCTAGAACTGACTGGTTTGATTGCCTTGCAGTCCAAGGGACTAGCAGGAGTCTTCTCCAGCACCAGAGTTCAAAGGCCTCAATTCATTGGCCCTCAGCCGTTTTTATGGTCCAACCTTCAAAGCCATACATTGCAACTGGGAAAAGCATAGCTTTGACTGGATGCACTTTTGTTGGCAGGGTGATGTCTCTGCTTTTTAGTAAGCTGTCTAGCTTTGCCACAGCTTTCCTCCCCAAGAGCAAGCATCTTTTAATTTCTTGGCTGCATTCTCTATCTACGGTGATCTTGGAGCCCAGGAAAATAAAATCTGTCACTACCTCCATTTCTTCCCCATCTATTTGCCAGGAATTGAGAGGGCCAGATGCCATGATCTTAGTTTTCTTAATGTTGCATTTCAAGCCAATCTTTGCACTCTCTTCACCTGCATCAAGAGGCTCTTTAGTTCCTCTTCACTTTCTGCCCTTAAGAGTGGTATCATCTGCATATCTGAAGTTGTTGATATCTCTTCCGGCAATCTTAATTCCAACTTTTGATTCATCCAGCCCCACCTTTCTCATGATGTGCTAAGCTAACCCAAATCCTTCCACCTACTATGACAGGCAAGGCAGGGAGAGGCTTGCCTGAGGTTGCCCTGACCACAGTGCTACCCACTTATATTTGTGCGTAGTTCTCAAATGAGCTTACTAATTGTATTGTTCCCTCTCGGGCACAGAAAGCAGAGGTCTGGTGCTGTTTTCTGCAGGGGTAGCTATCCACAAGGAGCTGAACTCCTTCCTTACCTTGCCCTTCATCTTTTCAAGGCTAAATATACCCCGTTCTTTCAATTGTTTGTTTTAGGACGTGATGGCTAGAAACCTCTCTCCAGGTTGCTTTCCAATTCCCGCCCCTTTGCGTGTTAATAATGAAAAAGTGTCTAGCAAAATTAAATATTTTAGAGGCTTTCAGCACCCCAAGAACCTACCAAGAATGAGCCAGGCAGTCAAATCAGAGGTGATGTAATAGAGGACAAGAGTGCAGGTCTCCCTCCCAATTTTCCCCTCAAGAGTCCTGCTCTGCTCAAACCTCACTGCTATTAACTCTGTTGCTGAAATGGTCTCCAAAGGAAACCAACCTGCTTGCAACCTTGGTCACCAAGCTGGCATTTACTGGATGGTGATGCAAGGGCTGTGCAATGCAACAATGCTATTCACACTTTAGAGCACTAGGCGGTGCCAAGGATCTGCGGAAAGCCAGAGCCACGGAAGCAAGGGGGGGGGGGAGGCCTTTGGCCACTCCGACAATAATGCCATTAAGCCAAGCTTCTTTTTGATGCCTTCACTGGAAGCTTTAAGCTTTTGTAGGACTCCTGTTGAGTCCCTGGATGTAAGCCAAGCTTTCTTCTATTCCCCTTCCAGTGAAATCTGCCTTCTGCAAACTTAAGCTAATTACAAAACTCTGATCTAGGTCAAATGTCAACATCTCTGCAATTAGCCTAGGTCAGTAGGAAGCCGGTGGCTCAAGTACTTTAAACAGGCAGGTTGCCTATTTCTATCCATGCCCATGAACTACACAGAACGCCATACTGCAAGAGTAAAACATACAACCTACCTAGAAAAGATTCTGGATTCAATTCCTAGCATTTCCAATTATGCCAAAAAAACCTTGTTTTCAGAAACCTGGGAGATCCCCAGCTAATCTAGTAATGTGGTGAAGCCTGAATACAAGATAGATTCCAGTTTCCCTCCTGTTGGGAAAATCCTAGTTCCTTGTCTTAAGGCATAACTGTTCCATTTCTGATTTCGATTCAATCATCACTGAAAGCATGCACTGAGGAGTGTAAGGAAAGTTAAGCTCACACTGTGTAAATATGACTGTGACTAAAGCTAACATTTTGAGTGGATACTATTTCCTTGAATTACATACCTAGGCATGGAATCGGACAGTGGTTAATGCAAATGGATTCTCCCTGCCTTTTTCCCCCCCCGATGGCCAAAAACTATTTCCAATGTTGCCGATTGATACTGCAGCATTGGGAAGATAAATGTATGGCCTTTTTGACTCAATGAATTGAAGAGCTGATATCATTTGCAGACTTTGTATGGACAAGCCCAATGTAATATGGAACCCCTTTATACAAAACACAGGTGGAAAAGAATGAGTTATATAAGATATATTAGAAATTAGTATCTATGTATTTGAATCACATTCACGTTAGGTAAGTATATATAAAAGTGCAATTGTTACCTGTAAATAACAGTTGACTGCCGATCAGAAAGGTCGGCAGTTTGGAGGTTCGAATCCCTAGTACCGTGTAACGGAGTGAGCTCCCATTACTTGTCCCAGCTTCTGTCAACCTAGAAGTTCGAAAGCACGTAAAAATGCAAGTAGAGAAATAGGAACCGTCTGGTGGGAACGAAACAGCGTTCTGTGCGCCTTTGGTGTTTAGTCATACTGGCCACATGACCACAGAGATTACTCCGAACAGCGCTGGCTCTTTGGCTTTGAAATGGAAATGAGCACCGCCCCCTAGAGTCAGAAATGACTAGCACATATGTGCAAGGAGTGGAAAGCCAGCTACAGGCCATGATACAGTCCCAGTGGAACAAGGCCCTCGGATTCTTTGCCACCAGCGGCACTTTCCTCCAGCCTTCGCCCAAAGCCCCGCACCAGGAGGCTGAAGCAAGCCCCAAGCTGAAATTTCTCTCCCCCCCCCCAATCTGCACAAAAAGACCCCGAAGGGGGAAGGCTCTCTGCAGCAACACAAATGTTCATTGCACGTATCCGTCCCAGGGGCCGTAGTTTGATGACCCCTGATTTAGTGCAATATAAAAAATGCAAAAAAAATTTCTGCAGACCACCAAAAATTTTTCACGGACCATCAGTTGGTGAGCGCTGGTTTAAAGCAGCCCATTTTCCTTGGCTTTCACAGCTGTCCCACACAACTGGCATGTAATCCTAGGAAAAGATGCATTCGGCTTCATGCGTTCTCCAAGCGGTGCCATATGCGTGCACCATCACATGTTGCTCTTCAGATCTGCTCAGGTCTATCATAAATCATGAGTAGCCTCTGCAAATTCATTCCAAACGCCCAAGTATTTCAGGCACACATTCCTCTTTTTTTTTTAAACCCCTTTATTTTTAGGAGATTCAAGACAACAGACAGCCTCATTTCACAATAACTTATATAAATAAAAAAGGAGCCAAAGACATCTTAATATTTTAAAATATATCGAAGTAAAAAAAAAAAGACAACAAAAAGAAAGACTCATCAGGAGAGGGGGGAGGCCTGTGCACAGCAAAATAGCACCATCTAGGGAACCAACACAGCTCCCCATAGAAACAAGGATGGGGGAGAAAGCAGCTGAGCTGCACAGAAACCAGATCAGCAACATTAATAACTTAAATGTTTCTTAATTAAAAAAAAAAGTTACACAGAAAGGGGGCAAGGAGTGAAGACCCAAACTATCTAACCCAGACATACAGTAGCTCTGAGGTTCTTGTTCCTTCAACTGGATTTGGGAACAAGGAAGGAAAGGAGGGACCATTTGATGAAATACAATGAGAGAAAAGCGAACCTACTCACAATTATGATGCTTGTCAAGAGGGGCTCTTCTCGTCAAAGCATCCACACCCCCTAGACATCAGTTTGGTGCCCCCAGCCCACCCCCAGGCAGCCACATGCTTGAATGAAAGAAATGGATGGAAGGCCCACTTCACTCCTCTTTCCCGATGGACGGGAGTCCTGGTTTTGGCAAAATCTCACATGCTTTTTTTTTTTTTGTCAAGAGGTGGAAGGAAGGGCTTCGGTAATTTGCTAAGGCAAGCACTGCACTGCCACTGAGGTAAAATAGGGCAGTTTGGATAGATACAAGGATGGGAGAAAAAATCTTCCCCTGGCAAGGGCATCATAATTAGCACACCCCTCCCAGCCTGCAAAAGGGAGGTCAGGGCAAGAGAGTGTTTTGCTGGTGCAAACTGTGAATTGGAATCACTTACCCTTCAAGGGAATATACTCTCTGCTTAGGGTACCCGGGAACCCACAACAATCCTCTGTTATATTTTTCCTCCACAGCGAGTCCACCTAGTTGAATAATGGACCAACAAGACCAATTGGACTCCCTCCCATCCGCAGTGCTTTCACCAACGGGGATACCTACTTAAATGTGCAAAATGACACAACCCCAAAGTTGATCAATGCCATTCAACCGGATGGAGATGCCCGCAACCACTTTCCATCCTGCCCACCTTCTCTTCCCTTTCTGTCTCTTTTTTTTAATAGGCAAGTCAGGTGGCGCCCTGCTGAAGAAGTCCCATCTCCCTGCTTAAGAATGGACAGGGAGCTGGTGTGGAAGACACGTTATGTTCTGGTGCAGGCCATGATTTGGTTTAGAAGAATCGAGCAGGATCCTGTGGGCAAGAGCTGGGCCCTGAAAGCACCAGGCAGGAGCATGTGGCAGTGTGTCAACCCAGGAAGTCAATGCCCTCGTTCTTCCTCAAGATGCTCTCAGCCCTGACTGCCACAGGAGGACAAGCTGTCATAGAGAGAGTCACTGAGGGACTCCGAGTTCTCCAGGCCCGGCTGGCCCTCTGGACCCATATCCCTGGAACAGGCTTCTGTGCTGCCCTCTTCACCCACGTCAGAAGCACTGGGGGTTCGGCTGCTGCTGGTGCTGAAAGCCGGGGAGGCCTGAGGTCCTTCTGAGGATGCCCGTCTTCTCTCGACTACATTGCAAGCCGAGCCCTACAGAAGCAAAAAGATAGAACTCTACTCAATAGAAGATAGCCGGGGAGACTGACCACCCTGGTTTTGATTTTGCTCTATTTCTGTTTTACAGCTATTGAGAGCCACGTGAGGTGTGGCCAAGAGGGCAAGGAGGAGCTCCACAACTGCGTTTTGTATTTTCAACACAATGGGGGGGGGAGGGGAATTACAGTATTTTTCAGAGTATAAGATGCATCGGAGTATAAGGTGCACCAAGATTTTGAAGAGGCAAATTAAAAAAAAAAAGTTTTTGCACTCTGCAAGCCTCCCCAAAATGGCCCGTTTTTTGCAAAAACAGACTGGTTTTTTTTCTCCCAAAAGTGGGCATGAATAGCCTTTAGGAGGCTTGTAGAGTGTTCGGGGGGGGGGGGTGCCCCCCCAAATGAGCAAAAATGGCCCATTTTTTGGTAAAAAAAAAAGGGCATGTATAGACTTTAGGAGGCTTATAGAGTGCTCCTGGGGATGGGAAGAATTGAGCAAAAAATGGTACGTTTTTCGCTCATTTTTGCCGTCTCTAGCCCCCAGGAGCACTCTGGAAGTCTCCTAAAGCCTACGCACGGCCATTTTGGTGAAGGGGCAGGGTTTCGGGAGGCAAAAAAAATGCTGTATTCAGTGTATAAGATGCACCATTTCAGCCTCTTTATTTAAGGGAAAAGGGTGCATCATATACTCTGAAAAATACGGTAGTTCCTTTTTTTTTTCATTTACCTCATTTAACAATCACTCTTTCACCAATCACTTGAACTTGGGACAGTTGGTGAACGTGTGGTACTTAACGACCAGTCTTCAAAGCTTTGGCCGGCTCAGTGCCCTCACAGTCACACAGTGGTGATCTAGTTGCTCAGCAACCGGCCCAGATTTCCAACTATTGCGGTGTCCCATGACCCCATGATCACAATTTGCGACCTTCCCCATTGGCTTCCCACAAGCAAAGTCAATGGGAAGGCCAGCAGGAAGTCCAAAAGTGGTGATCACTTGAGGTCCTTGTTTAGCAACCTGCGGTGATTCACTGAACAATGCTAACCGGGAACTAGCAGCAAGGACACATGACACTGCACATGATGATTGCAGCTTTTAGCCACGGAAAAAATCTCATTCCAATTACCGAAGTTAATTGAGGAACCTCTCCATCTCTTCAGTTCCTGGAAAACCTAGAAACTAACACAGCAGCCAAAACAGTCTAATTGTTTACGTATTGTATTGCGATTAGGTTGTTATCTCACATTTTTATATAGAACTCATGGTTGGTAACATACTTAACATTCATTTATGGATTTCGTATTCTGTTTGCATGTTAAAGAGCCTCGTCTCGTCGTGAACTTGCTCCTTCTTCTGCCCTAAAAGCTGAAAGCGGAGCCATTGCTTTGAGACAAAGAGGAAGGAGATGCCGTTGATAACTGCTCCCTATAGCATCACCTACTGCGTGATTTTGCAAAGATGTCTAGCATGACTAGAACCACTCAGGAAAACAAAGCTGTCTGTGAGTTACTTAACAACAAATCTGTCAGTGCTGGTTACTATCTTCATGCTCCCTTGTGGATAACATCAAAAGCTACTACAGTGATTCTTAGCTTCACAAGCCCTTGGTAAACCAACTGCTGTCTGAAATATCTCTGTTTTGCAGTGTGGCATCTGTCTGCCTGCTGCCTTCCTTCTCCCCCCCCCCCCCCAAACTCATCCCTGACCCCTACCATTGCAGAGCCATGGAACTCTTCCAGCCTGTCAGAAGAGCAGAGAAAGGGATCCATGCCCGCTGATGCTTTGGCATTAGGGAAAGTCCAGTTCTTGCCATGTTGGATACGCCGTGGATTGCTGGCTTCGCTGCAGAGATCTGTGTAGGAAAAATCAGGAAGTCATTACCAGTGAGCTGAGACCAACTGCTTTGGGACAACACAACAGAAACACTGCGAGTCTGGATCAGACCGGGTGAACGCTTTGCATCTTTTAAATGCTGAATGAATTATTTTTTAAAATAATAGGTTTACATTTTATGATATTTGATCCGCCTCAGGAATAGGATTCCAAATGACATTGTACATTCCTGCTGAAATGACCTGCACAAATTGGTGACAAATATTCAGAAAGTAGGGTGAACATCCTGGTTTTTCTATTAGTTAAGGACAGAACGACTTAAGAGTCTTCCTTCTGTTTTTTTCATACTTCAGTATCTTAGAAATACACAAATCAACATCTAGCTGATTCTTTTCATTGCATAGGACTGTCTGGCCTTTTAAGTTCCATTCCTAGAAAATTGGGTCGCAGAAGAAAAGCTATGGATCCCTCTAAATCAGAATTGTAACCTGCGTCCCTTTGACCAGCTTATAGTCCTTCTAACCCTAACCCTGAAACTACTTGGCTAACAATTTAAGCCAAAAGATCCCTTTAAAAATTGGAGAACAATATAATGAAATCGGTTGAGCGCCACTGGTAAAGGCACACTAGCAAAACGTCTGCTTGTGGAGTATGTGTGTACATATATACGGGTTTCAGAAAAAGAGGACAATACGTAGCTTCTTTGGTTAGATCTCTTTCAAATGGTACAAACCTTGCAGGCAGCCTCTGCGATCATGGCGGCTGAGGGCCGGCTCTGCACTGGTTAAGATGCCATGGAAAGCTGGCATGCTTTGGTGCTTGCTAGGCCCCATCAGGTCCTCTGCGCTTGGCACCTCCCTTTCCAGCGTTCGGGCTTTGCGGGGCACTCTGGTGACAGGTGGGGGACCTCTAGGTGGGAGAGGTCCTGCTGGTGGAGGATCCAACCGAGGTCTCAGTTTCGGGACACTCTTGCAGGGCATCCCACTGCAGTAGTCAGGAGGGGGGAATGTGCCAATGCCACTGTCCAGAGTCCGTGTCAAGGAGCTACACACTGCGGACATAAACCAGAAACTACAGGTAGTCCTTGAGTTACGACCACAATTGAGCCCAAAATTTATGTTGTTCAAGTGAAACGTTTAAGCAAGTTTGCCCCATTTTACGATTTTTCTTGCAGAGTTGTTAAGTGAATCATTGCATTTTGCTAAGTTCATAACATGACTGTTAAGTGAATCTGGATTTCCCATTGCTTTTTGCTTGTCAGAAGGTCACAAAAGCTGATCACGTGACCCCGGTACACTGCAGTTTGCCAAGCACCTGAATTTTGATCATGTGACCATGGGGATGCTACAACGGTCATAAGTGTAAAAAACGGTCAGAAGTCACTTTTTTCCCCAGTGCCATTGTAACTTTGAAGAGTCACTAAATGAACTGTTGTAAGTCGAGGACTACCTGCATGAGGAGAGATGAAGCCAAAGTCTACACCTCCTCCAGAAATCCATCTCCCTGACCTACTCAGCAGTATATATTGGGGGCCATTATATGAGTGAATGAGTAGCATGGAACTGTCCAAATATTTAGCTCCAGGTTTCATGGTCAATGGCCAGAGATGATAAGAGTTGGAATTTATGTTTAGAAAGCCAAACTTTTGCTTTCATGAAAATACACCTGCCTGTGAGTGGAGACCCCTTTGGGGGTCGAACGACCCTTTCACAGGAGTCACCTAAGACCATCGGAAAACACATATTTTCGATGGTCTTAGGAACAAGACACCAATTTTATGGTTGGGGGTTACCACAACATGAGGAACTATATTAAAGGGTTGCGGCATTGGGAAGGTTGAGAACCACTGCCTTAGAGCAAAAGTCCCAACCTGTCCAGTTCCAGACCAGCAATGGGGGAGGCCGTGGGGGGGGGGGGGAGGTGGGAAGAAAAGGGGATGGATTTTCATGTGAGCCTGCCACTTGTGTGGCCAGGGGTTGGGGACCTCTGCCTTAGCGGAAAAGCAAAGCAGAAGACAGAGATGTAATTCAACGACCAGCCATCTTTTAAGACACAAGGCATTGGCCATGTGATTTTCCCACAATAAAAAATAAACATTTTAAAAATTAAGAAGTTAAAAAAAAATTCTAAATAGTGAAGGAGCTCCCTCCTGCTCCCAGAGATATGGAAAGTTTTTGATTTTTTTTTTTAAAATAGATTTCAGCAGCCCACCATGTAGGTGAGTTTGCAGGTGGTAGAATTGTGGGCAAATGTTGCTGATCCTCCATCACAACATGTTAATTATAGTGTCCTCATTGCCTTGTCTAATGTTCAGCAGTGCATACGTCCCCACCTACTTTCTTCTGTCCTCTTTCCACAATTGGGAAGAAAATCCAGGAAAGGGGATTTCCAACATTATTTACACAAAAACCTGATTTTCTTCCACATCTATGCTCTGTGAGGAATGGGATGTCAGCAAGCATTACCTAAATTATTGTGCTTTTTAAATCCAATGTCTAACGTTCTGTCAACATCTAAATGACTCCCAGGATTCTCTGGTATCATTGGTATTGATCACGCTGATGGAGAATTATGGGAAAATTCCCATAATTCTCCATCAGCGTGATCAATACCGATTAGTATTCTATAGTTCTGAATTACAGTTCTGTAATTCAGTTCAAAGGATATGAAGTGGCAGAGACTGCATTACATAGGGGGAAAAAAATTCTCACCCCCCTTTTTAATCATCTCATAATTGGAACAAAGCCACCAGACCCCGCTACAGATAGGATATGCATTTCCTTTCTAGGAAGCAATTCTCTGTGGTAGTAATTTCCTGTGTAAACATGGGAGTACAATTCATGGAAGCTTGTGTGGAATCATGGGAATATCCTTGACAGGACTTCATTCTCCTTGTGGAAGAAATAAACCTGGTGGTGGTGTTTTTTTTTTTTAAACTGCATTTCAACAGTACAGGCCCCCGAAAGATTAGCCCATCCTATGCTAGCTGCTAAGTTGAAATAACAGCTCTTTTGCCAGCTCCAGCCTATCCCTTCCGCTTTCCTTGGAGCTCACCGGCAAAGTGCTGGGAGGTCACCAGTTCAGCCAAGCTGTCGTCAGATGGCAGATCCTCCCGCAAGGCAGCTTCGTGAAGCTACAAGGGAGACAAAGGAGACGAGGATGAGTCCTCTGGCAGCTGAGGCATGGACGAGGGGCTTCAGGTTGCTTCCCCCACCACCCTTCACCCGAGAGCTCACCTTATCTGGAGCCTCCGGACAGGCATGGAGGTGCCCAACAATGCCATTGCGTGGTGGCCGGATAAGGCGGGGGTCTTTGGCATCACGCAGGCCTCTTTGCAGGCCCTGTAGCTCATTCTTCTGCTCCAGATGAGTCTCACACGGGGCCTCTTTCCCATCCACCCTGCAAGAGCAGTGGAGGTCAGTACCCCGAAGCTCCTCCTTCTTTCAATCCTTTAGCCCGTTTTGCAAGATCTGTAGGGTCTCCACGCAGAAAAGAGACGTGGGACCCTCTCTAAGTACTGTCGCAAGAGCAGGAGAATGGATGTCCTTCACACTGTCTTCAACTACAACTTCCATAAGCCCCGCCCTCTGCCCTTGCTAGCTTGGATTGGTGAGAAGTAAAATTGCAAAACATCTAAAAGCAGGGGTGTCAACCTCGATTTCATTGAGGGCTGCATCGGGTTTGTATTTGACCTTGGGGAGGGAGGGTGTGGCCAGGAGGCGTTGCAAGCTCTTCCTCATTCACGTTGGGGGGGGAGGGGACTGGCGGGGGCCCCATTCTCTCCAGTGGAGGAAGGTGAGACCAGGGAGCATGCCAAACCCTTGTCCTTCAGAGCAGCCTCGCTGTCCCTCTCAGGCCACAAGAAGGACCCCCAGATGGTGGCGCAAGCTGTGCAGAGCCCTAGGCAGAGGAGGGCAAGCGCCCAGCCCGGCCCTCAAACAACCAGAGCACTAGGACCCCACAGCTTAGAACAGCCCAGCCCAGCCCAGCCCCGCTTCCCCAAGGGGATGCCCAGTTGTGCTTATCTCCTCCTCTGCTGCTGCTGTGCTCGCTCTCCTTTGTAAGGTTGCTCATGGTGGGGGTGGGAGAGGGAGGCCCACTCCCTCTCCAAGCAAGGAGACCCGGCTTTGTAACCAAAGCATCCTCATTGATAGGATGGGAGACCACCAAGAGAAGTCAGGAAGAGGGAATAAGGGGATGGCAAAAGGGCAGCAGGGCTGCTGGTGGCCAAGTGCTAAGGCAAGACTTTCCTCTGATCCTCCCTCCCTCTCATTATAATCTTCCTTCCTCCCTCCCTCCCTCTTCCCTCTTCTTTCTCCTTTCTTCTTCCTTCCCCTCTTTCCTTCTTTTTCCTTCCTTGTTCTTTTCTCATCTTTCCTTTTCTTTCCCTTTCTCCTTTCTTGTCCCTTCTTGGATGCTCAAAATGCAAAAGGAGAAGCATTTCTCCTTTTGGTTTCTTTTTAGTTTGTTTTGCTAGCCCTCCGTCAGCAAAAACAGAGCCCGTGGGTCACACACACCCCCCCCCCGAGGCCCCGTTTTCAGCTGCGACAACCTCCTGCAGCCTTCCAGCAGCCAAAACGGAGCTCTGTATTGGCTGGCAGAGGTTTGCAGGAGCTGTTGCGGCTGAAAATGGAGCATGGGAGGGCCGCGCACAGTCCTCCTGAGTTCCGTTTTCGCTAGCAGAGGCACCTTCACTGTTTCCAGCGCAGCCCTATGGGCCGGATCTAAGCACCCCATGGGCTGGATCCGACCCACGTGCTTCGAGCTTGACACCCCTGATCTAGAGGATTTGCCTGCTTTCAGTACATGGCTTGCAGAGCTCAAAGTATCACTTCTGTAGTCCATCTCTCAATCCATCAGAGGCAAAAAAAATTAACTCTGGTTATATCAGACTTTGTCAAAGACATCCAGAATCTGGGATCCTGTTAGTAATCTTGAGGGTGATAATTTTTATTTAAAAACAAAGAAGGTGGGGGGGACATTTTAGCTCTTTGGGAATGTGAAAAAAAAGCTTGGGAACAAATGGCCAACATCTGGTGAAGTCTTAACAAGATTAAAAAGTGGGGGTGGGTGGGTGTTGTCCCCTTTAAAGAGTTTCACTCAATCTGTACAGCTATTCATTACGCTCTTACCCCCCTCACTGGCTCCACTCTTGATCCCAACCAGAAATCTTCAGTTCTATGCAAATTTGGATCCCAGAGTTAGCGAGAAACAAAGCACTGATCCTAGCTTAAGTAGGACACCTCTTGGGGGTGAGATCAGCCTTCAACATGTGCCTTTAAGCCCTTTCAGGCAGATCCCCCTCTGATCCGCTCACTCAGCCCAGACTTACCTATTGAGCAGCTGCTGCATGAAGTTCTCCGCAGTCACCTCCTGGTACATAAGGGTGAGCTGGCTGTGTCCGGTGTCACAGGTGTGGGACCGAGTCTTATCCAGGGCCAGCCCATTGATGTAGGCCTTCTCCTCCTCCAGGGCCTTGCGCAGGTCTTCCGCCTTCTCCATCAGCTTGGAAATGTTCAAGCTTTCCGACTCCTGCTTGTGCGAGCCGCTTTTGCTGTCCTTGGCTTTGGGAGTCTCCGGCCTCCGGCTGAGGGCAGGCAGTTTGCTCTTGCGCAGGCCAAACCAACTGGCAAGACCACTTGAATTCTTCTGCTTGGTCTCCCCGGAGGTCGGCCCGCCTTTGTGCCTTCGCAGGACGTTCTCTTCAATACCTTTCATCACCTTTTCTTCAATACTAGCGGGAGGCCCAGCTTTGCCCTTTGCCTGGTCCGGGCCAGGGGGGGTTTTGCGCCCAAAACCGCTGGATGCCTTGGCTGTGGGTGGGCATGGCTTGGGTTCTGGAGCAGGGGGCTTGGTTGGGGACTTGGACGGTAACTTGGTGGGGCTCCCGTGGGGACTCTTGGCATTCTTCCCAGGCAGCAGGGGTTTGGAGGGATTTCTGTTCACTGGTGTCCCTAGGGAGCGATTCTTGGAGCCAGGGTGCTCAGCGTCGTTGCCACGGGAACCCACAGAATGGGAAGAGTAGCAACGAGGGGTTGATTCGTTCCCATGGCAAGGCTCGGGGTGCTTGAGGCTGCTGCTCCCAGAGCCCAGCCTGGGGTGGGCATCGGGAAGGCTTTCCCCACGCTCCCCTGGCCGGGTGGGGGCCCTCCCCTTCTCAAAGCCCGGTCCCTCTTTCCCCTCCGCCCCTTTCAATCTCCCAAGCACTGTCAGCCGCTCTTTGAAGGGCATGCTGGCTGCCACCTCGAGCGCCCGCTTGGTAGAGCCGCTGGCGCCTCTCTTGGAGTTGTCGGGGTTCCTGCGGGCCAGAGGCGGCGAGCGCCTGCTCTCTGAGCCCGACTTTTCTCGGTGGCCAGCAGGGCAGGGCTCCAGCGAGACGTCACCAGGCGCCACCACCCGAAGAGGAGCCAAGCGGCAGGAAGGCAGAAGTGCCTCAGATGCATCCAATTTGGTATCACGGAAGGAGGGGGACCGAGAGCTCATGGCAGTGCTGAGGGTCAGCTCTAAGATGTTCTCGTACTCGTGAGGTTTGTGGTACCCAAAAGGGTCTGGTAATGTGGGAGCGCTCGTGGGGGACTCTGGGACAAGGGGTCGGCCAGCCTTGGGGGAGGGATGCCCTCCACCAATGCCAGAGTCTGCAGGAAAGGGGCTGTCGGGGGAGCCCTTGTGGCTAGGCGTCGGGGAGTGGTACACCTCGTAGGTGTTACTGCGGCAGGGGATTTTGGAGCTGCGGGTGAGCTGCGGGCTGAGGCGAAGGGCAGCAGGGCTGGGCGGCGGTGGCATTTTCAGCAATTTGAGCACCTTGGAAGGGGAGGGGATAGGGAGCCCTGGCCGAGACTTATCTTTGTCTTCGCTGGAGGCAAGGACGCTCAGGTAGGCTGGCTCCCTGCAGGCAGAGGGTGGGCCCAAAGCCTCTAGGCAACTCACGGCCTGGATGTGCTTGTAGCTCCTGCCCTGCCCATCGGAGATCAAGGAGGGCCCACTGGGCTCCCCATTGAGCAGGGCACTGTCCCCAGCCTCCCGAAGGACATGCTGCAGGTACGTCTCCACCTCGCCTAATTCCAGCTTGTGTTCAGCCAGGGCACTCAGCAAGACTTGCCCAGGATGTCCTTTCTCTGGAGGATCAGGCTCCCCAGCCTCATCGGAGGAAGAGGAGGAGCTGCCCTCACTTTTGAGCGGAGGCTGCCTAGGCCCCCCTTCGCCCTGAGCCAGCAGCAGACACGGCCAAGCTTCTGCCGTCACTCCTTCTGGGGAGCTCAGCTGTCCAGGTTCTCTCCAAGGGGAAGGAAAGGCGAGCAGCGGGTCCATCTCTTCCAAAGAACGAAGCACTTCCAGGATTTGGGCCTTCTTTCGCAGGAAAGGGGAGAGAGCTTCCAGAGATTGGGGATTAGATCCAGGAATTTCCAGACAGTGTTCTTCAGAGATGACCTGGAGACGAAACGAAGATATACAGAATGTAACTAGGCCAGCTTTGGATTTCCATTTCTGCTCTCTTGACCACAACATCCTCTGTGTTATTTCTGCTGGTGTCCCCAGACTCCTTTACAACCAGATCAAATGATTTATCCTACTCTTCCACCAGTCTAGTCTAGTCTTCTACAAAGGGCAAAAGTTCCCCAGAAGTAGCGGAGAAAGAATTTTTCCATCCCCTTCTGGCTCAATATTATTTTTAAGTGGTAACCTAATGGATTGAAGCTAAAATGTGCAGGAAAAGCATGAATGCTGCCTCCTACTCTCCATGTAAATTTTACCTTCAATCCCGGCTGCAGTTTGCTAAAGTGTGCACTGAATGGATGCCACCAAAGAGAAAATATGCAGAGGGCTGGACTAGATGATGTTGACTTTAGCTAGTCCTATGAATTTGAGGCACTTGCCTCCATTTCAATCTTGCATCTTCCATATATAGCATACCTACAAGCAAGTGCAATTTATTTAATCAGTTTGTACTGCAGTGATGTGCGGTGAGGTTTATGGCTGCTGAGGCACTGACACAGTGGTGGGTTTCAAATTTTTTTAGATTTGTGGACTTCAACTCCCAGAATTCCACAACCAGGCATGCTCAGTTCCGATTTAAAGCGACAGCATGTTTTTCTCCTTTGAAAAAAAGTTTCCTTCATTCTTTTTCTTCTCCCTCCCACTCCTTCCTCCCTCTCTCCCTCCTTCTCTCAAAGAGACATACACACAGAGAAGTTGGATTGGACTATTTCTCCTATCCCTTTCCCTCTCTCACTCACTCTCTCTCAAACAAACACAAACACAGAAGTTGGATTGGATATATTTTCCAATGGCTTAAAAGCAGCTCCTCTGCCATATCCCCCCCACCCCCCATTGCAAATGCAGCCTGATGTCTGGGTGGGAAATGTCTGAAAGGCAATAATGCCCACCAGGGACGTGCAGTCACTAGAGGCAGGGGAGGCGGGGCCTCACCAGTCTCCTGAGGGAAAGGAAGAATTTTAAATAATTTTTTTTAAATAATTAAAGCCAGGGTAGTTGCTACCAGATTCAAAGTCACAGTGGCTTGGTTTCTGCTCTCAGTGTTAACTATGGGAGGAGGCGAGAGAACTCGGAGCCTCTTTTGCCTAAGGAATTGTTCGCCTTTTAAAAGTTAAGGCGGAGTTAACAAGCGAACACTTTCATATGCAAAAGAGGCACTGATTCTCCCGCCTCCTGATCGGGGAGCAGCGAATCATGCCTTATGAGCTTACGTTGAGCACGCTTACATTGGCCGGACAAGAGGAGAGTTGAGAGAGTTTCCACAGCTGGAAAAGGTGGATCAGACGGAGGGAAGGGGGTGTGTGTTCAAATTTATTGTAATTTAATTTGTAATTTGTAATTTAATAAAAAAAATATTTTTTTATTGTGAGGTTTGTGTATGTGGTTTTTTTTTCTTTCTTCACAGCGGTGGGGTCGGAGGAGGCAGGGGGGCGAGGCGGCGGAGCACGGAAGCGGCAGGGACGTTCTCGCCGCTGTGTTTCAACAGGCCAGGCGTCTCGCATTTATGTCCGCCATAAACGCGCGACACCTGGCCTGTTGGACACAGTGGTGGTGGGGGGAGGAATTGGCTGGGTGGGCTGGCTGGCTGGGGAGGGGAGACCCCTTTAAAGCCCAGCACCGAGCAGGGACGAGGAGAGCGGTGAGTCCAGGCAGGGAGCAGGTCGGGCGGGCTGGCTGCAGGATTGTGACTGTCCGTATGAGGAGGTGGGGGGGGGGGGCAAGGCAGTGGAACGCGACGGTGGCGAGAAGCATCTCAGATGGAGCCAGGACACCCGGAAGACAAGCCGGCACTTAAAGGCATGCCGAAGTGCCGGCTTGACTTCCGGGTGTCCCGGCTCCATCTGAGATGCTTCTCGCCACCGTCGCGTTCTACCGCCTTGCCCCCGCCTCCTCCGACAAACAATCCTGATGCCCCGGCCTGCAGCCAGCCCAGCACCAAGCGGGGACGAGGAGGAGGAGGAGGTGGAGAGCGGTGAGTCCAGGCTCGGTGCTGGGCTGGCTGCAGGCCGGGGCATCAGGATTGTTTGTCGGAGGAGGCGGGGGCAAGGCGGTGGAGCGAGACGGTGGCGAGAAGCATCTCAGATGGAGCCGGGACACCCAGGGAGCAGGTCGGGCGAGGGGTGGGTGGGCTGGCTGCAGGCCGAGGCAGCAGGATTGGGGCGCAAGGCGGTGGAGCGCAATGGCGGCGAGAAGCAACACCCCCGCCACTGTGTCCGACAGGCATCTCGCGTTTATGTCCGCCATAAATGCGAGACGCCTGTTGGACACAGTGCCGGGGACGTTGCTTCTCGCCGCTGCTGCGGTCTTGCCTCACCAACGGTAACCGTCACCGCACGTCACTGATGCCCACCCACCCATTCATCTCCTGCTTGCAGGCTGGGGTGAGAGAAGATGCAGAGAAGCTGGAGGGGAGCCGATCCGAGCCTTTGATTGCAGGCGGAGCCACGTTGCCTGTTCAAACTTGTAATCAGTGAAGCTGCGCTTATATAGTGTGTGTGTTTGTGTGTGTGTGTGTGTGTGTGTGTGTGTGTGTTTGAAAAGGCAACATGGCTCTGCCTGCAATCAAACTACACTTGGGGAGGGATCTACACTTGAGGATGAAGTTTGAATTCCTCCCCCTCCCTCCGACCCACACGTACCTTTTCCAGCTGTTTCAGAGAGGATTTCAACTCTGCTCTTGCCTGTCATCATGAAAAAAAAAATGTAAAAGGAAAAAAGCAAGAGCTGAGGTCACGCTGAGCTAGTTGCTGCCAGTGTCACTGTGTATGACTCTGCATAAATGTTTTAAAAAGCCTCTTAAAAAGCGCCCTCTACAGGAGGAGGCAAGAGAACAATGTGCCTCACCTACGCCAGGAATTTTTAGGCTTTTAACCCTTGCTTAACTCTGCTTGAGTGATCATAAAACGCCTAAAGTCAGACTAGATGAAGTACGTCGTTCTCCTGCCTCCTCCTGTAGAGGGCGCTTTTTAAAAGGTTTTTTTAAACAGTTAAGCAGAGTCATCCACGGTGACTCTGGCAGCAACTAGCTCAGCCTGACCTCAGCTCTTGCCTTTTTCCTTTTACATTTTTTTTTCATGAAGACAGTGGTGAGGCTCTGCCTGCACGTCCCTGTTGTACTGCCACCCATCTGAACAAGTGAGCTTCATTGTTTAAACAAAATTAAAAATAAAATCAATTTATTTATTTACTTGATTTTTATTTTTGACTTCCACCAAAATCTTTAGCCTCTCATCTCAGCAAACAATTTCTTTGGCAGCTCGAAATTCAGAAACATACATTGCAATTAAAACCATAAATACATTTTCAAAACAACAAAAACAGTAGACGCCACCTACTGTTTTGGGGGGGCAGATGATTGCAACCCACAATACAAATGTTTAAAATACAGTAGAACCTCGGGTCACAAATGCTTCTGACCACAACGAAATCATGTGCCAACCAAAAATTCCGCACATTTTTTTATTTAAAATATATGATTTGATATGAATTGTAGGTGATGACTGTGGAAAGGATGCACGGAAGTTTATGTAACCAATCAACACACTTTCTACAATTTGTAATGGAAGATGGTTTTGTGTGTGTGGGGGGGGGGGGGTTGTGTGAGTTTTGTCTGTTTGTGTTTATTCAAAAATTTAAAAAAATCTTTAAAAAAAAGTCTACACTTGTGCAGCATTGCATCAATTAATGGCTCCGGGGCCCATTTCAAAAAAAGTGTACGCTCTCTCCCTGTCTTAAACTATTAACGAAGTCTGACGCACAGGAGAGCTCTCTGACTGGCCCAACGATGAAGCAGTTGCAACAGCAGGTCTGTACCTACAGGTGGCAATCCGAAAATGAACGGACAATCGAGGTCTTGCAGAACGTACCTCTCTCTGCAACAGGCACCGTCCCAGGGGAAACGAAACCGGGAGGTTCTCTACTGTGCCTGGTTGGGAGATCGGGGACGGACTGGAGATTAAGGAAGCTGGATGGGCTGGAGTCTGAAGAGACAATTAATAGAATGAATGGCTCCAATACATCTGCTTGCAGAGAGCCAACGCTCTTAAGGACGGCACCTTCCAAAAACAAATCCATGCAACGTACTTCCAGTAATTCCCCACTGCTTGGAAATACGTGTGAACTCAGCAGCCACACGGATAAACCAACCAAGGTTTATTAGGATTGGAATGCTCCCAAATGACTGTAACCCATGAGTAACCAGATTTTGGCTTCTCATAAAGGTAAGGTAAAGGTTCCCCTCGCGCACATGTGCTAGTAGTTTCCAACTCTAGGGGGCAGTGGTCATCTCCGTTTGAAAGCTGAAGAGCCAGCGCTGTCCAAAGAAGTCTCCGTGGTCATGTGGCCGGCATGACTAGGGTACAGAACGCTGTTCCCTTCCCACCAAAGGTGGTCCCTATTTTTCCGCTTGCCTTTTTACGTGCTTTCGAACTGCTAGGTTGGCAGAAGCTGGGACAAGTAACGGGATTCGAACCACCGAACTTTCTGTTCGACACGCTCAGCGTCTTAGCCATGGTCCAATTGTAAATGCAAAAATTTCCCCAAAGATTTGAGCTAGATTCGTGATGGTGAACCTATGGCACGTGTGCCAGAGGTGGCACGCAAAGCCCTCTCTGTGGGCACGTGCACCATCGCCAGCTGCTGTTCTGGTTTCCAGGTGGTCTTTGCAGGCACCGGAGCACCAGAAAACAGCCTGAAAACGGCCCGGAAAACAGCCTGAAAATGGGCTGTTTTTCAGACTATTTTCAGGTTGTTTGGGGTTCAAAAAACGGCCTGAAAAATACCCCAAAAACAGGCATGCAGGGCCGAAAATGTTTGCCATCACTGAGCTAGATAAAACAATCTTCTTTCAAGCTCTATCATTCCAAGACCCCCTCTCTCTTTGTGTGCGGTCACCTAAACCCCACCCACCCTGCAAACAAATCTTGCCTGTCCATGTAAGCGGAGCACATGGTAAGAAAGAAGGGAGATAAAAGAGAGAGGACATACCTGGGAGAGAGATCCAGAAGTCAGCTTTCGATGGAAAAGATCACTGAGAGCCTGGTTTTGCCTTTCCAAGTCAAAGACCCGTTTTTTCAGCTTTATGCATTCTTCACGAAGATCCTGAGAACAGAGAATCCAGCCTGTAAGCTCGAGTCAAGGGTTTACAGGCTCGAGGGCCCGCAAATGCTCTTGTCTGGTTTCCTCCCCTCCCCACAGGGATCCTCTAGGTTTAGTCTTTTGGGTCAAAGTGGACTCAGGAGAAATCAGCATTTGCCATCAAGGCACACACATTCCCTTCCAAAAAAAACCCTGAATCCTGTGACTTGCACAAATAACGCAGGTTAAGGATGTGCATAAATGATCATATTTCACAGACACTGACTGATACTCATGACAAAAACTGGAGAGGAGGAGGAAGAGGAGGGAAATAGTACTGAAGCCTTCTCTGCTGACTCCTGGGAACACAGTAACACAGGTTTTTGGCATGCAAAAAATGCCAAGTGAAATCCCGTCCCCACAGAGATTAAGTAGTAGCTTTGGGTGATGAGCTAATCAGAGGCAAATGCAATCAACGTTTGCAGGACTGATACCGAGCAACTAAGATCTACTATCTGCCTGTCCTTCATCTATATCAGGGATACACAACTACTATCAGCTCAAGGTTTACAGCTGGTTTTGTTTAGAACAATGAGAATTGCATTCCAAAAGTGGGCTAAGCCACGTCCTCCGTTTAGAGGGAATTTCGGGAGTTTGAGAAAGAGGTATTCTAAGTATCCACAAGACTTAAAGGAAGTTACGAGCCCCCCCTCCTTCCCTGTTACCCAAAAGACAAATAGGGGTCATATTGTTGGCCCAGCCTTTTGGGGGGAGCCACAAAGGAAGCTGATGGGATGAATATTGTCCCAGACTGCATTTTTTCATCTCTGACTATAGAGACCAGTGGCAGAAGTTCCTTTGACGTTCCCATTCCAAAAACTAAGAGCATAAAACCTAAATGTGACTTCATCATTAAAAATGAATTATAGTACCCTGTTTCCCTGAAAATAAGACCTCCCTGAATAATAAGCCCAATCGGGCTTTTGAGTGCATGCACTAAAATAAACCCTCCCCCAAAATATTGATTTTGTACAACAACAAAAATCCTATAACACATACAAGAGTTCCATTTGTTCCTTCTCCTCCTCTCCTCCTAATGAAATCCAGCAGAGGATACAGTAAGCGCAGGCACCAAAGGGCCCACAGACCATTCCTTTGCTTGCTGACTTAAATGTTTCAGGAAACTTTACATGGCTTTAAAGCACAACAGTAGTTGCTGGTCTCCTCTTTAACTTCAAAAATGCCACTGAAGTCCATAGAGACATTCTTGGGAAGTAAAAATGGGGAAGGGGATGGGGAGCAGACCTAGGAAAAACAGAGTGGGATAATAAGTGTGGTAAGGCCACACTTGGAATACTGTATTCAGTTTTGGTCACCACAATGTAAAAAAGATGTTGGGACTCTAGAAAGAGTGCAGAGAAGAGCAACAAAGATGATTAGGGGACTGGAGGCTAAACATATGAGGAACAGTTGCAGGAACTAGGTATGTCTAGTTTAATGAAAAGGAGGACTAGGGGAGACATGATAGCAGTGTTCCAATATCTCAGGGGTTGCCACAAAGAAGAGGGAGTCAAACTATTCTCCAAGGCACCTGAGGGTGGACCAAGAAGCAATGGGTGGAAACTAATCAAGGAGAGAAGCAACTTAGAACTGAGGGGAAATTTCCTGACAGTTAGAACAATTAATCAGTGGAACAGCTTGCCTCCAGAAGTTGTGAATGCCCCAACACTAAAAGTCTTTAAGAAGATGTTGGATAGCCATTTGTCTGAAACGGTATAGGGTTTCCTGCCTAGGCAGGGGGTTGGACTAGAAGACCTCCAAGGTCCCTTCCAACTCTGCTATTATATTGTATTGTATTGTAATAAAGCAGTGTTTCTCAACCTTGGTAACTTGAAGATGTCCGGACTTCAACTCCCAGAATTCCCCAGCCAGCATTTGCTGGCTGGGGAATTCTGGGAGTTGAAGTCCGGACATCTTCAAGTTGCCAGGGTTGAGAAACACTGTAATAAAGCCTCTGGAGGGCTGCAAAGGAGTGATTTCACCAGTCTGCTTCCTGCAGAACTGTGTGTGCCTGACCAAGCTCCACTTTTAACAGCTCTCAAAATCCCAAAGATGCCCTCAAAGGCCAGGCCTTGGAGACAGACTCACTTTTTGGTTTAGCAGCGCTTGCACCACGTGGTTGGCTACCTGCAGAAGAAGAAGGAGGAGGAGCAGATATAAGCACAACGGGAGAAGCTATCTCTCTATCAGAAGGTGCTGTCGGGGAAAGAGAAGGCAAAGCAGCAGTACCTCATCCAGGCAGCGTTCGTAGGTTTCCCGCTGGTTCTCATTGGCTTGCACCAAAGCCAAATTCTCTGCCTGAGGACATAGAGAAGAGTCAGGCTGCTGGAGAATAAAAGAGGACCTCGAGTTTCTTCTCCAGAAGGCATATGGGACAAGAAATGAAGCATGGACAACTTCCCTTCTTCTCTCTGCTCCACCCCACTTCTCTTGTTCTTGAAAGTGCCTATTCCACAGCATGGCAAAGCTATGTTTTCTACCTGTGCCCCTGCGAAAAGAGTGTTCTGACCTAGGCTTCCCAAGAGTTTCCCAAGCAAATTCCTTGTCCCGACAAAAACCCCTTTTATTAATTAACTGTGAATTCTCCTCATTCACATCCAGCAAAGTCTTTCAAGGGAGGATTTACAGTCACAGACCTTATCTGGCTTAGAGAGCTGACAGGCTGATATCTGCAAAACTTGGCAAGGAGCCTTGGAGAGTCAACCAATTAAGCGAACTAACTGTCTCCTGCAAACTCCGGTCCCCCTTTGCTGCTCTTTTATTTCCTCTGGGAGGGGCCATTCATTGTTCACCTGTGGCCTTACTCCCAATTCAACCCATTCTTTAGCTGTTCCCTTTGTCTGGCAACTCTGCGCATGCACACATTGGGAACAGGCTCCAGCTGTCTGTCTGTCTCACTGATGTCTGACTCTGAAGGCAGCTGATAACTGGCATATGGCCCTGGCTCCCTCTCTGCTTCTGACACAGAGCGGTCATCAGAGTCTTCCCCAGATTCTAGGACTGGCCCATGTTCCTCCCCAACCTTCTCACTGTCCGAATCTGCTGCCAGCTCCCCTGGCCACTGGCAGGCCACAAACAAAAAGTGAGGGATTAAAGGTCATTAGGTTCAACGGCTGGCACCTCCTTTCAGAAGCCAGAACAGGTCAACAAGATTTGTTGTCCCATCCCTTGTAAACATGTATCATGTACCCAAAATCCCAGAATACGACATTTGTGCAAAGTGCATATAACTCACATTAGGAAGAGGAAGAAAAGGAATACACAACACTTGACTCACATAATGAATTCCCTTGGGCCTATATGTCTGGGGTGAGGGTTTTACCTTTCCCTGTATGCCATGTTGGAAAAAAGGGTGCCAATTTTGGGGAATTTGAGAGTGAATGACTCTTGCTTGTAACACCAAGGGAGCAACACAAATTTAGGTCATTCATCTATGCGAGCCTGCGCTCCCCCAATAGGCTCATATAACATTCACATTCTTTCTGTATAGGTAGTCCTCAAGGTATGGTAATCAAACTCTGTGATTAATTCAGTGAATCCATAATTCACTATCAGACAGTTTTGCTGAAAATTTAAGGTTAAATGCTGGTGGGTTTCAGCAAAACAATCAGAAATCATGGTTCCATGATAGTGAGTTGCTGCAAATGGCTGTAAATGTGCCCCATGGCTAAGCACCCAAAGTATTTCAAATCCAGGTTATAAGTACCACCCAAGTACCGTGTTTCTTCGAAAATAAGACAGGGTCTTATTTTCTTTTGACCCCCGAAATAAGCGCTTGGCCTTTTTTTCGGGGAGGTCTTATTATTTTTGAGGTGCAGGAGGCAGCGAGTGTGAATAACCTCATGACTGTTGTTTTGCAATATTTTCGGGGAGGGCTTATTTTCGGGAAAGGGCTTATTTTGGTGCATGCGCTCAAAAGCCTGATTGGGCTTATTATCTGGTGAGGTCTTATTTTCAGGGAAACGGGGTATCTATGCTTGCTATTGCATAATGTGTTATCTACCTAAGCTGTTGGATAAGATGCAGTGAACTTTACAGGCTCTATTGCATTTTTTCTCAACCGTGACAATTTAAAGATTAGTGGGCTTCAGCTCTGGAATTCCCAAGATCAAACTCGCGGGCTGTGGGTTGGATGCATCATACACTTTTAGCACATGTACTCACAAGCCCAATTGGGCTTATTATCCGGGGAGGTATTATTTTCGGGGAAACGGGGTAGGTCTGTCAGAACTTCAGTCAGTAAGCAACTGATTGTAAGTTGAAGACCATCTATATGTGCCAATGCTGGGAGGCAGCTCAGATTCAAGTGAAATAATAGATGCTACGTAGCGACCATGAAACAAATTGCTTGCAATGAGATCTCAATTCACTTCTTCTGCCAGCTTTTCATTCAACTGGTGCTCTGGTCTCTGGAACCCCTTAACTCAGGAAGACAAGATCAGGCCTCCTACCTCTAGCTCCCGGAGTCTCTGCAGAAGGTCCTGGGGTGTCCTTGGCTCATGGCCATCCCCTTCTGGCTTCATCTCACTCTGCGGTTCAATTTCAGACATTGTCTCCTTTGGGCAGAGAGAATCCAATAAAAGAGAGCCAAGTTTTATGCTCCTGCCACAATAAAAGACCCACCAGCAATTTCAAAGAGGGGGGGATGGTGGTATGGCAAGGCTGTTCACCAGGTGCCTCCAATAATGCCATTGGGATTTCTCTAACACAAAGGGTGGCCAGGAATGAGGGAAGAGTTAGGATCCATGCTTATAGCATGGTTTAGGGCCACAGTTCAGCCCTTGATAATCCAAAGGGGTTCAGAAGACCATCTGGTATCACAGTGATGTGGGGACGGATTAAGGCCAAGTGGTGCCCTAAGCCATTGATGGCTAACCGTTTCGGCACCAAGTCCCCAAAGCGTGCACACGCATCCCCAAAATGCAATGCATGCACGCCCTCTGTACATGCGCCCCACCATGCCTCCCATGTGACCCCCCATACATGTGTGCACGACGCACATACACACGTGTGTCCCACCTCCCACGCATGCACAGCAGAGACTCAAAGACCAGCTGGCTGGCAGGAGGCATGCCCACACAGTTGAGCTTAGCTGGGACAACAGCTCACGTGCCCAGAAAGAGGGCTCTGCGTGCCACCTCTGGCACATGTGCCATAGGTTTGCCATCAGGGTCCTAAGCCCAACCCAACAATGGTGCCCTATGGCTTTTCCATTGATTAAGTGACACAAAGGCTCAATAAGAGCTGAAAACTAAAACTGGGTGTGGCAGTGAAAGTCTTACAGACATGGGGGGGGGGAGCTGTGGTGGCCCCTTCCCTTGGGGTCCCCTTGGGTGTGCCTATTTTGCTTCATGGTTAATCCAGGGGTACGGATGATGAACTGGAATTTGTGGAGCCCGTTTTTTTGCTCTCTCTTTACTTTATTCAGACTAGAAGTGGGAAGTCTCTGGGGGTTCCCAACTCTATTCTTTACTCCCAAGCCAACCAAAACAAGCTTGAAATCGGGCCCAGAGACTACAATTTGGGGGCAGGGGGTTGAAGGGTAGAAACTGAAGCCTTCAAAGGTCTTCTGCTTCCACTTTCCCTCCTTTAAATTTTGAATAAAACTCTACAAAACCGTGCCAATAAAATCCAGTCATGGTGGTCATATTACAATTAGATGGACTGCAGGTGATGTGCAGGGAGTGGGTTGCCTCCCTTCACCCCCACATCAGGATGAATGCATGATCCCAGCTAATGTCTTGGCCCTGCAATCTTTCCCAGCCTTTTCTTACCTTCCTTTAGGGGCCCGGTGATGGACACTATGACAAGCCCAACCTCCAGGCTTCCCTTCATCACTTTTGCCTGAAAGAGAAGCAGAGAGAGTTCAGGGTTGCGTGCCCTTTCATCAAAGGATTGTTGTCTTCAAGACGTACATCAGCATTCAGGCAATGTAAGTGAACAGCAGAGAAGCCGCAATGGGAGCTATTTTTAAACACAAAGATCCAACTCCCACAGTCTTTTTCCTCCAAGGATTTCCCCCATCCCCCCCGTACGTCTCATTCCACGCCTGTGACGGGTTGCTGGAGCACAGTTTACAAAAGAATGGGGAAACATTTGATGCAGCTGGGGCCAATCTGGGTCATCTTGAAGGAGTTTGGATTTACAGATTTAAATCCCGATTCCTCTGCTCCCAACCCAGCAACAATTAGGAAAGCAACAACCAAACCACAGCACTCACTACTGCAGCATCCCTGGTGATGCTGAGGATTTTTTGTTGTTGTTTAAGGATGGTCTGGTATTTAAAGAGGACTTGTTAACCGGGAGTTGTCCAGAAAATAGTCAGAAATATTAAAATTAGACCTTGTACAACACGGGTCTCAAACTCGTGGCCTGACGTTGCTGTCACATGATGTTTTGCGATATTTTTCCCATTCTCGGAGCTGGGGTGGGCACGGTCTGCATGTTATGCGTCCAGCCCATGGGCCGCCAGTTTTACACCCCTGCTCTACAGAGACATTTAATACATTGAAGATCAGAAGCAAGGCTCTCATCATCCATTATGTTCAGCTTGCAAACTTCCCCAGGTCATCTTTTCTGGCCACAGATAAGAGAATGAATCCAGGGGTGATGAGACCAATGTCAAATCCAGCAGAGCTTGTACAACGTGTGGCCAAAACAAGCTTTTTCAGCATAGGAGGAGCAGGTTCCTCCTGTGGCATGAAATTAGTTTAATCCCTAATATGTTTTCATCTGCTTTTGGCTTAATGCAACTTGAGAATCCAGCCATTATTTACAAACTACAGTGTACAGTTTTACATGACATAGAAATCAAGCCACTATGGTTTGCTCGGCAAACCATTAAAGCCACAGCTTGCAATCTACATGCCGTGACAATGATTTTAAGAAGATGTACCACACCAATGTTCAGTCTCCAATGCAGTGATTCATTCTTAATCTTGGCAACTTTAAGACGTGGACTTCAACACCTGGCTGGGGAATTCTGGGAGTTGAAGTCCACCTGATCTTAAATGTGGCTAAGGTTGAGAAACATTGCTCTGATGTATTTTGTACTCTGATTGGAAAAAGAAACTCTTCTCAAGTCCCATCCCTTGAAATCTTGCATTTATTTATTTGATTTATGTCTTAGCGAGTTCTTACAGCAGTTTACAGAACTTAAAACCAAGAAACAATGTAAAGTACTGTCCCAAAGGTGCTTTTTCAGGAGGCAACTGGACTTGTTTTTTCTTCTGAAAACATTTCGCTTCTCATCCAAGAAGCTTCTTCGGCTCTGACAGGATAGTGGGGAAGGGAAGGGTTTATATTCCTTGCAGACAGTTGGTCATTTGCATCCTTTTAGAGTGTGGGTGTCAAACTCGCTGTGACACGTGCCATTTTGTGACATTTTCTCCCTTTGCGGAACTGGAGTTGTCGTGGCCTGTGCATGATGCATCCAGCCCATGGGCCACCAGTTTGACACCCCTGTTTTAGAAGGCCATTGAAGCACTTGGAGGTGTATGTGTCTCCTCCAAGTGCTTCAACGACCCTCTAAAAGGATGCAAATGACCAGCTGTCAGCAAGAAATATAAATCCTTCTATTCCCCACTATCCTGACACAGCTGAAGAAGCTTCTTGGATGAGAAGCGAAACGTCTTCATAAGAAAAAAAAAAGTCCAGTTGCCTCTTGAAAAAGCACCTTTGGGACAACTATGAACCTGGATGACTGAGAATCTCTACAGACTTTTAAATATAAACTATTAGAGACAGATCATAAGAAGTCAGAGTAAAAATAAATACAAAATCACCTCACAATTAAAAGCATGACTGAAAAAGATGCATCTTAAAACTTGAGAGTGTAGGGACTAAACATGACTCCCAAAGGAGTACATCTACAGCCTGAGATAATGAACAAAAAGACACACACACCCCTCATATCACACCATACATCACCTTCACACCACCAAGACAGAGCTCCGACAGTGGGGACATTTCCATATGTGTGACCTGCTGCAGATCCTAACAATGAGATGTGGTTCCTTAGGCAGACAGGCTCTAAGCAGTGTTGTACTAGCAGAAAGGGCAAAATGGGAACTCAAGAACCATGCACTGGAGTAGACATGACCAACACAAGCCTTGCTTAACACCATCAGGTAAGATTTCAGGATTCAGCACATACGTTGAGAGTCACATATTTGTTTTGTTTAACAAGCTCACTCATTCAGGACACGGGTTATCTGTGAGAAGGCAGACTGCCTACAAAATGAACATCACCCGTGCTGCTGTTGTCTTCTCCCTTTAAGTTCTCTTTCTACCTAGCCATTACAGCAATTGTTGGCTATAAAAGGTGAGCAAGGAGGCAGCCGAAGGTGGTAGTATGTGGGAGAGAGGGAAGACGTGTGTTCATAAAACAGCCTGAAGCAGATATACTGATTTCCAGCAGTAGGACTCATAATTACCGGTAGTAGTTGTAGGAGATGTAGCAGAAGTAGGAAAGAATGATGAAGTGAGCAGTGAGGCCTTTGAATGCTTGTGTGTGTGTGTTGCCTAAAGATCTGTGTGCTTGTGTTGGATCTTGGATTTTTGAGCCCACTGACTTGGATATGTGCAAAAGAACCCATCAGTGTCCAAAGTCACCCAATCAATTTTACTTGATCCGTAATCTGACACAGTTTCCCAAATCCAACTTTCTGGGGCTCAACATTTTATGCAGAGTTTGACTCTAAGGTTCCAAGCAGCTAGACGTCAGCTTTAAGAAGGGGGAATTAGTACTGTAAATTGCTATGAAAGATTGCCACGATGTTAGAAAGAAAGCCAGAAACCACTGTATTGAAGGCAATAGAGTATTTCATCCTGCATTTCTGTGGCTTTGCAGTACCAATGCAGAAGCTGATGTTGGAGCTTTATATAAAACGAACCTGCAAATTAAAAGCATGAACACAAATCTGGAGTTTATTGGTGAATCCCACATATACCATGTTCCTACTCTAAGTGACAAACCTAACAAGCAGAACTATGTACTTCTCCCTTTATCAATGAACAGCCAAATAGAGTAGCCACTCTTTCATATATTCAAGGGTACCTCTAAGTTCTACTGAGAGAGACAACATCCACCTAACCTGCAATTTGTTTTGTTAATGAGCTTTCTAAAGGAAGTGACCAAGATAATTTTGAAGTTACATGAAGTTCTTTATTTCTTAGAACAGTGTCTTGCCAACTTTAAGACATGTGGATTTCAACTCCCAGAATTCCCCAACCAGCTTCCACATCAACTAGCAGTTCAACTGCCAGTTGAAGTCCATACATCTTGAAGTTGCTAGAGTTGAGAAACACAGAGTAAGTAACCTGCCAAATGTAGCCCAATAGGTGAATGGCAAGATTTAAATTAGAGGGAAATCAACATAGCCTTGAGGCTTACTGGTTGTTGCTGCAGCTGCAGCTTCTCTGACTAGCCTACACCACAGATTGGTAGGAAAGATAAAATAAAAAGTTGGAATGAAAGTCACTTTGTGCTCCTTAGAAGAATGGGCAGAAATCAACGAGCAATACAAACCAAAATTCAAAGCTAATGCTGATGTATAATTTTCATAGAGACCCCAATTTGGATCATGAAAATACAAGGAGGAGTTTATAGAGAAATTATCTTGCCTATAAAGAGTTAAAGGTACTGTTCAACCTGAAAGTCACATGGGAGTTTGAGAAATTCAAAGATCCAGAATTATTTTTTACTCCCTTTCTGGGGGGAAAAAAACCCAAACCACTTCCATGGGAATTTATTTCTATAATAGGAAACAAGATTAAAGAGATTATAGGAGAATCTTTATCCTATAGCTCAATCTTCTCCAGCCTGGTCTTTGCCAGATTTGTTTGAACCGCAATGGCTATAATTGGAAAAAGCAGGGGGGTTAGCCAGCTAACTCAAATAATTCTTTTTCCAATTACAGAATCACTGAAGAAATTACTTCAGAGTGATCTGAAGGAGGAAAAGTTAGATCACTGTATTCATTTTCTATTCTAAATTGTTGAATAATCCCCTGAAGAATATAAAAGGATGAAGACAAATGCAGTCGCCACTAATTTTGTCCCTGGAGGAAGAACCCAGCATTTCAATTTAGCTTTGTGAACATAAAATATATGCAATGCAGGATTAGTATTCAACCTCACCCCTTCCATAGGTTCAAACAATTTTTTTTGAAAAAAAAATCTATGAAAGTTGCAGATATGTATAGATGTTCCACCTTCATATTTCTCTGTAAAATCATTTTAAGAAAAACAAGAAAACTGCTCTGCAGATTTTGGGGAACAAATATGCAAAATACTAATAAAAAAATCATCCACTTGAGCATCTTCTCTCCCCTCTCACCCCATTCAGTCATCCCATCCCATCCCATCCCAAAATTTTGTTCCAGAGCAAGGTTTTCAACCTTGGCTTTTTAAAGAGGCATGTCTGGCTAGGGAATTCTGGGAGTTGAAGTCCACACATCTTAAAATTGCTCAGGTTGAGAAACACTGCTCCAGTGCAAAATGCATCTATTTTCAGAACAGCTAAGATATATTTAAACCATCTTGGCCATGTTAAAAATATGTCTGCCTTAACCATATTTTTAAAAAGCAAAGCTTAAGGAATCTACTTTCCTTGCAATGCATTCACTGGTTTTGGCATTTTGATTACTCTACGTTCAGTAATAATTAGTTCTTTTGCTGTGTCTCAGTAGTGGAACTCAAAGAAAAAGGAGTCTCCGGAGAGGAATGAATTAGTTCAGTCAAACACCACAGAAATTTATGCTTAGCGTCCACGATCCCAGGAGTTTTCACTATTTGCCAGCCCAGGGGAGACAGAATAGTTTCCAAAATCCTCAGAACAACTGGGTGAGGGGGAAAAATCCAGGAGTTATCTACAGAAATTAGTAGAACCACCCTACATATTTTAATGTTTTCATAAAACAACAGAAAAATAAACTGTTTGAATACTGCTTTTTAAAGGCAGCTTCAAAAACTTCAGAATTATGATTGAGCTTGGAAGAAAACTAGGGCAAGCAGGTTTGGGCAAGGGAACTGGGAAAATAAAATTTCCACCTTAATTGGAGCTCCAACAAGAAAGTGCAATATAGTTTGGCTCTCTCTCAAAAGAAAAAAAAACTTAGTAACATGCTTTTTATTTTTCCTTTTTAAAGGAAATCTTGACAGATGCAACCCCAACATACCAGATGGAAAAAGATCCCCTATTTTCATAGGAGTTCCCAATCTTGATCAGGGTAAAGCCGGTCCAGGAGAGTCTTGGCGCCACAGCTTTTCACTTGTGGCCCCCTCAACACTCCCACCATCCTGACATCTGTGACATTCTCTGAGACATACAGTGAAGGAATGAATTTTGTCATTTGGGATTTGGGATTCAACATTGACTTTTGCAAATAGTTCGATAATCCACGCTGGAAGCTCCCTGTAAAAAGGCAGCCTCTGCCTTGCAAATAGTGCCCATTTCTCTTCAAACCAACCCCACCCCCTTTCCAAGTTCCCAGAGTCTCTTGCAAAAAAAGACGCCTCCTCTGTCTCATACATCTTACACATACCTTGCTGCACGTCAAGAAACAGTCCTGGCTGGCCTTTGCACCTACCAGGTTACTTACTCCAGGGCTACTTAAGCAGTCAAGGGCATTCAGCAGATTTAAACTAGCGTGCTGGAAAGCCTGCGTTTTCTTGGCTGCATTACATTTCCGATTTGGAGGGGGGGGGGAGAGAAAAAAGGGGAAACTGCAGGGCCAACCTCTGTATGCATAGCACAAAGAGCCCTTAAACAGAGCTCACGGACTGCAGGGAACGCGGAGACATCTGGGCGTCACTTCAATCTAAATCCCCAGCAAGAAAAGAAATGCAACTGTAGTGGTCTCTCCCCCCTCCCCTCCTCTAAAGAACAAACGCTATCCTGCCGCAGAAGGGAAGAAATCTCAGATTTCGCCCTTCTGCAACAGCCTCCCTCGGGATCCCGCTCCTCCGCTACAGATGCATCGCGTCCCAACAGCGGAACTTCACAGCCCCAGGTCCCCAAACCCAGTTTCAGGGCGACCCGTCGAGAGACCAACTGCTTCTTCTCCCCACCCCGAAGACCGTATTTCCCCGCCGCTCCTTCCCCCCGCCCCGCAAAGCTCTCTACAGCCCTTCCGAGCCTACCCAGCACCAAGTCCTCCTCTCCAGCAAATCCTACGCTCCTCGGTCCACACGTCCCTTGCCGGCTCCGGGAGAGCTTTTTGGAAACGCGCAGCTGCTGCTTCTCTTTCAAACTACACGGCTCCCAAGTCGGGGCAGCTCCCTTCCCTCGCAGCTCAGGGGCTCCCTTGAAGGGCTTCTGCTGCTGCTGCAGCAGCGGCTCCCCCACCTAGCGCTCCGTTTTCAGACACCCGAGATTTTCCAAAGCGCTCGCCCTTTTCCCACCCGCCCGTCTCCTTTTAAGCCCCTCCAAGTAACCCCTTCCTCTGCCTCTCCGCCAGCGCTCTTCAACTTCGTCCCCACCACTGCCCGCTCCCCCAGCCCCTAAAAGCGGTGGGGCTGGGGACTGAGCCTTAGCTAACCTACGCCACGAAGGCCCCCCCCGCCCTTCCCGGTACCTTCGGCGCATCCTCCCGCGACGCGGCCCGACTCGGGGCCTGCTATTGTTGGGTGGTGTGGAGGCGGAGGCAGAAGGAAACTCACGGCTCGGAGCTCCGCCTTATCCGTCTCCCCACCTCAGCGCGGCCCGTCTCAGCCCAGACCCTCCGCCCCCCACTCATCCTTTTCGCAGCCCATCTGGCTTGAAGGGGGATTTCCACTACCAAGGGAAGGAAAGGGGGGGGGGAAATCTACCCAAGCAGCGTTACCGAGAGGGCTGCAAAGCGGGGTGGGGTGGATAAATGCAGCCGCTTTCAGAATTAAGGATGATTATGATCATAATAAATACATGTGTGTGGGGGGAAATGCAGGATTCCACAGAAATCAGATTGCCAAATAGAGCGGCAGTTAATCCAGATATTTCCACCCGCCCCATATACATACATACATATTTCTGTTCAGGTTTGTACCTTTACAGAACAAACTCCTATAAGGAGCTGCTGGTATGCTCAAAAGGGTAACTTGTTCCCCAATTCTAGCAAATAATTTGTAAGGTGAATTCCTGGGGGAGCCTAACTATGTGTCTCCCCCCCAAATAAGATCAGCAAAAATGGCTGATATCTTAGGGCAATCTTCCAGAGGACATCTAACTCAAGTCCCCAAGGTCATGTTTTCCATTCCTAGCCCTGTGGCCTGTTTGGCAATGGCCTCAAACCTGGGGGGCGGGGGGGGGATCCATTTTACCCCTATGCAGTCTGCTCTTTTGTGTCAAGGACACTTGAATCAGGGGCCCTCAAATGAGAAGAATGAAAAGCCCCAGTTCCTTTCTCCAGTTTCCCTCCATTGGAAATATTCTGTTCTTGCTCTGCAGCTGTGGATTTCAAAAGCCTCTACTGTGGAGGTAGAGATGATCCTGCTCAATTTTCTGCTTTTAGTTATTAGAGCTGCCCATCTTATGCAACATAACCTTGGGCGGCTTGCAAACAGCAGTAAAAGCATTAAACACAATAAAAGCAGGAAAACCATTACAGCAAACTCTTGGCATCCACAACTATCCCCAAAAAACCCTTTCAGCTTTACCTTACTCCAATGCTCGTGAGAAAAGTTATCTCTTCGTGGCTTTGTAGTCTCAACTGTTTGCTAAGAGAGAGACAAACAGGAATTTGGAGACAGACAGTTCTAAGAAAAGTCACACATGAATGAGAGATCTTTAATCCTCCTACAATTTGGCAGCTGTAGTTCCCTTTTTCTAGAACAATTTGGTGACCATGATAGGAAGGTGTGAAAGAAATCTCCATGTAAAAAGCAGTAACACTTCTCTTAGCAATCATTTGGAAATGATTTGCTGGTCCCTATCTTTCCAGAGTGAAGAAGAACTAAAATTCCTTTTGATGCGGGTGAAGAAGGAGAGTGCAAAAGTTGGCTTGAAATCCAACATTAAGAAAACTAAGATCATGGCATCTGGCCCTCTCAATTCCTGGCAAATAGTTGGGGAAGCAATGGAGGTAGTGACAGATTTTACTTTCCTGGGCTCCAAGATCATTGCAGATGGGGACCTCAGCCAAGAAATTAAAAGACGCTTGCTCCTGGGGAGGAAAGTGATGGCAAATCTAGACAGCATACTAAAAAGCAGAGACTTCACCCTGCCAACAAAAGTGCATATATTCAAGACTGTGGTTTTCCCAGTTGCAATGTATGGCTTTGAAGGTTGGACCATAAAAACAGCTGAGAGCCAATGAATTGAGGCCTTTGAACTCTGGTGCTGGAGAAGACTCCTGTGAGTCCCTTGGACTGCAAGGCAATCAAACCAGTCAGTCCTAGAGGAGATCAACCCTGACTTGCTCTTTAGAAGACCAGATCCTGAAGATGAAACTCAAATACTTTGGCCACCTAATGAGAAGGAAGGACTCACTGGAGAAGAGCCCAATGCTGAGAAAGATTGAGAGCAAAAGAAGAAAGGGACGACAGAGAGTGAGGTGGCTGGATGGAGTCACTGAAACAGTAGGCGTGAGCTTAAATGGATTCCAGAGGATGGTAGAGGACAGGAAGGCCTGGAGGAATGTTGTCCATGGGGTCGCTAAGGGTCAGACATGACTTCGCAACTAACAACAACAACTTCCCAAATCCATGTACATGCTTTAACTCCACGTTCAAAGCAACAGTTTCCTTTTGTTATTGACACTGCCCCCCTTGGCCAAAGTGTGGAAGCTGGCAACCATGTCTAATTCTGATCTTATTTATTAATCCAGATATAACAGAGTAATTAAAATGGAGCAGGGTAATGAAACAAGAACAAGAATAATCCGGGGTCTACAGTAGAAGACAATATTCTTGGGAACTAAGAAAAATAGCATCACCCGCTCTTAAAATGACTAAAACATAAACTTCTTAGTTATGAAACTGTAAAAATTGCAATAGCACACACATCTTGCACCTGGTTCATCCATCTTAATGAGCCATATTAAAGCAATTATTGTATGTAGAAACACGATTTGTTAATCGTTACTGTAGTTTGTAGTTAACAAACTACAAACCATGGCTTCTCTTGAGTTATTCTGTCTAGAACAGGGGTCTGCAACCTGAGGTTCTGGAGCCGCATGCGGCTCTTTCATCCCTCTGCTGCAGCTCCCTGTCGTCAGTCGACTCCACAATTGATAGGACTTTTGGTTAGGACAGGTAGAGGAAAAAGGACGCCACGCTAGGAGGAGACTCTATGGTGGGTGAACTGGACTTCTGGTCGGTTCCAGAATTGAACGGAGAGCTTCCGGTTAGGACCTTTGTGGCTCTTTGAGTGTTTAAGGACACTATTTGGAAAGTTGTGATTGCAAAATTGTAGCTACAGCAGTTGTATCATGTGAACACAGCCAGAGTGCCCTGGTTTGCAAGTAACATTAAACAATAAACTATAGTTGAGTTCATAAATTATACAGAACCAAATCTAAGCAAACCACATTACAGCTTACTGTAATTTAGGCAATGCATTATTGTGCCTATTTATGAAAGAATATAAGGTGGCAGCAGTTAATTACAACTAATGAACTCAATTTAATCTATTTCTTATTGAAACTCTCTAAAGTATATACCAAGCACATTAGACTATATAAAAAACCTCCTATAGCTTATACTTTTTTATAGGAAATTGAATAATTAACCATTTTCACCTTAGACCAGGAGGAGGCAAAATTTCTTTTGAAACTGTTTCTCTCATAAAAACTGTTCTTTTCAAATAATAATCACAGAAAACACCAAAACATCATTTTATTTTTAAACTAAAAGACTATTTTAACCCAATTAAATTGTTTTATATTTCATCAATAATTTTAAATATCTACAAATATTGGCAGCTGGAAAGAGAGACACATATACTAGACAACGTGTTGGACTGGAACCATGGGGCTCTAAATTCAAGTCCCTACTCAATGGGATAAGTGGGTCATTGGTCTCTTACTGCCAAGGATACAGGTAATCCTTGACTTACAACCAATCATTTACTAACTGTTCAAAGTTACAATGGCACTGAAAATGTGATTTGCATCCAATTCTTGCCCTTACAACCGACCAGTGGTGGTTTTCAAAAACTTTTAGAATCTCTTCTGTAGGTGTGGCCTGCTTTGTAAGAGTGGCTTGCCAGCCATGTGACTGAGTGGGAGTGGCTTGGCAGTCATGTAACTGGGTGGGTGTGGCCAACCTGTAAAATGTGGTGAAACTCACTTAACAACGCTCTTGCTTAGCAACCAAAATGTTAGCTCAGGAACTCTGGCATTGAAGTGTGCAAGTCTTAAAACTGTCAAGTTACAAGACCCTTGCACCCCTAACCCTTTAGAACAAACCCCAGGGGTGTTCAAACTCGACAGCTTTAAGACTTGTGGACTTCAACTCCCAGAATTCCTCAACTCGCTCTTCATCTTGATGATGTGCAGACAGGCAGGGGGAGGGACCTGGAACTGGTTCTAAACGGCATGGTAGATTTGTGGAACCTCTTCTATAGAAGATGTTAGAACTGGCAGGAACCCACCCCTGCAACCGACGCAGTATCGCCACAATCACATGATCAAAATTTGGTTGCTTTGTATTCAGCATTTACAATGGTTGCAGCATTCTGAGGTCATGTGATCACCATTTGCAATGTTCCCAACTGGCTTCCAGCAGGCAAAGTTAATGGGAAAAACTATAATTGCTTAAAAATGGCACGAGTCACCTAACAATAGCAGTGATTTACACTCTATATGGGGCTGCCCTTGAAGAGAATTGGGAAGCTCCAGTTGGTGCAATATGCGGTGGGCCGCATGGTTTTGTGCAGATCTCGGTGTGCACATGTATCATATCTCTTGCGGGAGCTGCATTGGTTGCCGATTTGCTTCCAAGTGCAATTCAAGGTGCTGGTTGTCACCTTTAAAGTCTTGAAGCTTGAGACCAGGTTATCTGAGGGACTGTCTCTACCTGATCCACCGGAGTGGGGAGGAAAAGAATGTTGCGGGTCCCATCCCCTAGGGAGATACAGCTGGTGGGACCCAGAAGAAGGACCTTCTCCGTGGTGGCTCCCTCTCTCTGGAACATCATTCCCTCAAAGATTAGAATGGCTCCCACTCTAACACTCTTCCGGAAGGCGTTGAAGACTTGATTCTGCCAGTGGGCCTGGGGAATGCAAAGTGGGATGGAGTCTATTGGATGGCTTGTGTGATGTGTTGTCGCCGGGTCAGGGATGGGGGGTTATTTTATTATATTATTTTATTAATTTATTATATGATTCTCTCTTGTATTAGCTTTATTGCTTTTTATATGTGGTTTTTATATTCTTGTAAGCTGCCTTGAGTCGCCATGTGCGAATAGGCGGCAATATAAATTTCATAAATCAATCAATCAATCAGGAGTGTTAAACTCACACCCACCCCCATTTTTGCAGAGGGGGTAAAGTGACAATATGTCATGTGACAACAACATGACAATGAGTTTGACATCCCTGGCTTAAAGCATCAAAAAGGTTGTAAAATTGGGTGCAACTCACTTAACAACTGCCTTGCTTAACAATGGAAATTCTGGTCATAAAGCAAGGACTACCTGTACCAGATAAAATGGTTGCTGTGTCATCAAACCTGTGCAGGCTGTCATCTTAAACAATCAATAGAAATGTAGGAGAGCAATGCAATCAATTATGGTATCTATCTTGCAGATACTGTGAAATAATGAAATAGCATTACTTCTTTAATTTGAAAATTCCACTTTAGGAAAATTCCAATCAAGCTTTCTATTTAGAGCAATTGAGCTGAGAGTCAACTTTCACTATTTTACCTAAATTGTAATTCAGACATTTCCCTTGCGCTGATGGGAATTCTTGGCTTCTTTGCAGCTTTATATATAGAAGTATTCTAAATCAAGCTATCATCTTCAGCCCTAAAATTAATTATTATTTTTATGTTGGTGAAAAAGCTATTTAATGTAAAAAAAATTTGAAGCAGAATATAGTTGATGTGGAGAATTTACTACAGGAGATGATCATAATAATTTATTAGGCTAATACTTTGCTGAAAATAACATGCAAACCTTCAAGCAAATATAATTAGCTTTTCAGGGAAAAATTAAAAACAATAAATACCATTTATTAAAACAGCTTAGTCTTAACTAATTTCCTTTGAGATGACATGCATTTATTTAAAAGATATATATGGCCACCCGTCTTGTAAAACTCAATTCTGGGTTTTACAATAATAAATAATAATAAAACCAAAAAGAGGAGAGGAAAGGAAAAGGGAAGGGAAGGGAAGAGAAAACCAAGAGCCTGACCCATCAATCATTCTATACAATGCTTCAGTCTTATTCTATTCTATTCTTCAGTCCCTGGAGAGGGGGGAACAATTGTGCACCAATTGTACCACTCCTGGACTTTGAGGCCTTGCTCACACTCATTCATGCTTTGGTTACTTCCTCTTGGAAATGCAGTGTGCCCTACATAGGGCTGCCATTTTTTAGAGCATCAGGAAATTACAAGTGGTGCAGAATACTGCAACGCACACAATGCTGGGCACCCCTTGGTTTACTCATGATACCCACCTGCTATGGAAGCTGCACTGGTTCCCAGTTTCTTTCTGGGCATAATTTAAGGTGCCGGTTATAGCCCTACATGGCAGAAAGTCGGGTAATGTTTAGGAGTGCCTCTCCTGAAGGTTTCTGCTTGCTCCTCTAGGCCAGACAGGATAGGCATACCCTGAGACCCATCCCTTAAGTGTTGCTATTTAATGAGGCTAGGAAGTGTGCCTTTTCTATTAGTAGTACTGCCCTGTGAAACACCCTTCTCCCTGGGATCTAGCAGACTCCTATGCTTTTAGCCTTCTGAAAAGCTGTAAAGGGCTGGATCTCTGCAAAGCTCCCCAAATCTTCGAGCAAGAAGCCACAAATTCAGGAAGAGCTCCAAATTGCATGCCAGCTCTGGCTGGTTTTCATGTAGATATTTAAAGAGGAACAGTGAGACACCCAACCCCTGAGATGTTCCACACTGTGAGGAGCTAAAACTAGGTCCACACTAACGCTGACTGGAACTAGCTATGGAGAAAGGAGAAACATCACTCCAAAACAGTATCTCCCCATTCTCAATCCCTGAAACTGGTCTATGATTGATGGTATTGAAAGCCACTGAGAGATCCAGGAGGATCAAGACAGTCATACCACCTCTTTCCTGATCCCTCCACAGGACATCCAAAAAACAATGCTGTTACCTTACAGTATCCCCACTTGAACTCAGAATGCAAATAATCCATTCCATCTACAGCCCTCTGCAGCTGAGACAAGAAATATGGAAGGTAACTCATCGGTAAGGATGCCCAAGGTTCTCTAACTATTAACAACATTAACAAAAGTTTAAGCAACTCCAGAACATTACAGACACCATAATATTTTTAGCTGGGGATGACACAGAATTTGGGAACAGCTCATGTCTGCACATGTTACATTTCTAGACATTTTGTTCTGTAAACATTCACACCTAGCCTGTTTGATGCAGTGCACAGAGAGATGAAACGGGGAAATCCAGGAGGCTCTTTCAGTCTTAAAAAGGGGATCTTTGGGGTATGCTTAACAGAAGCATAGTGTACTAGTTTAGGACTACCATTCCCCCCCCAAAAAAAAAACATTGAATACCTTGTTAGAAAAACACCATTGTATGCTGTCTTATTGTACTTAGCATTCTCCAAAACAGAGAGGAATAGATTAAACTGAATATGTCCTCTTTGCAGCCTGCCTAATGCAGTTCCTAAAGATCTCCTCAAGATTCTTTTACTTAGGTTAGAATGGATGTTAGAAAAGTTAAGCATTGGTTTAAGACATTAATTTGAATAGGATGGATGCCTTTAAACTTTACCAGATCTCATCCTTTAGCTTTTAGGTTGCTTTCACCAATAACATGACCATCCAACAGATCTGTTACAGGTAAGATTATTAGAAGCCATCTGGATCTAGACTTGGAAGAAACAAAATTCCCAGCTTGTTGGTGGAATAGAATACAGGCTGTCTAATAATAATGTTTGGTTTACCTGTTGCAACGTTAACATTGACCTCTTATGGGAAAGCAACACTGCTTGTTAACCATACTGCCATCGTTTGAGTCTGAGTACATGGGCAACAATGACACTGTTAAGCCTTGGCTTCCACATGCGCACTTTTTCCAACAGTGTCTTCCTACACCAACTATTCTGGCACACTGTTCTTTTTCTCGGAGATACACTAGAACCTTTTCTTCAGCTGTTTCTTTAATCTTAAAAAAAACAAACTCTGCAGCAGATGCGATGCTCCACCTGCTGCATCTTCTGGCCTGAAGGACATGGCAGCCTTTTCCTCTTCTCTAAAATCTTGGCAGAAAGATGAAGATGGCAATTTTCAAGCTCTACTTTCAGGGAGTGCATTTCTCATCAATTTGCTGACCACAGAACCAGGACAAATGAGAAGGAGCAGGCGAGGAATGTTCTTAAAAAATTCATACTGAGATACGGAGGGGTGGGGCTCCTTATGATCTCATACAGCAGGAATTGAATAGCAAGGGACAAACGTTGAAAGGTCAGCTTTAAAAGGTTTCTTCAGTGAGAAATCGCAAGAGGAGCAAAGAAAAATTGCTGAATTTGGAGAATTCATAGTTTCAAACCTGCAGTTCTCAGAACATCCCCATATGTACACCGCAGGGAAAACTTAGGGGCATACAGATTGAAAGTAGGCAGAGATGTGCCAGTAAGTGTTGCTGCTAGGATACACATAATATTATTGCCCCCTTAGATTGGTCAGCAAGCCATGAAGAGCTCTTGGAAGATTTACACTGATTTTCTGCTGTCCCAAGCACATTCATTTTTTCCACATCATGCTGAGCTAGACATGCTGATTCAAAATTAGGCTGGGATTTTGGTTAAGGTGGAAGCTAGGGCTGGTTTTGTTTTCGTTCTTCAAGCCACGTTCTTAGGAGGCTTACTTTGGGCATTAGGTCAGATAAACTCTCAAAAGATAACCCTGGAGGTTAACATGGAACATCCATTCCGCCCCATCTTTCCAGTCCTCATTGCAATGTGAGGTACGGAGATGGGATAGGTTTAGACTTAGAGTAACTTTATTGTCACTTTGAATGTGCACTAATCAGCATAAATTAAAATGAAATTACGTTGCATACAGGTCTCAAAGGGTCTCCACCTGTAATATGACAAAATAAATAAATAAATACGAAATTATGCAGATGCTCACATAATATGGGTACATACACATTTCATTTTCAGCCCTCTGGACATAGGCACAGGAGCATTCAGAAAATGAAATATGTCCTCTTTGCAGCCTGCAGCTATTCCAGAAATGGATTAAACAAGATTTCCAGAAAAACGTGAACCCCAATGTCCTTCCCAATTCTCAGCTGAATCACCATCGCCATCCGTAAATAATACCAATTTTCCAATTCTACTTTGGATTGCTCGTGCTATTTTGGAGAAGTCATTTGCCTCATTCGACTTAGAAGGTCTGCTAGTTCCCTTTATGCCTCCTAATTCAAACCAAGACACTGTACAACGGAGAGGGACGGGAGAAAATGACAGCCCCAACAGGAAAGGTAAAAACTCCCTTTTATTAGTTTTCCTGGAAACAATATTGAAGCAGTTTGCCACTGCCATCTTCAAACAGGTTTTATCACCTGCCCAGAATGACATATGGCCTTGGTATTCCCTAGAGCAGTGATGGCGAACCTATGACACGCGTGTCAGTGCTGACACGCGTAGCCATTTGGGGTGACACGGACAGGATTTCATGCGATTCATCCTCGGCTCCTGCACGGCCGCCGAGGATGAAAGAATCTGTGCTGGAGGAACGGGGGGGGGGGGGCGGGACGTGTGATCTCCCCCACCCACACTCACTTACTGTATTGCCGCCGCCCCTTTCTGAGCGCAGGGGCTGCTGGTAAGGCATGCGTGCCGTGCGCACACACGTCATCAGCGCGGCGAGGGAGGACCCGCAGGAGAGGAGCATGGGAACAGTGCGCGCCTCTCTCCAGTCAGGCCAGCACAGAGAGTCTACTCCTGGGACTGTCGGTTACGACCGCACCACAGCAGGGAACAGCGGAGTGCCAACGGGAACTGTGAGCGCCATTAGCAGCAACTATTGGGGTGCCATGGACTTGTAATTGCCCACAATAACTGAGATAAGTGAGGGGGAGGTTGTGTTAGCTTGTTAGGCTAGTTAACCCCTAATTGGCTATCTATAATTCTATCTGCTGTCGCTGGCCCACTGATGGAGCACCCAAAAAATAAAAAACAAAGGTTAAGTAAAGGGAGTGGTAGTGGCAGTGGCCGACCCTTTCAAGAGACATGGAGGAGATGTATGGCATTATAGAAAAAAATGGCAGATCATTTTGCGTTCTATGTACTGAAACGGTAGTAAGTAGAACGTGGAATATAAATAGACATTTTGAAACTAATCATTCCCAGCTCTTGGAAAAAAGTGAGGATGAAAGGAGGGAATATATTTCCAGGAAGCTACACCTTTATAAGAGCCAATCTAACTCCATCCTTAAATTTATGAAAGGCTCTACAAATTTAAACTCTGCAAGTTTGAGCATTGCTCACTCCATAGCCCTGGTTCACGGCACCCCAAACAAGTTCAATAATATCAAGGGCAACATACGAAATCGACTGATGAACAAAAAAGTTACTAAGCAGGTATGTTAAATAATTTGTTTTTGGTTTATTAAATACAATTATATATTGCAATTATACATTTTTGTAGTTTAAACTATAAATTGCGCAAAATTATGTTTTTGTCGAAGTGACACACAACGCGAGTTATGCTCGATTTTTTGCCGATTTTTGACACACCACGCCAAAAAGGTTGCCCATCACTGCCCTAGAGAGTCCCCACAAAAAACAGAAAAATCTGTTATCGGTGTAGCTTTGCTTCTATGGTGAGTTGGAGCTCTGCTGATGTTTTGTGCTTCAGCCCAGTGAGCAGGAGTGATATCAAGAGAATGTGAGAGGCAAAAGTGCAAAGTTTATGAACAGGGTTTTTTTCCCCGCCCTGGGCTCTGTAACATAATAAGGATCAAGATGGCATTTGTCTCAATCAAACTTATTTTCAGACATGATGAAAAAACACAAAGCGCAACCCGCCTCTCTCCACAAAGAGAGGACAAATTGTTTCCCCATCTCTTGAATTTCAGTTGTGGAAAGCTGCCTACAACTGAAGGCCAAGATATGTACAATATCCTAATCAAGGAACGACCACAGAGACAAACAATCAAATAGAAAATACGCTAATCAAGGAGCTAGCAAGGGAAAAAACCCACCTCCCCACCACCAACACAGGAAGGGCTAGCTACTGTACGTAAACAAAGCAAATTCTACATTCACCATATCTGATGATGTTACCTAGTTAGGTAATTCAATGTCTGCAAGCAAACAGCCAAGCTCAAAGAGCACCAAGGATGCCAAAGCTGCTCTCCCTTTTGCTTATAGATTTTTTAAAAAATATCCACGTGGACTGACAAGATGGAACCCAGAGGATTTAAAGAAATACCAGGCAGATTGGGTGGTGGGAAGGAGCAATGGAATTAGATCCAGACGGGTTTGTTGCTTTAAGAATGATTCATACTATCATTCCACACTTCTCAAGCCCCCAAGAAAAACATCTATTAATACCTTAGAAAGTATATGGGTAGATAAAGTGGAGATAAAACAAGCAAATGATAGAATAAGGCCAAATATATATTGAGAAAGGAGCTTTGACCAGCCTGATTTTCTGTCGTCACCCTAATTTGAATTATATCCAAAGTACCATGCACCTAGGTCAGGGATCTGGAACCTGCGGCTCTAGAGCCACACGTGGCTCTTCATCCCTTTGCTGCGGCTCCCTGTTGCTCAAAATGTGCGTCACAACTGCCAACTGCCAGCACACAATTTATTGAAATTTTCAACCCATCTTTTTTTTCTCCAGAGTTGAAAATGTTTTTGTTGCATGCAAAAATAAAAAACTGTTTTCTCTGTAGCAGTTCATTGATTTCATAAATGCAACACACTATCGTTTTTTTTTATACATAGCATAAAAGGTAAAAAAAAAATATTATATGCAGTGCTATCTTCCTTTTAGATGTCAAAAGGGTTTTGTGGCTCCCGATGTTTTGGACAGGTCCAAATGGCTCTTTGAGTGTTTAAGGTTGCCGGCCCCTGACCTAGGCCTTATGTGGGATACAGCCCATGGGTTTGGATGCCACAAGCCTGGCAACTGAAAAAAACAAGCATGTTCTGCAAGTGAAGCATATTATACACGCACATCTTTAAATGACTAATCCAGATAATTTGAACCAGAATCAGTGCAGAAATAGGCCCAGGGGAGAAAAGAGCGAGAGAAAGAATAAAGAATGAACGTTGCGTGGCTGGAAGTGCTGCGGCTGAGCTGAAGCCCGAACAAAGGACCAGGCAGCATCCTTTTCAACTAATCCTTTCATTTAAGCAGAAGTCATCAAGAATTTGCTCTCTTCCGTAAGATTTTGGGTTGTTTTAGAAACAGACACCCTACTATTTGAAAATGAACTCCCAATACACATAGACACACACACACCCCGCAGACATTCAAACAAAGCATAAAGGGGGTCAGAGGCTAAATCCTACCCATACAAAGGGCCACACAGAATTAAATATCCTGCTCTCCAAGTCCTGACATGGAATTATATGTGTCTGCACACAGAACCCAGCCTTATGCATACAGATTGGAACAGATATATGCCTCCCCCCCCCCCCCCCGGCTCCTTTCACTGATAACAAATGCACCCAAGGAAGATGCGGCTATGGGAATTAGGCTATTCTCTATGACAGCGGTCCCCAGTCTTTTCGGCTCTGCAGACTGGCAGTGGCGGCAGCAACGGTGGGGGTGGCGAGGGGATAGTTTCGCACACACGCCCACTGCTTACATAAATGGAGTGCTCATGCGCTGTCACCTGCCACTTGCACGGCCCAGTTCCAAATGGGCCACAGCCTGATACTGGGCCACGGACTGTGGGTTGGGGATTCCTGCTTTGTGGTCTTGTACCATCTAAGGCAGTGTTTCTCAACCTTGGCAACTTGAAGAGGTCCGGACTTCAACTCCCAGAATTCCCCAGCCATGCATGCATTCGCTGGCTGGGGAATTCTGGGAGTTGAAGTCCGGACCTCTTCAAGTTGCCAAGGTTGAGAAACACTGATCTAAGGCATATGATTGGATTCTTTGAATAAAATGCCCAGTAAGCCACTTTTGAGGCTTTAGAGACTGGAATTGAATTCATGCCATTCTTTGCTTAATCATAGCTTGGTGAGTGGCTTGGTTCACACATGCTACTGTGTTTCCCCGAAAATAAGGCAGACCTATTTTCTTTTGACCCCCGAAATAAGCGCTTGGCCTTATTTTTGGGGAGGTCTTATTATTTTTGAGGTGCAGGTAGCGGGCATGGTTGGCTGCTGCTGTGTTGCAATATTTTTGGGGAGGGCTTATTTTCACATATGCACTCAAAAGCCCGGTTGGACTTATTGTCTGGGGAGGTCTTATTTTCCGGGAAACAGGCACTTTATAACATTGGAAATGGAGCAGCCTAAAAGCCAAAAATCAACAAATAAGACCCTAAACTGTACCTTGGTTCAGCCATTTCCCATATCATTAACTATTTCTCCATTGTGAGACTTAAAAAAAAAACCTTTCAAGAAGCTTTCAAGACAAGTAAAACTGGCGGTACCGCTGTGTGACTTTTAGCTCTTACGCAGAGGCCTGCCTTGTCATTGCAACTACAGTGTGCAAATTCATATGCTGCTGTCAAACACATGATACATGTAAGATAAATGAACGGTTAGTCTGTTTCTCAGATGCTGAAAAACCCAGTCCTTTGGCTGGGAGGGTGAATGCACCAGCCTTGGATAGCACTCAGCAAAATCCCCTGAGGACACAAAGAATCCTCTCATGTCATTTCACATCCTGACATGTTCTGGTGTGAATCATAAATATGTTTTTCATAAATCCTCAATTCCACTTCCATCATGTATTTGTACATCTTTTTGCTCAAGGCTTGCTTGTGCCGCAGTTTGCTGTGAAAAGCCATTACTCAGAACCATTCCATCAAGGTAAGAAATGCCGTGCTGATTCAGACCGTCAGCCATCTTCTCACTCAGCAGCTTTTTTCCTTTCCTGAAGACAGTTTTTTTTTTCTCAGTTTACCCCAGCAGTGGTTGTTAGTCAGTTGCTTTCATTTTGCTCAGCCTTCTCCAGGCGGCTAGATTTGATGCTGCCTTACTACTGCTGCCCATCAGAATGTCCCAAGGTGATGAATTCCGCAGTACTCTCTCTTTCGTCCTACACGGTGCTACATTCCAAGAAGTGGGATGTGCCAGTGCATGTTATTCAAGAGCCAAAGGCAACTTTTTCTGAATAGTAACAAATGATTTTATTTAATATTTAAGCAGCAAAAAGCAGCAAAAAGAGGATCACATACGGTACTGTTTCCTACTAAACAGGCAGGCCAAGCTGGCCACCTAAAGAGCTCATGTCCCAAATTTGGCCAAATAGATAATGGAATCATTCACAAATTTAGCAACACACACACACCGGGGGGGGGGGGGACAGGGGGGGGGGTTCCGGCAGGCACTACTGCTGGTTCGCTTGTGGGTGCCCTTTGCACACTCATGCACAGTGCAATAAAAATTGCTCTGCACATGTGCAGAAGCAAAAAGCAAAATGTGGCGCCTATGTCGCCGCCCGGAGAACCAGTTTGAGGGTGTGGCAGGCCTGGGTCGCTGCCGGTTCCAGCAACCCAGGCAGCCAAACTACTATTGATTCAGCCGAATCGGCCAAACCAGTAGAAACCCACCACTGGGAGGGAGGGAGGGAGAGAGAGAGAGAGAAGAATTTCAACCAGACTGCCCAATGTACAATTTTGGAAAATGTAGCAGGAAATTAGAAACCAAACCCAATAAAAGAGAACAGCTTCATTTATTTCAAAGTACTGGGTCCCACCTATATAAAATTAAGATGGATTCCCATCCCTCTCAAAGCACTTGGAATGGGACAGTCAGCCCCAAGTTCTAATAATAAAATTGTGTCAAGATGTGAAGTAAAACAAAAGCATATGTTCTTGTCCTCTGAAGACCCAGCCACAACAGCTACTACAGCGGAGCAAAAATAGCAGCAGAGCCTCAGGTTGGCATACATCTGTTTATTTATAGCCATAACTGGTCACAATGCCGTGTCTCCACACTGAGCAGAAAGGGGGAAATTGCAGACAAGGAATGAGTGTGTGTCTCCCATACACAAGGCCCTCCATCATTTTATTCTCTCATGATTATCCACCTACCACTCTGGGTAAAAGCAGGGGATAAGAAACTTGATGTGTGGCTTTTTTATATAACGTTTTCACACAGTCAAAGGCTCTTATGAGCAATATCCCACCAGATCCCTGTTATCTCTATATTAAAGGGGAATTTGGGAAGCAGCCAAGAACAGGGTCTTGACAAAGGCTATATAGCAAGTGCACCGCAGGAGCCAAACAAATCTCCTCTCTGCACGGTCCTTAACCCTCCTCCATTTCATCACTAATGTTAAAGGATAAGCAATCTGTACCACATTTGATGATCAGCTTTACGATTTATTTAATCGCTGGTTTTATCCTGCCTTTCCTCCAAAAAGCTCAAGTTAACCCACATCTGCCTTGTTCTCCCCCACCATCCCTTCCTCTAAATAGAAGACAAGATTAATCATTTATCTGAACCACACTGGAGAATCAGTTGAATCCTGGGCGCTCTGGATCAACCAGGAATTGAACTCGGCTATCCCTTTTTGTAAGGCTTTGAAGACCCAGGCCCTCCCAGGCACTGGGCCAACAAGTAACTTAGGTGGTGAGCCTGTTGTAGTGGCTTATGTGATTGCCTACAGAGATGATTAGTTATAGTTACAGCGGCTGCCTCTAGTATACAGGTAGTCCTTCTTAAAAGGTAAAAGTTCCCCTCGCACATATGTGCTAGTCGTTCCCGACTCTAGGGGGCGGTGCTCATCTCTGTTTCAAAGCCGAAGAGCCAGCGCTGCCCAAAGAAGTCTCCATGGTCATGTGGCCGGCATGACTAGATGCCGAAGGCATACGGAATGCTGTTACCTTTCCACCAAAGGTGGTTCCTATTTTTCTACTTGCATTTTTATGTGCTTTCGAACTGCTAGGTTGGCAGACGCTGGGACAAGTAACGGGAGCTCATTCAGTTACGCAGCGCTAGGGATTCAAACCGCTGAACTTTCTGATTGACAAGCTCAGCATCTTTAGCCACTGAGACACCATGTCCCTAGATCTTGACTTACAACAGTTCATTTAGTGACCATTCAATCAAACAGCACTGGAAAAAGTGAGTTTTGATCAAAATTTGGATGCTTGGCAATTGATTCATATTCATAGCCTGATTCATATCCATATTCATATTCAGTTGCAGTGTCCTGGGGTCATGCAAACAGCTTTTGTGACCTTCTGGCAAGCAAAGTCAATGGGGAAGCCAGATTCACTGAACAACTCTGTTACTAACTTAACAGCTGCAGTGGCTTCACTTAACAAACAGTGGCAAGAAAGGTCGTAAAATGGGCCAAAATTCACTTGACAAATGTCTCACATAGCAATATAAATTCTGGGCTCAATTGTAGTCAGAAGTCAAAGACTACCTGTATTTTACTTCTTATTGTTTGTGTTATATTCTTGATGTTTTGGTTGGTTGTTAGCCACCAATAATTGCATAGTAAGTGGATAGATGGGTAAGATGAATGAAATGATGTACTGTAGATAGATAGATAGATAGATAGATAGATGGATGGATGGATGGATGGATGGATGGATGGATGGATAGACAGACAGACAGACAGACAGACAGACAGACAGACAGACAACCATGTCACAAGAAGCATGACATTCCTTAGTTACAGCCTCAGGAAGAAAAGCTGAAGATGGAGAAACCATTGGTAAAACTCATGGTAGCGGAATTTTAAGCACAGGAGGCAATTCTCAGTTAAAGTTCCACATTCACCAAACAAGTTCAGTCCTGATTCAAAGGGTGATGGGAGAGCCAGTTTGATGTAATGGTTAAGGCATCAGGCTAGAAACCTGCATAACATGATTTCTAGTCCTGTCTTAACACAAATCCAGCTGGGTGACCTAGGAAGGAGGCAATGGCCAATCATTTCTGAAAAAAAACTTTGCCAAGAAAATTGCAGAGGTTTGTCCAGGCAGTCTCCAAGTCTCTGATTGAATGGAAGAAAGAAAAATAGAGACAATGGAGAAGAATTAGGGAGGAAAAACATGTCAAAACTTAAAGCAACTATGAATTCCTAATCATGATACCTAATGGCATATGCAGGAGGTACCAGATGGAGATAAAATGAAAACACAGAACCCGACAAGGGACGATCCCTGTGCATAAGGGATCACATACTTATTCATGAAAGAGGGCAATGTTGACTTTCATCAAGGCATACCAGTTCCAATGCCTGGTTTTTTTGTTCATCATTTAAACTCGGGGGGGGGGGAGTATTCACTCATGCCTAGAAAAAATGAGTGAAAAGCAAGAAGCCTGCTTAGGAACTCACCTGCATTGAATCAGGGCAACATTGCCTAGGGAGGCAGGGCAGGAGATGGGCAATCCTTACCCCCATTGCCATTAAGCAGGATAGTTGAGCTGATGGGGGCCAAAGTTCAAAATCTGGCATTGCCACATATAGCAGGGGTCAGCAAAGTGTGGCTCTGGAGCCGCATGTGGCTCTTTCCTCCCTCTGTTGCGGCTCCATCACTAGTCGGCACAATTTTGAGAGGAGCTTCCGGTAGGGGGGAGGGGGAGAAGTACAGTGCGCCAGAAGAAGACTCTATGGGAAGGGGAGGGTTTTCCAGTTGTCTCCACAATTGATAGGGCTTTCGGTTATGACAGGTAGAGGAAAAAGTACGCCGCGCTAGGAACAGACTCTATGGTGGGGGAACTGAACTTCCGGTCAGCTCCAGAATTGAACAGGGGGCTTCCGGTTAGGACCTTTGTGGCTCCCGGTGTTTTCTTTTCTGTGGGAAACGGGTCCAAATGGCTCTTTGAGTGTTTAAGTTTGCTGACCCCTGGCCTATAGCAACATTCTCCAGACATCATTCTTTCCCAGGCTTACCTGAAGATACCAGGAGTTGAACTGAACTGGCATTGGACGGGGGTGGGGGGGGGCGGTGGCACACACGCATTGCATTATGGGTGTGGGTGCGCACATGCACTGTTCCCTTTCAGCATGCAACAACAAAAAGGTTAGCCATCACTGACCTAGATGATGCTGGACTACAACCCCAACATCCTTAGAGACCAACAAATCTAAAAGGCCCAGGCTGGAGAAAACTGCTTTACAGTAACACATTGCTGGGCGGCTTTATTCACCATTATTCCATATTAATATCATAACAGCACAACTGGAGTGAGGATAGGATTACCAGCTCCACACATGCCAATCCATCCGTTCAGCTGGATCCGTGGCCTGGATAATAGCATCATCAGTCCACTGCATTTGCATACTGTATGTTTTAAGTATCTTGTGTGAATACTGAGTTTAGATTCCCATCCAGTTAGACAGCATATATCTTAAAGATGTCTCCCCAAGCTGCTTCCTTCAGTTCCAGAGTTTTCATTCTGTTTGGCTGGGAAATTAAAATCATTAACACTCAGCACAAGGGAAGGTTGTTTTTTCAGATTCACACCCTGATGAAGCCAAGGAGATCAGAAGTCCTTTCCTTTCCTTTTTCCTTTTCCAAACTGGGTCACTACATAGTCCTCGACTTACAACAGTTCCTTTAGTGACCATTCTAATTTACAAAAAATGACTTATGACCGTTTTTCACACTTATGTCCATTGCAGCACCCCCCATGGTCATGTGATCAAAATTCAGACACCTGGCAACTGACTCATATTTATGACGGTTACAGGGTCCCGGGATCATGTGATCACCTTTTGCAACCGTCTGACAAAATCAATGGGAAGGCCAGATTCACTTAAGAACTATGGTAAGAAAGGTCATAAAATGGGACAAAACTCACTTAACAAACATCTCACTTAGCTACAGAAATTTTGGACTCAGGTGAGTCAAGAACTACCTGTATTTATTTTTTATTAATACATAAAGAAGATTGCTCCAACAAGTAACTCAAGCTCAATTCCGTCCCATCTTCCCCCTTCCCAAATTCCATCACCTACCATGTTTCCCCGAAAATAAGCCCTCCCCTAAAATATTTAAACGCATGCTCAGCCAGTCTCCGCCATTTCCTGGGGGGAGGTGGGGAGCATGCTCCATGCGCCCCACATGCACCTGCCATCCACGCGGAACGGTCTTGTGGAGGCCACTCCTGCAAACGTTAGCTACCACGCCTCTTCTCTTATTGGCGGCCACAAAGAGAGCAGCAGGCCAGGGATGCCAGGGCTGGCAAGAATGTGCAGAATCAGAACTTCCGGCCCTCTCTGAATCAGCTGATCCAAAGGCTGCAGGCTGAAGTTAAGGAGCCTCCTGCACCACAAAAATAATAAGCTACCCAAAAATAAGGCCAAGGGCTTATTTTGGGGGGGGGGGTCAAAAGAAAGTAAGACCATGTCTTATTTTCGGGGAAACATGGCATAAACAAAGGAACATCTAACTTCTTGCACTGAACTAAATTAATTTGGTTATCTAGTTGCAGTTTCCACTAGAGTTGTGGCACTCTCAGCCTCTGCAATCTCCAAACAAACTAAGTCACCCAACTGGTTTTATGCCAAAGGTGGCATTGGAACGAGTCTCCTCTCAGTTTCTACCCTTAGAAACCGAGGTGCTTTAACCAATACAGCAAACTGGCTTTCTTATGTAGTGCAAACCTCCTAACAATAAAGGTTTACCCCATCTGACCTCTAATAATGGTTAGGGAGGTAGTCATGCTGCCGAATTAGGAAGAAGGGCTGGCTGGAATCACAGCATCACCAGCCTTAGGAATTAAGTGCTGACTACTTCTATCTTCTCCCACTATCTACACTGAAGTGGATTGGAGCCTATTGCTCAAGCAGCATCCCAGCTTGCCTCCCCCACTAGTTTCAGTTGAGTTAACCCAAAAAGTTTTGATCTCATGTTTCCTGGTTGTTCAAAGATCCACCTCCCCCCTCATCCCATTTTCCCTCTCCCCACCCAAACAGTAATGGCAGGAAATGGCACCACATCAACCAAAGAATGGGGGAAGTGAGATGCTGTCTGTAAGGAAAAGGAAAGCCAGCAATTGTGAAGAGAACAATGGCATGAAAGTGCCCCTCTGTCACCCCCCAACCAACAGTTTCAGTGGGGATCAGGATAAGGGAGCTGGGAAGGAAGGAGGGGGGGTGCAGAAGGTCCAATAACTTAATCAAATGGGAAAGAGAATGTCTTTCTCCACTTTTTCACTGGCTGCGATGCACAAGACAACCAATTTGTAAGCTGAGTCCAAAGAGAGGCTGTTTGTGGAACAGCTTAAAAAACTAAGTAAACAGCACACGACTCCACTGGTGGGCCTGCAAAATTGATCTGACCAGACAGGATGGAGTCTCTAAACTGTAGCTGAAAGGAACAACCAGGCGCCCAGCTTCATCTCCATTCAAAGCCACGCATCGAATCCACGTGCTACAAGGAGTGAACTAATTCAGTAAGACCTTTAGCAAACTCACAATAACAGTTGCATTGTTTGCAATGGCGGCAGGGAAGATGCAAAAACACATCCTGAGCAATAGTGCTGTTAACATAAGAGGGGATGTATCAAACTGGTGTGGATTGAGGTGATTTTATTTGAATTTTGGCTAAAACCCATGGCTGCAAATAAATGTTTAAATGCAACGCACAGTAAGTAGGCACAGAGGAAGTTGCCCAGAGCGTTTGTGTACATCTCGACCTCCTTCTAGTTAGCTGATCCCAGCATCTGATGGTTCTGCAAAATGAGATGGAGTTGGGTGACCTCTCGGTGAAGAAATATAGCAGAATATTGGGTGTCAAAATCAAATGCTTGCTGTATCTCTGCACAAATCCCCTCCTACAATTCATTGGCTTCCAATCACCTGAAAATTAGGAGGCTACCTTTTCTGCAAAGCAGTTTGGACCTGGAAAATGACAAAAGGGTAGGTTATATTTGTTAAAGAGTTTCCAAATACACTTGTATGGGAAGTAATAGAGAACTTGAATAAATAAAATGAATAAAGCCTAAGTATGGCTTAGATAGGGACGCGGTGGCTGAGTGGCTAAAACCCTGAGTTTGTCGATCACAAACGTTGGCAGTTCAGCAGTTCAAAACCTAGCGTCACGTGACGGAGGGAGCTCCCGTTGCTTGTCCCAGCTTCTGCCAACCTAGCAATTCGAAAGCATGTAAAAATGCAAGTAGAAAAATAGGGACCACTTTGGTGGGAAGGTAACAGCTTTCCGTGCACCTTCGGCGTTTAGTCATACCAGCCACATGACCATCGAGAAGTCTTCGGACAGCGCTGGCTCTTTGACTTTGAAACAGAGATGAGCATCGCCCGCTAGATTTGGAAACGACTACATATGTGTGCAAGAGGAACCTTTACCTTTACCTATGGCTCTGATACAGGTAGTCCTCAACTTGTAACCGCTCACTTACCAACTGTTTAAAGTTACAACAGACCTGAAAAAGGGACTTACGACCAGGATTTCAAGTTCCGAGATCCAACGTACTCCACTGTTATGTGACCAGATTTTTTGTGCTTGGCAGCTGGTCTGCATTTACGGTCATTTGCAGACATGGGGCCACTATTTACGTTTTCCCCCAGAAATTGGCATTCTGGAATTCACACTGTTCTAGCAAAAAAAACAAAAAAACAAAAAAAAAAACACCTCCCCCTGCCAGCAATGGGTTCATTTAACAAATGTAGCGTTCCCTTAACCAGTGCAGCATTTATTTCATGACTGTCACAAAAAAAGTCATAAAAATTGGGTACAGTCCCATGACCTGCTTTACGATGGTCTTGATGGTCATAAATCAAGGACTATCTGTAATAACAAAAGGAGAAGCTGTGTTGTGGCCCACCAGCGGCCAGAAGAGCTGGCAGAAGATTTGGACAGTGGGGAGCTTGGGGAGGAACATGGGACAGTCCTGGAGTCTGGGGAAGGCTCTGATGAGGGCTCTGTGTCAGAGGCAGAGGGGGGGGGCAGAGGTGTATGCCAGTTATCAGCTGCCTTCAGACTCAGACATCAGTGAGGCAGACAGACAGCTGGAGCCTGTTCCCACATGTGCAGAGTTGCCAGACGAAGGGAGAATTAGAATTAGAATTAGAATTGATTTTATTTGTAGGCCGCCCTTTTCCCTGAGGGGACTCAGGGCGGCTCACAGAAACCAGGGAGAGGGGAATACAAAACAATACAATACTAAAACAACAACACATAATAAAATAATACACAACATGCATACAACATTCGGGCGGGGCAATGGTCCTTATCCCCAGGCCTGACGGGCGAGCCAGTTCTTCAAGGCTATGCGGAAGGCCTGGACGGTGGAGAGGGTGCGGATCTCTACGGGGAGCTCGTTCCAAAGGGTCGGGGCCGCTACTGAGAAGGCCCTCCTCCTTGTGGTTGCCAGCCGGCATTGGCTGGCCGATGGGATGCGGAGGAGGCCTAACCTATGAGATCTTATAGGCCGTAGGGAGGTAATTGGCAGAAGGCGGTCTCTCAAGTATCCAGATCCACTGCCATGTAGGGCTTTATGGGTGGTCAATAGCACCTTGAAGCGCATCCGGAGATCGACAGGTAGCCAACGCAGCTCGCGGAGGATAGGTGTAATGCGGGTGAATCGAGGTGCACCCGCGATCACTCGCGCGGCTGCGTTTTGTACTAGCTGAAGTCGCCGGATGCTCTTCAAGGGCAGCCCCATGTAGAGCACATTGCAGTATTCCAGCCTAGAAATCACGAGGGCCCGAGTGACAGTTGTGAGCGCCTCCCGGTTCAGGTAGGGTCGCAACTGGCGCACCAGGCGTACCTGGGCGAATGCCCCCCTGGTCACAGCCGCTATATGATGGTCGAATGACAGCTGTGGATCCAGGAGGACTCCCAGGTTGCGAACCCTCTCTGAGGGGTGTAGAATTTGACCCCCCAGCCTGAGTGTTGGATTAATGGCCGAATTTTTGGGAGGAAAACACAACAGCCACTCGGTCTTTTCTGGGTTGAGCACAAGCTTGTTAATCCTCATCCAGTCCATGACGGCTTCGAGCCCCCGGTCCATTACGTCAACCGCTTCATTGATTTGGCACGGGGCGGACAGATACAATTGAGTATCGTCCGCATATTGATGGTATCTAATCCCGTGCCTACGGATGATCTCTCCCAGCGGTTTCATGTAAATGTTAAATAGTAGGGGGGATAAGACCGAACCCTGCGGCACCCCATATTTTAGGGGCCTTGGGGACGATCTCTGCCCTCCCACTAACACCGACTGCGACCTGTCCGAGAGGTAGGAGGAGAACCACCGTAACACGGTGCCTCCCACTCCCACCTCCCGCAGTCTTCGCAGAAGGATACCATGGTCGATGGTATCGAAAGCCGCTGAGAGGTCAAGGAGGACCAGGATGGAGGGATGTCCTTCATCTCTGGCTCTCCAGAGATCATCCATCAATGCGACCAAGGCGGTTTCAGTGCTGTAACCGGGTCTGAAGCCTGACTGGAAGGGGTCTAGATAGTCTGCTTCCTCCAAGGACCGTTGGAGCTGGAAGGCCACCACCTTCTCAACAACCTTCCCCAAAAAGGGGAGGTTGGAGACCGGGCGGTAGTTATTAAGGACAGCTGGATCTAGGGATGGCTTCTTCAGGAGGGGTCTCACCACCGCCGCCTTCAGTGCGGCGGGGAAGTTCCCCTCCCGAAGGGAGGCGGTTACAACCGCCTGGATCCAGCCTCGTGTCACCTCACTGCAGTTAGAAACCAGCCATGAGGGACACGGATCCAAAGCACAGGTGGAGGAACTCACAGCTCTCATGGCCTTGTCCACATCCCCGGGGGTAACCTCTTGAAACTCAACCCAGAGCTGTTGTACTTGGTCCCCCTGAGTCTCGGCTGGAACTGCAGATGTGGAGTCCAAGTCCGTCCGAAACCGAGCAATTTTGTCCGCTAAGAATTGGGCATATTCTTCAGCTCTGCCCTGCAAGGGTTCCCCCGCCTTTAGGAGCAGCTAAAGAACAGGGAGTAAGGCCACAGGTGGACGATGGATGGCCCCTCCCAGAGGAAATAAAAGAGGAGGGAAAGGGGAGCGGAGTTTGCAGGAGGCAATTAGTTCGCTTAATTGGTTCGTGACTCTCTGAGACTCCTTGCCAAGTTTTGCAGATATTGGCCTGTCAACTCTCCAAGCCAATAAGGTCTGTGACTGTAAATCCTCCCTCGAAAGACTTTGCTGGATGTGAATGACCAGAATTCACAGTCAATTAATAAAAGAGTTTTTTTTTGTTTTTGACAAGGAGTTTGCTTCATGCTCTTAGGAAGCCTAGGTCAGAACAAGCTCTTTTTTAAGAGTCCAGATTGCTGGAGAGGGTGGCCGGGTGGAATGACAGGAAAGACTCTTCTGAAAGCCTCTCTTTGTCCCTGGATTAGATCTACTATCTAAGTTGCAACAAAAAAGAAGCAACACCATCATAGCATACCAAGCTTTTTTTTTTCTTCCTGAAGAAACTCATCCTTCAAGCCTTTCTGGGGAAGAGACAGCTTACTCTGGTGCTTGTCACTGAGCGGCTGTGTGAGAGACTCAGTTAGAAAGAAAATTAATTCCCAAGATCCCTCTGCAATTGCTCTTGTGGAGAAACAAAGGACGACGCCTGGGATTATGACTGTCCTCACTTACTTAATATGGGCTGCCAGGGGAATTGCAGTTCAAGCCATCCAGAGAATGTAAGGTTGGGAGGAGGGCTCCTGAAGTCACAAGACCCAGGACACCCAACTCCTGGAGGAAACCCTGGTCTTCTGGGCCCACTGCATGCCAGGCACGGATGGAGGAAAAAAACCCTCTCTCCACCCTGGCAGATGCCACTTGAGAAAACGAGGTCACAGACTAAGGCACTGAATTGGCAGCTGGCCAGACAGCAGCCTTGTGGGAGAGAAAAAACAAAAGACCCTCCTGGAATACCCTTCCTTCTCTGTGTTCAGTAGAGAAACCAGGGGTCTCGAGAGCCCTACGGGCACCATCACCACGAGCGACACTCCTCCTGAAATGCAGAACCTGGTTTTAAAATAGACTCCTCAAAATAAGCCTCAGATAGTGGGGATGTACTGTAAGAGTCATCTCTCAGGGGAGATGTGCAGCGAAATAAACAAACAACCAAACAAACAAATAAATGTGTTCGGTCCCACCTTTACAGATGTTCACGGTTTCTCGCTCCTACTGTTTATTTCCACAGCAAACGCAAAAAAGGAATAGTTTTGAGAAGTGCAGGTTTTCCCAGACTGAGACCACCTCATCTGTAAGAACACATTCCTTTGTGAATCTTAGCAATGATTATTCCATAAGAGTTCTCATCCCCTCGCTATAACTAATTCAAATTACTTGATTGCCCCCTTCACGTCGCCTCTACCCACATGTTCCTGTTAAAAATCTTTCGTTCAACCCCATTCACTTCAACTCCCTCTAGGAAAATCACTGTTTCTGAATCAGGTATAATTGGAGGCAGTCCTGCCTAAAATGGAAACCCAGAATCAAATGTGGTCAAGTGGGATCCAGCAGTTCCAAGCAGAGAAATGGATTAAAACCATTTCGCTCATCAAGATGAGCTTTCAGAGCCAAACTTTCAAGGGGGGAAAGAGCACATTAGCTACCATAGCTTTTACTTTTACAGGCCGATCAGAAAGGTTGGCAGTTCGGTGGTTCGAATCCCTAGTGTCGCGTAATGGAATGAGCTCATGTTACTTGTCCCAACTTCTGCCAACCTAGCAGTTTGAAAGCATGTAAAAAAATGCAAGTAGAAAAATAGGAACCACCTTTGGTGGGAAGGTAACAGCGTTCCGTGCGCCTTCGGCATTTAGTCATGCCGTCCACATGACCACAGAGACATCTTTGGACAGGGCTGGCTCTTCAGCTTAGAAACAGAGATGAGCACCACCCCATTGAGTCGGGAACAACTAGCACATATGTGCAAGGGGAACCATACACTGATTGTCTGTATGCATCCACTATGCATACACAACTATTTTGGAGTAGTGACCAGCCTCCAAAACCTGAGAGCAGCCCTAGTAGATTTCATACAAATTTATAGGTAGTCCTCGACTTGCAACCAAGTCCAAAATTTCTGTTGCTAAGTGGGACAGTTGTTAAATGAGTTTTGCCCCATTGCATGACTTTTCTTGCCCCAATTGTTAAGTGATTCGCTGCCGAGTGAACAGGGTGAATCTGGCATCCTCATTGAGTTTGCTTGTCAGAAAGTCGCAAAAGATGATCACATGACTCTGGGACACTGCAGTCACCATAAATATAAACCAGTTGCCAAGCATTTGAATTTTGATCACGTGACCACAGGGAATGCTTCAATGTTCATGTGATGAACGGTCACAAGTGCTGCTGTATGTTCGATTGGTCAGTAAGAAAGTAGTTATAAGTCATGGACCACCTGCACTTACCCAGAGCTTATTTCAAACAAGGATTTTAGAAGAGACAATATGAGAAGAGACAATCCCCCTTTGTCTCCAGCAAATCTGATTCCCCTCCAGCAACCCAGCTAAAACCTGAGCTCAGCTTTTGACTCCTGATGAAGCAGGTGAGGCAAGGCAAGGCTGAAAGGGTGCATGCCCCAAAAGGCCAGTTGTCACTCACATGGATCCTAGATGTTCGGTTTGAAAAGAATCATGACTGATACCTTTGCATAGATGACAGCAACCATTCACATTCTCAGCCTGGAAGCCTACTATTTACGCATCTTCTTAAATGAAAACTTAGGCAACAAATAAAGTGAGGGAAATGTTGTAACACTAATTACATACCTATTTCTCTGGCTCAGCTGATAAAGGAGGAGGACCTTGTGGCTTAGTGGTTAACACATCTGCCTAATATGTAATACAGCCCAGGTTCGAATCCCAGTAAGGGTATGGCTAGCTGATGAGAGCTAAATAGCTTGAAATAGATCTATACTAGTCTCCCTTTATTTATTTATCAGCATAAATAAATAAAAAAACACACACACACATATATATATGTTGTATTTTTGTATACTGTTGTACAAAAGGCAACAGTAAAAATATTGGGTTTCTGGGTAATGGACTCTTGTGACGAGCCGATTGACAGATATGGAAGCAGTTAGCTTCCTCCCATAATTGGGGCATACCAGGGGTTGTGACACTATATATATATATATATATATATATATATATAGATAGATAGATAGATAGATAGATAGATAGATAGATAGATAGATAGATAGATAGATAGAGATAGAGATAGAGATAGAGATAGAGATAGAGATAGATATAGATATAGATATAGATATATACTTTAAAGTCACAACCCCTGGTATGCCCAAGTATGGGAGGAAGGTCACACTTCCACTCTCTGTCATCAGGCTCGTATATATGATATGATAGATAGATAGATAGATAGATAGATAGATAGATAGATAGATAGATAGATAGATAGATATAGATATATATATAGATATATAGATATATATGTTGTATTTGTGCTGATAAATAAATAAAGGGAGACTTTATCAGCACAAATACAACACAAATGTAACAAAGGCAACAGTAAAAATATTGGGTTTCTGTCATGATGGTCTCTTGTGACGAGCCGATAGACAGAGAATGGAAGCAGTCTGCTTCCTCCCATATTTGGGCATACCAGGGGTTGCGACACTAAATACATACATACATACATACACACATACACACACACATACACACACACACACACACACACACGGATGTATAGATTTGCAACCAGATTACGAAAACAAGTTCTGTCACCTATGTATTTCAGCCCTTCAAAGTTAAAAAGGTATGTGAAAATGACCTTGGCAGATGGAGAAGAGACACAGCCAGGGGAACAATAGGAGAAACATCAGAATGTGGATTGGACAAACAGGTCAGATGGGACCCTCCCTAGTTTCTTCAGTTGTAATGTAGGGAAGAGATATATTTTCAGACTGGCAGGATTCGGTTAATGTATCCTTAGAGTAAAGTAGAATTAGTCCATCTGGTCAGGCTTCCTGCCTGGACTATCTCTAGGCAGACTGACATCAATCTTGCAAACCCGAACATACATTTCTCTCCCATCACCTTTACAGATGAAGAAACTAGGGAGGATGTTTTTGAGACCGTTTTGCCATGCCCATGTTTCTTTGGAGGGATAGGCTGCCTTTTGTGCCCTAGCTGTGGCTCTTCCCCATCTCCCCAGGTCATTACACATCTCTCCATCTCCCCAGGTCATTACACATATCATTACAATTCACAACTTACCGTATATTTCAGAGTATAAGATGCACCTCCCCCCCCAAAAAAGAGCGTGGAAATGTTGGTGCCTCCTATACACCGAATACAGCCAGTTTTGGCCTCCCAAGCCCCGCCCCCGCATCCCATTTTTATGGGCCTTTTTTGCAAAAATGGAGGCATTGTTGCCTTCCCCTGGCCCCCAGAAGCACTCTGCAAGCTTCAGCAGGGCCTGGGGAAGACAAAAATGCCCCCTTTTTGCAAAAAATGGGGCATTTTTGCCTTCCCCCCAGCCTTGCTGAAGCTTGCAGAGTGCTCCTGGGGGCTGGAGAGGACAAAAACCTTTTTTTCTTACTTACCTCTTTGAAATCTTGGTGTGCCTTATACATCGGTGCATCTTATAGTCCGAAAAATACGGTATTCACAACTCATGGGCTGAATAGCAAAAACAAAGTCCAATTGAAATGGCTAATTAGTGAGCTGGAATAAAATTTCCAATGGATAACCCTGGCTGCAAAAGCAAACTGGGGAGCACTTTTCAAATTGGCAGATCACAGCACACATTTTCCATAACATTGTGAGATTTCTGATCTATCAGATTCATAAAAGAAATATGAGATATACAGAGAAATGCAAACAATCTGTAATACTTTTGTGTCAAACACAGATGGACATAAACTGTTTTACAAACATAAAATCTCATATCATAGCCCTTTCCAAAAACTTATCATGGAGGATTGGAGGAACACATGGATATGCTTTACATACCATATTTCCACTCTACGCCCCCCCCCCCGACTCCCTATCTTGATTAACTGCACAAAGAAAAAAACTTCTCTCGCTACAGATAGTCAAGTTACAACCACAATTGAGCCCAAAATGTATTTTGCTAAGTAAAACATTTATTAAGTGACTTTATCTTTTATTTACCTGACTTTTCTTGCCACAGTTGTTAAGTGAATCATTGCATTTGTTAAGTTCGCAACATGGTTGTTAAGTGAATCTGGCTTCTGACTTAGAACAGGGGTCGGCAAACTTAAACACTCAAAGAGCCATTTGGACCCGTTTCCCACAGAAAAGAAAACACCGAGAGCACAAAGGTCCTAACCGGAAGCCCCCTGTTCAATTCGGGAGCTGACCGGAAGTCCAGTTCCCCCACCATAGAGATTCCTCCTAGCGCGGCATACTTTTTCCTCTACCTGTCATAACCGAAAGCCCTATCAATTGTGGAGACAACTGGAAACCCCTCCCCTTGCCATAGAGCCTTCTTCTGGTGCACTGTGCTTCTCCCCCACCCTACCGGAAGCTCCTCTCAAAATTGTGGTGCCGACCAGTGACGGAGCCGCAGCAGAGGGAGGAAAGAGCCACATGCGGCTCCAGAGCCGCAGTTTGCTGACCCGTGACTTAGAAGATCGCAAAAGCTGACCACATGACCCTTGGACACGGCAGCCATCATAGATATGAACCACTGGCCAAGCACCTGAATTTTGATCATTTGGCCTTGGGGATGCTGCAACAGTCATAAGTGGGAAAATGATCATAAGTCACTTTGTCAGTGCTGTTGTAACTTTGAATAGTCACTAAACGAACCGTTGTAAATCAAGGACTACATGTACATTTTATGGCTATCAAAAGAGAGAATCTGTACATACAAACCCTTCAAATTTCATCTTTATAAAACAAGAAGCTAGGCATGTACAATCTCTCTTTCTCACACTTGCACATTATAGGCATTTCGCATATGGAAAAACCAAGGCAGGTGGACAGATCTTGACAAGTTTGATAGAATTCACTGGCTGGGTTCACAACAGAGCAAGCAAAGGATGAGGCAACAAAACATGCTACAACTTACTGGTTTTGTTCAAAATGCCGCCTGTAGTTAACCGAACGCAGGTAGTCCTCGACTTACAACAGTTTGTTTAGTGACCGTTCGAAGTTATAACAGCACTGAAAAAAGTGGCTTATGACCATTTTTCACACTTACAACCCCTGCAGCATCCCCATGGTCACATGATTTACATTTGGACACTTGACAACCGACTCATATTTTTGATGGTTGCAGTGTCCCAGAGTCATGCAATTCTCCTTTTGCCAACTTCGGACAAGCCAAGTCAATGGAGAAACCAGATTCACTTAACAATTTGTGTTATTAATATAAAAATTGCAGTGATTCACTTAACAAATGTGCTAAGAAAAGTCTTAACATAGGGCAAAACTCACTGAACCAATTTTTCGCTTAGCAACATAAATTTTGGGCTCAATTATGGTCATAAGTTGAGGATAATGGTTTCATTAAGTCAGTTCCCTAGTGCATTTTTTATAACATTCTGAGCCCAACACTCTGGCTGAGTAAATTCACTGCATACAGCTATCCACTAACTGGCAGTTCGGCCTAGTATGCTGTGCGGGTGCATTCAGTGTGTGGTTCGTTTTGTTTTAGCTTAATGTTGTACAGATCCAGCTACTGTAGTGTGGGGCTGAGCATACTATGTAAAGGCAGCCATTGCCCTGGAGATCGCCAGCTGATATTCTTCAATTGAGCCACGGTGGCACAGTGGTTAGAGTTCAGTACTGCAGCCTACTTCTGCTGATCACCGGCTGCCTGCAATTTGACAGGCTCCAGGTGGACTCAGCCTTCCATCCTTCCGAGGTGGGTAAAATGAGGACCCAGGTTGTTGGGGGTAAATATGGTGACTCTGTAAACTGCTTAGGGAGGGCTATCTGTCAAGCACTGTCAAGTGGTATATAAGTCTAAGTCAGTGGTTCTCAACCTTCCCAATGCCTTTGGGAAAACCCTTTAATACCCTCATGTTGTGGTGACCCTTCAACCATAAAATTGGTGTCTTGGTTCCTAATACCATTGAAAATATGTGTTTTCCGATAGTCTTAGGTGACCCCTGTGAAAGGGTATTTCGACCCCCAAAGGGTCCTGACCCACAGGTTGTGAACCACTGCTCTAAGTGCTATTGCTAAAGAGGCCTGCAAAGAGCAGATCCTGCTACCTATCAGAGAGCCTTTCAGCACAAGATGTCAATCATAAGAGACTGGGAAATGGAAAGCATTCTGATCCTTATGTTCAGGATCATTTCAGGATTAGAGGCGGCAGGACATACCGGGCCCCAGGAAACCCAAACAAGCTGCCGCGCTGGAATGCAAATGGCTAGTGGATGTAGTTTACTCAAAAGTTTCAGTAACCCCAAACCGTTTTTCCCCCTTGTCTCCACTCCCACACCCGCAGTGCGTTGCTCGGTTACTGCTGCACCCACGGCGCGTTTAGCAAAACGGGAATCCCACGACCTCCTGGAGATCACTGGCAGCGGCGGTGGAAAGGATTGGGCTCAACTTTAGGAGGATCGAACCCTTTCCTCAGCGCGAGGCAGATGAGAGAGGAAGTGGGGGGGGGAGGGTCCGCGGCTTTCAAAGGGAAGGAGTTGCATTGCCACAGGGGGAAAATCCACCCACTGGCTCCGGAGGTTAAGAGACGCCGGGCATAAAAATGCCGGGAAGGAAGAAGTCGAAATAGAAGAACTGCTCGTAAAAATACTCACAGAATAAAATAATCTTCCCGTTTTGTTTATCGGGGTCAAATAGCCTCCCTTCGGCTGAAAGATCATGTTTAAGAAGGATATAATGTTTATTAATTTATGTTTAATTTATTTTATTTATTTATCAGCACAAATACAACATTTATGGGGGGAAGGTCTGGGGGTGCACTGTAATTTTTCCCTTTTTCTGTATTTACTATGTTTGTATTATTTGTTAATAATAATAATAATAATAATAATAATAATAATAATAATAATAATTTAAATGGTTGATACCTAGGACGCAAGCAGCAAACCTTATCAACCATTAGCACCAGTCACTGGTATTTGTAATGCATTTTTGAATGTTCAGTTGGCTGAGTTTCATGTTTAATGAATAAAGTATAAAATAGTGTAAAAAAATTAAAACAGTAATCTATTAAAATGTCATCTAACATAAAACTCAAAAGGCGTCTAAAATGAATACATCCCTATACATCTCGCCCCATAACCTCCTCGATCTTTCTTAAAGCAAGGCAATCCCATAGATCGCAGCATCCAAGCTGCTCGTCTGTCTTATAAACCGCCTCGACTGACTCCAGTCTCTTTGAATTCCACACTGGGATCATCACTAAATCCAAACCCCTCCACTTTAAAAACTTAGCGCAGTGGGTGAACGCAGCCAACTGTTGCTCATCCACAAGCCATGGCTTATGAAAACAAACCCATCCAGAGGGACTGCTTTCTGAGCAGATGCGCAAACGACTTGTAGCGAGAGCTCCACTTCTTAAACCCTACAGAAATTGCATTCGCACGACTTTTAGCTATACAATTTGGAATGAGCACCCTTGGGATGGTGGTGGAAGTAGGAATGGATTTCCAGAGGAAAAATTGAAGACTTGCAGGAACTGGGAGCACTACTCAGCTAGTGACCTTGAGGACACAGATAAACCTCCAAGTGCTTCAACGATCCAGCTCTCTGCAAGGAATATATTCCTTCCACCCTCCCCCCCCCCCCCCCCCCACTATCCTATCAGAGCTGAAGAAGCTTCTTGGATGAGAAGCGAAACGCCTTCAAAGAAAAAAAAAACAGGAAAGTCCAGTTGCTTCCTGTTGGACAACCATGACCTGGATGACTGAGAATCTCTACAGACCATTCGCGTGACCCACTGAACTGCAGCTACCACGTGTTACTTTTGCGTAGTGAGCGCACCCAGCCCGTGAGTTTACTGTTCAGTCCATCTCGCGAATCCAAGCAGATGGACTGAGTCAACCACGGACGAACGTATCGTGTGGATGCATCCACAGGTTCTGCTGCATCAATATTTCGCCCCAAAACTATGTACCCATGGCTTGCTAAAATAACTCCGCTGACTGGCTTCCTACAGCACACGTATCCTTACCCTACTAAAGCGCAAGGACAACTCGGAATGGGGGGGGGGGCAGATTGTATTTCCTTCACTTCAAATTTATTAGGCTCCCCCCCCCCCCGAAAAAACCCCACTCCGGCTTCGGCCGCTCTAAGGCCCTGCGCTGCAACTCAATGGGGGCCTCAAGGACAAGCGCGGCCTCGGTGCTCGGAGGCGGCCCCCAAACAAGAGACAGTGAGGATCTGGCGCAGCGGCCGAAGATCGCGTCCCGCCCCGTCCCCCGGCGACGCAATCGGCCTACGGGAGTGACACCCCCACCCACCCACCCGCCGTTTGGAGGGGGATGCTCTGAAAAGAGCCGCAGAGCAGCGAAGGGAGCGGGCGCCTCTCCCTTCGCAACTCACCCCGCGATGTTACTCGTGGCAAACGGGTCTTAGTGCCACCGAAACAGTGGAGATCGCTCCGCAGGAGGCTCGCCGCATTTTCCTGCAGCCGCCGCGGCGATCTCCCCGCTTTCTCGCTCATCCAAAGGCCGCTTCTGAAGAAAGTGATGTCATGGCTTTAAAACGGCGGGACTCCTCCCTGCATGCTGACCCGCGACAGCCAATGGGTGCCTGGTCCAAGCTTACTTGGCGCCAGATGTTTCACTCCCGTTTTAGCGGCTGCTCCAGGCCTAGTAAAGAATAGAATAGAATAGAATAGAATAGAATAGAATTCTTTATTGGTCAAGAGTGATTGGACACATAAGGAATTTGTCTTTGGTTCATATGCTTTCAGTGTACATAAAAAGACAAGATACATTCGTCAAGAATCATAAGGTACAACACTTAATGATAGTCATAAGATACAAATAAGCAACCAGGAAACTATCAGGAAAGTGCCAGTAGCTCAGATGGCTGTAGTAGCAGCCACAGCAGCAGTGTTGGGATTGATATGAGAATTGTGATACTTGGAAGGTACCAGTAAGGAGCTGAGGTGTTTTGTTAGCTTTTCATGTTGCTGTTATTGTTGAGCTCATCCTGGATCTCCTGTTTTTCCCTCCTATGGAGGAGCCTTCTCTGGAGATTTCTTAATTTCTTAAGCCACCAATCTTTTCATTATTAACCTACCACACTGTTAATGTGTTAATGAGGAACTTAAGGTATCAAGCTTTAGGATGAACCATTATAAGATTTAAAACAAAAGAGCTGAGATTCTAGAGACCACATAGGTCTTTCAATGTAGATTTTGCAACTTTTTTCTGGGAGTTATGGCTGGTATTTTCACAACATGTTAAGCTAATTTAGGTTGAACAGACTTTGCAAATGTATCTATCCTAGTTCGATATATTGTATTATAAACTATGACCAGCTCTGACTTGTTCTCATAAAACACCCTTTGCAGCAAGATCTCATGATTACTTTTCAGGCTGTGATTGGATCTTTCTTTTTTTAAGGAGGTGGGACTACAGCTAGTTCCCACTACAGGTAAGTAACAGGTTGAATCTTTACTAGAATGTCATACCTGGGATGCAAAACTCTGGATGACCACTAGATGGCAGTCGACCACATTGAAGCTCTCATTAAATGCAAATACTGTAAAGCTATTGTCTGGTTCCTACAAATTGAACTCTTGTTAGAAGGCCTATCTGTAAAAGTGGGTGTCTTGCACTCCTGATGATTTACCTTAAAGGCATAGCTAGCAAAAGCAGAATGACTGTATGAGGAGAGAAAAGCTGAATGCTGCCTAGCCCAGGATGGTAAGAATGGACATGTTCTGTATTTCCCCAAAATTCCTAGATGCTTCTAGGCTTGACTTCAACTGTTGGAGACTTTCCCATACAAATCATCTTGATTTATGACTGCGATTGAGCCCAACATTTCTGTTACTAAGCAATACAGTGAATTTTGCCCCATTTTACAACCTTTCTTGCCACAGTTTTTAAGTGAATCAATGCGGTTAATAACATGCTTGTTAAGTGAATCTGGCTTTCCCCATTGACTTTGCTAGTCAGAGGGTTCCAAAAGATGATCACACTACCTTGGCGCACTGTAACTGTCACAAATGCATGCCAATTGCCAAGCTTCTGAATTTTGATTACATGACACTGCGGATGATGCAACGGTCATAAGTTTGAAAAATGATCATAAATCACTTTTTTGGCATCGTAACTTTGATCACTAAACAAAATTTTACTCGGCTGAATTTGTCATTCAAAGCTTCCATAACAAGGTCAACAACAATCAAACTAACTAACCAATAAACTAACAGCAGGATCTCAGAACTAGATCTCTTTGCATACCTGTTACAGCTCCAATAACATACTTTTTAATAACCCTGCTACTTCTATCTATGCTTGAGGTTGCTATGTGTTAATCTACCTAAGATATTGGATAAGTCACAAGACGTATTGCAAGTTTGACATCCCTGTTCTACTGTCTTTTTCTCTCCTGCTGGCAAACCGTCATACCTCTTTTGAACTATCTGAAATATTGTGTGCCTATCTAGCTTAGCAGATCCTTACTTTTTGAATCCCTTGGTCTTTAAAGCTTTGTGAAAACACAAGAGAGAATGGAGACCTCCTTATGAGATTAATGACTTATCTCAGTGATGGCTAACCTTTTCCAGACTGAGTGCCCAAAGCATGCGAACCCCACCCCAATGCAATGCCCGTGCGGCCCCCATGCATATGCCCCACCTCCCAGGCACGCGTGGCAGACCCGAAGACCAGTTGGCCAGCGAGAGGTGCCCGCGAATGCCCAGCAAAGCTGAGCTGGAGCAGCGGCTCGCATGCCCACAGAGGACTTTGCATGCCACCTCTGACACCCGCACCATAGGTTTGCCACCATCTCATATACTGGGCTGTTATAGTTTATTTAACCATAGCTGGCAAAGGAAATAGTATTCTATTCACAGTAATGCTGGGTCTTGTAGTTGCACTGCCTCCATTTTTATAATGGTGCTATCATACTTCGTTGATATTTGCCAAAATAGGTGGCTAACCACTTCTGGTTTAAACATGCAGACAGCTTACAGCAATCTCCTCTCAGCTGACCAAAGTTCATTAATATGATGGTGAGAAGGCAGTTCACCAAAATTTCAGCCTCTAGCTCAGTGTTTCTCAACCTTGGCAACTTGAAGATGTCCGGACTTCAACGCCCAGAATTCCCCAGCATTCGCTGGCTGGGGAACTCTGGGAGTTGAAGTCCGGACATCTTCAAGTTGCCAAGGTTGAGAAACACTACTCTAGCTACAAGTCAGACATTGTTGAATGACAGCACTGATCATAAAGAACAAATGTGGGCTGCTAAGTATAAAGCTTTCTCCATTAGGTTTTCTCAATGGAATTAGACATATACAGTATATTAAGCTATCGATGCAGTTAAAAGATGAAAGTGGCATTTAGGAGTGCTTTGGAAATAATGTACCACAGAGTGGATAGGTGTGTACCGCACATATACAGAGCAGCTAAACATCTATTTCTGAGGCAGTGATAATTTACAAAGCAAACATAAGCATGCTTCTTTGTACAAGGACCTAATGCTAGGGAGTGGCTATAGCACTATGAAAAATGCTTGAAATTCCCCTCATTTCAAATTTCAAACAGCCACCTCTGCTGAAACAGTCTGCTTAAATCATCCTGGAAATACTTCAAGCTGGGAAGAATGTTTTGAGCATTGAAACATTTCCAAGAGCTCATTACAAAATATAGTTGTTGAGTTATGACCATTTGTTCAGTGACTATTTAGTTACAGCAGCACTGAATACCCCCTGAAGTTAGGACCATTGCAGTCCCTTCAGTCACATGATCAAAATTTGGGCACTTGGCAGCATTTCCATACTTACAACAGCAAGCGTGTTTCAATTCCTCTTGCCTATCTCTAATCGTCTGCCTATCTTTCTCCCATCTATGCCCTTTTGGACCCCTGAACCCCACAGCCCTTGCCACCCAAGCTGGCTTTCACTGTCTTTCTGCTGCTCCAAGCATATCCAACCTGGCCCTTTGCAGAGCCAGCTGCTGCCACCCATGGCTTTCTTCCCTGGACGTTTTCTCTCTAGATGGCCTCATGTGACCAGCAGCTATCTTGTGAGCGGCCAGGCCAAACACTGACTGAAGCTTTGCACTGTGCTATTGGGCGAGGCTGGGGCTGAGTTTTATGCTATGAAGGGCTTCATGCTGCAAGTATGATTCAGAGGCTTTTTACAGCTCTTTTAAGCAGAACTGCTGGGCCAGTGGAGGTTTCCAAGGGTGGCTCCTGTGGCTTCCTGCAGCCCGAGTAGTGGCATGTCAAGAAGCTCCGGACTGTGGTTCTGAGGCTGTTACCATCCTGCACACTAGTGCACAGGGCAGCCAAATGCGAAGGAATAGGAAGTTGAGGGCAGTCCTGTTCCTTAGCGAGAGCAGGGACCAAGCCCACAATGGCTTGAAGTGGGTGCTAATCAGCTAACAACTGGCCAAATTTGGTTAATACAGTATTGGATAGTACCGGGATTGCCATTGTTAAATGATGCAGGCATGTGACATTTTGCTTTGCAACTGCATCACTTAGCAATGGATTCTCCCCTCAATTATGGTTATAAGTTGAGAACTACCTATAGACGCAAGCATTTTGAATTGGAATCAAAACAGTTAGAATGTGAGCCATTTTGCACAGTATTCATTCAGGGGAAAAAAAACCAAAGATATTTTTAGTTGTTTGTAACATTAACTTCTATTTGAAGGCAGAGGAACAAATATAAGCTTTGGGATATGAAGACATAGGACCAACACTTTGAGGGAACTCTGTTGATTCTCCAACAGTGCCCTTCATCACAACCTAAATGTTGCCTTTTATTGGATATAACAAAATGGAGAATATAATATTAGTAAAATTTGACGTTTCAAAAGTTTGCATCGAAAGTGAACAAGGAAATTATATTTGTCTGTCTTTGAGTCCTTGGGTTCCAATGCAAGATATAGAGTATTCTGTTTGCTTTCTTGTTCCTCTTTCTACTCAGGGGGCCAAATAATCATTTTTAAATTGGTGCTGCAATTTCTTCTCTCTAGAGAGTTTGGCAAAGGAAATAATTACATTCACACGATTAGAAGAGCAAGCTATAAAATGTATCCAGTATTTTTATTCATATACTACAAGGGATTTATACACATTATAATGTAGAAGTGGGAAATTGCTTATATGGGGGCTTCAGTGCTAAAGGAAAAGAGAAAAAAAATTCCAGCTATGTGCACATTATACATCAACGGGTTAGTGCGGTGATGGCGAACCTATGGCATGTGTGCCCTCTCTGCTGGCACATGCGCCGTCGCCCAGGTCAGATCTCCATGGCGTTTCTTTTGTGAACTTCTGTTTCCCTGGAGACGACGAAACAGAAGCTCTAAAGAAAAAGATCTTACCTCTTGCCACGCTGCCAGTGTTGGGAGGCCAGCTTGTCTTTGGGTCTCTGCTGCACATGCACGCATGTCTGTGCATGCGTGTGTTCGCACCTTTCAGTTTGGGCATGCACGTGCATGGTTTGGGCATTCGGTGGCTAAAAGGTTCGCCATCACTGGGCTAGTGTACAGTACAGATAATAAAAAGCTCGGCTTTTAGCACGGCTCAGCCTGTGACTTCAAATACTCCCAATAATTCAACTATGGAAAATACTTTAAGCCATTTCCTCTTATCAGGGGCCTATGACTATGAATAAGGCAGAGGCTTTTGCTTTGTGTATTAATTGAACATTAAGATGTCCTATGTTTTTTGCTCCACTTATACCAGAAACCAAAAAGCATTCCCTGAAATGAGATCTGAAAGAAGTCACTCAAACATGCTAAAGCTGCCTCTCATATGGTTTTCCAGATAGACATTAAATCTGGGGAAGATTTAATAGAGAGCTGGCAAAACACTGGAAGCCAAAAAGAGAGTTCAAGAGCAGCAGCGGATGCTTTATCGGACAGGAGACAGTTTTTTTCCATCTCAGTTGATAGCAGCTGGTTCTGAATTCCCATTGGTTGCAGGTTCATCTTTCTTATTGTCCTCCAACCTTGAGCCACTTGTCACAAGATGCTGTGTATTCTAATAGAGATAGATAATTGATCCTGTAATTTTTATAATGATAATACAAATCGCAATCATATTAATGCATTAGCCAACTAAAAAAATAATGATTCAACCAGATATCAATAAGATGTTTTTTCTTTCTTTCTGGATGTTATGAAAATAAGGATTCACAGATACACAATCTGTATGCAAAATTTGTCTATATTCTAAGCAAGTCAACAAATAAAGCAGCTGAGAAGACATTTCAAGAGAAATTGCTTGAATGTTTACCAACTAAAACTCCAGCAATTCAAAGGCTTGCACCACCTGCCAGTTCTTAACCCTCCCAATCCTACTACCGACCAGCTGTGCTGTTTTTTTCGGGGAGGGGGGAGAAGGGGGAAGTAATGATCCTTTCCTCAAACTTTCCCCCAACTCATGCAGTGAGCAGATGGCTAATCCCCTTGACAAACAAAACTGGCTCCTCATTTTCTTTATGGTCCGCCTGTGTATGAAAAGGCTGGCTGGCTCTTTTCAAGGAGGCCTTTATAGAATAGGCCGTTCTAACAGTAACACTTGGCAAGTAGCTACCCCCAAAATAAAAGAAGCCCACCAGAGAAAATCCTCCAAACTTAGCACAGTACCTGCGCTGATGGCTCTTGTGGAGGTTCTGATGCAAGAAGTGTAATTTGCCTGGGGAAACTTCCCCTTCCTGACTGTGTTGGAAGTCCTTGTCGAACGGATTCTTCATCTGAGCACACAATTATGGGAACTTCAGCCACATTTTTGCTCAGTTGGTTCTCAAGGGCAGCAGAAGCATCAGCAAGCAGAGGAGAAGGGGGACATTGCATACCATCTCCAACAACATCCAAATCCTATCAGAGAACAACAAAGGAGCCCGTTTGGGGTTGGGGGAACACAGTGCTGGCCACTAGGTTTTTTCTTCCCTCCCAACCAATTTTTGTGTGAACAAACACCATAGGAAGGCATAAAAAATCAGTCCCACTTTTTATAATTAGAAAGGATGGAAAAAATAACTTTTGGCAGTCTAAAACTAAGCTTCATTTCATTTAGAATAGTCCTCAACTTACAACCATTTGTTTAGCAACAATTCAAAGTTACAACAACACTGAAAAAAGTGACTTATGACTGGTTTTAACACTTGTGACTGTTGCACCATTCCCATGGTTACATGGTCAAAATTTGGATTCTAGGCAACTGACATGTATTTATGACAGTTGCACTGTCCTGGGATCATGTGATCAGTCTCTGTAACCTTCCCAGTCGGCTTCCAACAAACACAGTCAATGGGGGAAGACAGATTTGCTTAATGATCACATGATTCACTTAACAACTGCAGTGCTTCACTTAACTCTGGCAAAAAGATTGCAAAATAGTGCAAAACCGATCACTTAACAATTGCCTTGCTTAGTAACAGAAACTGTGGGTTCTATTGTGCTTGTAAGCTGAGGACTACCTGCATTCTGCTAATACAGGTAGGTTTGCTGGGCGGGCTTGCTGTTTTAGAGGGTATGCCTCCGTTTCCCTATTTTAAAAAAAGTGAGATGAAATTAAAAGGAGGCATTTATAGATCCAGAGCAGCCAGTTTGTTGAGCAAGACTTTCCAAGTATACAGATGCCAGGTGCAACTACTGATTATAATGAAATGGATTTTAATTAAAATACGTTCCCCAGAAGATTGCCTCAAAAATACAAAACAGTATTTAGGAAGATATTTTGAAATGATTGGGCAGATGATAAATGTCTTCCTATTAGGATCAATATGAAGCAATGTATTAAAACTACAAGCAGTCCTCGACTTACAACAGTTCATTCAGTGATTGTTTGAAGCAGTGAACAGAACTGAAAAAAGTGACATGACTGTTTTTTGCACAACTGTTGCAGCAATTCCCATGGTCACGCGATAAAATTCAGAAGCTTGACAACACTCATATTGTAATTGCAGTGTCCCAGGGTCATGGCATCACTTTCTACTACTTTCTGACAAAGTCAATGGGGAACCAGATTTACTTAACAACCATGTACTAACTTAACAATTGCAATGATTCACTTAACAATTTGGCAAAAAAGGTCATAAAATGAGGCAAAATTCACCCAACTGTCTCGCTTAGCAACAGAAATTTTGGGCTCAATTGTGGTCATAAGTCAAGGACTACCTAAATTAAAAATGCACTCTTTGTGGACAGAGAAGAAAAATAACAATCTCATTTTTCAAAGACATTCCAAAATTTCCAGTACAAACTCTCCAGCCCATACCAACTGAATACCATTATAAGTCAAACAATTTCACTTTAAAAAATTATAAAGGGGATAGGAAATGTGATAAGTGGCCTACCCATTATTGTAAAAGTAGCATTAGAAACACTTAACTCTCACTGCCTATGGGAGATCATTAAGAACTGAACCATATATTCAGAAAAGCCACTTACACGCACCAAGAGTGTAGGTTTTCTTCTCCTGTTGGTGTTTTACACATTGGATAAAAAGAAAAATGACTATTTCATTCTGTAACTCTGATTATCTTACTTTTCTTAATTGTTTACCTCTCTTTTGCTTTCAGTCTCTCTTACATCATAAAGTTTGATAGAAGTACTGCATGTATTTGCATCTTCCCTCTAACCTTTGATATGTAGGCTCATGCCCAGCTCAAAGATCATGGAGTCTTCTGCAATGCCTCATAAGATACTTACATCACTGAACTCCAGTGGCAAACTCTCCGTGGGGCAGAGTTCAGCTGCACTCAAGTAGAGATCCGTGGAAGCGGTTTCCAGTTCCTCAGGAACACACAGTACCTGTTCAGGAATATACATCTGAGGTGGTAGCTCTAGATGGAGTGGGCAGCAGGGGTTTTCAGAAAGGTTTACAGGCACTGGCTTGCTGCAGGGTGCTTCTTCTGACCCTTGGCACAATTTAAATAGGAGTTGATTGGTATCCTGGCAGATATCTGACGATGGAGTCAAGGAAACTTGGCAAAATTTGCAATGCATAATAGGTATAAAAAGTAGACCTTTAAGCAAGACATCTGACTTTGGAAATGTACAATATATAAACTAGGGAAATAAAGGGGAACTTTACTACTTTTTTCCTTGGAGAATCTTGTATGTGTTAGAAAATATTGGGGTTAAATATAAGCTCTATACATTAGCATAATCTGTTAACCAATAATAAAAATCAACTTTTGACTTAGAACTGGGGTATTGTTCTATACTAGTGGACTGATTCTGTTCTCTAACTTCAAAATAAAAATACGTGTTTAAACTACACATACATTGAATTTTTAGTAGCAACGTTTATGCATAACTGAAAATGTAATTTTCTGCAAAAATAATTAAATTTACAACAGAATTTAGCTCAAGCTTCCAACTAAATACCATAGCATAATGAATTCTAAATATTACTTTTTGCTGGCCTAAAAGTTAACATTAAGCCTTTTATAAGAGCCTTTTTTCATATACATTCACACATGGGACTGAAGTGATCCAAACAATTTGGTTTTATTTCAGGCTGTGGCTTAACTGTAATTTTATGAGGTTTTATTGTTGCTTCCAACTGAATTGACTGTTCTACTTTAATTCTGAAGCTATAGAACAGCCAACAGACCATAGGAAGTCACTTCTTTGGGCTCCTGCTTGAAACCAGAGGCTACAGCAAGCCACCAGCCTTGATTCAGGGCCAAGAAAAGCACAAAGATGGGAAATCATTGGGCCATATTGGGACAGAAATTGAATTTTGATAATACCCATGGATATCTTACACTGGGGAAAAAAACCTTTGATGGAAAATTTTTGTGAAGAGTTTGGTGGAAGCTGGATGATGGCTTTAAATCAATCGCAGTAGTACACATTAACACATTGTAAGTCACTTCTTGTGAGATGGTCAGCTACGTAAATTTGATTAATAAATAAATAACTGTCCACACAGCCACATTCTGCACCAGGTGAAGGTCCTGGATGCTTTTCAAGACCAGACCCATGTATAGTATGTTGCAATGATCCATTCTGGAGGTGACCAGGGCATGAATGATAATGAGTGCAGCCTCATGGTCCAGGAAGGGCACAGCTGGTGCACAACACAAAACTGTACAAAGTGTCTCCTAGCCATGGGTGTGTCCCCTGCTCCTTGAGCAGGAACCAAGAGTCTAGCAGGGCCCCCAGGTTGTGCAGTGGGTCTCTCCGGGGCAATAAAACCCCATCCAGTACCAAATATATTAAATCACATATCAAAGTTTTGTAGTTTGACTGTTTCACAGGAATTGAATTTGTATGAAACCTGGATGGTGGCAAAAAGAATGATATTAAGAAATATTCCAGATATCAAAGGAATGGTTGTCAGAAATATGTAATCTTTCTGTTTTGGAAAAGATATTTTCTACCAATCAAAGGATGCAGCAATATGGGTTACTGTGGCAGAGATTCTGTGATTAGAATTGGTACTATTTTAAGATATTTGTACTTTTAATTTTTTTAATGTTTTATTTTTAAGATTAAAGATTTTGTTAAAAAATAGATATTAATTTCAAAAAACTCAAACGTGTTTAATTGGTCTAATTGTGAGAAGCATTAATACTAACACCAGTGAGAAAAAGGATACGAGTAAGGCAATGTCTTGTCATTGGGAGAGACTGGTTGGAACATCGAACATCATCTACAAAGGCCAAACACCTCTGGCTAGAACGGGTAGTGTGTGCCTGGAAGGTACAAACCAAACACAAGATAATATTTTAGAGAAGCCACTGTTTTAATATGAATTCTTTCAGTGATATATATGTCTCTGAAATATGCGCATCAACTCCTCCTGTGTTTTCATAATCACACAACAGACTAAACTTATTAATATTATAAAAAGCCAGCTAAAAAGTGCCTCATCGTGAAGGAGTTTTACTCTTCCCAAATTGATGTTCCCTTGAAAACACTTGGTTTTGAATTCTGTACGTGGCACAGAGCTTGCATATATTGGAAATTAAGAGTTACTTCCATTTTTATACTTTGCTTTCATAAAATAATCAGGCACACAATTTCTATCACCATTGGACCAAACAGAGAAGCAAGTAACTCAATTACCTGCTGGCCAGCACCCTCTGTAGCCAGCATTCTACGTTCCTTCAGCTGCCGATGTAAGAGAGCCTCCACACCATAGCGTTGTCGATAACGCCTTAAATATTTCAATTGCTTCAAGTTTTCACGTTCTTTAGACATAAGACCCTCTGGGCCTGTCAGGAGACTGCTACCTGGAAGACATTAATAACGCATCCTCGATGTAGAATTGAAGTATTATACCTTCTACTACAAATCAAAATAGTTCTTCGGGGAGTTTACACATTCTGCTTTGGGAAAGAAACTGCTTTAGCCCAATTCTTAGAGATTTGATTGTTGCTTTAAAGAAGAAATACAAAATGATCACCATAATTCTACTGCAGGGATGAGCAACATGAAGCTTCCTTTCACTCCGCATTGCATTATCATTTCAATAGTGTGATTTTCAATGTTCTGTTTCCTACTTCCATTACACTCTCCCAACCCCCACCCCTCAACCTTAAGGCCTAATATAGTTCCATTGGGATCCAACACTAGCCCGTTTTGGAAGAAATTTAAGGTTGGGAATTGGTCAGATTGGAAGGCCGTCTTGATTCCCCCGACCCTTGAAATGCTGCCCATCCCTGTTCTGTAAAACTATGATGTCTGTAAGGTTCTACTACTCTGAGAATAAATGTAGCACTTCACAAGATTTTTAAAAGGTAAGTAAAAAAGAATCAAGGTGCAATCTAGAGGAAGCACCATCTTCCAGCAATGTTGTCATGGAAGACTTTTGGGGTGATGTTTTCAGAACATATATTTCAAAAACTACTCTGTAATATATATAAAAGCACTTTGTTAGAACTAATTAAAATAACTTGAAACAATTAACAAGTGTTTCCTTAGCTAGTCTCATAGGATAATTGACTGGTGATATTTATGCAAACACTTTCTCTTCATGAAATAATGAAGTTTTTATTCATTATAGGAGCCAAATATTCTCTTAATAAATATCACAGATCTCTGAATTCAGACATATGGTATATGAAGCTCTCTTTCACTCGTGGCTACAATGCAGTTCTCCTATTTTTGGGAACAGATGGTGCTCAAATGCTGAACATTTCTAATTAATCTGAACATTACCTTAATAAGTACCACTTTAAGTAAATATTAACAGGCCAAAAAAATCAAGATATATCTACAAAAAAAGTAGTCCCCAAGCTCTTAAGCTCTTGGTAAACTGCTTCTGATAGCTGCTCTAATGAATTTCACACCAAATTTTGTGATGTCTTCAGTTTATGGTCAGAGTTGTAGCCATTTACCTATGGCTTCATGTTCCACCTTCCGGCTGTGCAAATACCGGCGCTTCTTCTCTTTCAGAAGGTGCTGAAGCCGTTTGAACTGATCAATATACAGAGACTGTAGCCGGATCAGTTTTTCTCGCATGATCAGTGCCACCTCTTCAGCCGTATACACACCAGCATGTCTGCACAAACAGGATCCAATCACAACTCATCCTCTCTAATCATTAACATGGAGAATCACCTAAAGCAGTGTCAGGTAACAAAAGTAAGCTATTTAAAAGCAAAGAAATCAATCAGCAAGACCTGTGACCTTCAGCAGGGAATATTTAATGCAAAACATTTTGAAACCAAAATGCTAACTTGAGGAAGTTCAACACAATATGTCCTGGAGGAGCTACACAGCTGAAGTTTACAGTACTGTCTTAAGTACAAGTAATGATCTGAAATATTTTTGTACACTTTAAAGAATGAGAAAATATGAGATGACAGCTTTCAAAAATGCATTCTACAAGGCCTTCTCTCAACAATTGTTTATAATTTTCAGTTAGTGTAAAATGTGGTTGATACATTATCCAGTTGCTGCTTAATTGCACACCAGAAAATATGGCAAATCACATGTGTTACATAGAAATATTTGAAACTTTATGGGGCCACAAATAAAGTCATAAATGAAGAAGTTATGGACTAATATACTTTTCGTAAATGCCCCAGAAAAAAAGGGCAGGCCAAACAAAACATCAATGTAGATTAATGACCAACATTAATTTGCTTTCATTCATACTGGTCAAAATATGTATTTATGAGTACAGGTTGGACTTGAGGGTTTTGGGGACAGAGTAGGACTGATGAAACTTAAGTCCCCTGCATGCCACTAACCACAACTTTCAACCATCAGTAAGTAGTTCCAATGAGAGGGGATATTGCACTTCGTAGTTTAAGAACATTTTAAGCTTCCCACCTATATACCCCATCATCAACTATTCTGGTGCTCCTAAAGAGAACTAGTCAAAATTGACACTAGGAAGACTGATCCAAATTGTTCTGGAGGAGGAAGCATTATGCTAAAGCAAGAACTTTGTCTTTGAAAGCTTTTACTCAGTAGATGAACTATCTCTACTGCAAAACTCCGCAGCAGTAATTCACACAACGTTACTCAAGACTTACTTTAAAGGATCCTCTTGGTCACTATCAATGCTATCTGCTTCACTATCAGGATCACCCCTCCACGTCTGATCCACAGTAAGAGGCTCCTGGTCTCCCTCACTCCAGCTATCTTCATCTGGAAAAACAAAAGAGAAGAAAAATATGTTGACAGTGTACATTCTTCAGTAAAATTAGTGTAATGTCATCAATATAAACTAAAACAGAGCTACCAAAACTAATCACTAGAGCATCATTGGAAAATCTCACCTTTCTATTTACCTAAATGTCAGACCAATACACCCATAATATAACCTTGATTTGGTAAGGAAACAAACAGCATCATAATCAACATATTTATTTGGTCATCTTATTTGGCAGAAGGAATAGATTCTTATGTGGTTCTGATTTTTTTCAAGTAAACCATGAAGACAATTCACAAATTCAAATCACCTCCACATAATTTTAACTATCCACCAATTAATATATGCTGCACCCACTATCAACTTAATATTGTAAATTTCTTCCATTCTTCATTCAAATACCTACAGGGAAGTGAAATCAAATTCTTTTTAGAAAACTGAGTTGGTTACTTGCAGAGAGCTCTCAAATTAAGGCTGAGATATCTGTAAAAATAAACTGTAAAATCTGTAAAATAAAAATAAAGGCACAGGATACCATCCCGATAGAGGATATTCTTATCTTTTATAGCTTATTCAAAAAAAAATATTTTCTGAGTGTTCAGATTATTCTGCAAATGGTCCATATTGATTTATAGGATTCATCAGTAAACGTATTATGTTAAATGTACCGTATTTTTCGGAGTATAAGACGCACCTTTCCCCTCCTAAAAGAGCATGGAAATGTTGGTGCGTCTTATACACTGAATACAGCCATTTTTGGACTCCCAAAGCCCCACCCCCACATCCCATTTTATGAAAAACGGGCTGGTTTTTTTTGCAAAAAACGGAACCTTTTTTGCCTTTCCTCAGGCCCCAGCAGCCCTCCGCAGGCTTCAGCAGGGCTGGGACAAGGCAGAAACAGGGGTGTTTTTGCCTTGCCCCCGCCCTGCTGAAACCTGCAGAGGACTGCTGGGGGCTGAGGGAAGGCAAAGACTTTTTTTCCTTACTTACCTCTTTGAAATCTTGGTGCGTCTTATACACCGGTGCGTCTTATAGTCAGAAAAATAAGGTAACTTCCCTCTAGAGCAATGTTAGTGAACCTTTTTTGGTTCGCATGCCAAAAGCGGGGGAAGTGCAGAGGGGTTGTGCGTGGGTGTGTCACACCCATAATGCTATGCATGCACTCCCCCCCCCCCCCCGCGTGTGCGACCAGCGCTCCCCCCCATTTTTGGAGCGCTTTTTCCGCTCTCCCCAGGCTCCAGAGGCTTTCTAGCAGCCTGGGGAGGATGAAAATAGCCCCCCCCCCCCGCGAGGCTTCAGGAGCTTCCCTGAAGTCTCTGGAGCATGAAAAACGGGCCCTATGGGCAAACGGAAGTTCGGAAATTGCTCTAGAGCTGTGATGGCAAACCTGTGCCACACATTGCCCTGTCAGCTCCAGTGTGCACGTGTGCACTTGGCCAGCTGACTTCAGTCTTCTTTTGAGGCCATTTTTCGCTCTCTGGAGGCTTCCTTGAAGCCTCCGGAGTGCGAAAAACCGGTCCTATGGGCAAACCGGAGGTTTGGGAACAGACCTTTGGTTTGCTCGTAAAGCAGTTTTTTGTCCTCCGGAGCCTTCGGGGAAGCCTCCTGAAGGCTCCAGAGGGTGAAAAACAGCCCTATGAGCAAACTGGAAGTCCATTCCTGAATTTCTGGTTTGCCCATAGGGCCGGTTTTTCGTGCTCCAGAGCCTTCAAGGAAGCCTTTGGAGGGCAAAAAATGGCCTCAAAAGAAGGCCGAAGGCAGCTGGCCAGCAAGCATATGCATGCTGGAGCTGACAGAGCAACGCCTTGCGTGCCCTAACAAATGGCTCCGTGTGTCACATGTGGCACACGTGCCATAGGTTCACCATTGCAGCTCTAGAGCAATTCCTAATTAAACAATATAACCAAAACAACAAAATATGTATGCTTTATGACTTTTGAATGCAGAGTCAATGCCCTTTACTAAAGTATACATTTTTGACTTCTCAAGATATTTAACCTGAACCTATTATTAAAAAGCAATAAAGGGAAACATAAATGCATGTAATTAAAACATTTTAACCTAGTACTGGTTGAGACTGAACATTATCTGCTCCCATCTTTTCTCTGGGTTGCTTTGTTTTAAACTACATATTGAAAGAGGTTTGTTAGAAAATGATCAAGCTATATAAAATTCAACCTTTGAATCTATTTTTAAAAGAATAAAAAATGTGCAAGATAACATTATCATCTCTTTCACTTACCCAATATCCTGCTGCCCTCACTACGGTTATTTTCGGCAGTTTGAGAGCCCTGCTCCGTCTTGGCATAGGAACTCAGCTGACAGAGGAGAGACTCTCTCACAGGGCTAGGATTAGACTTCTTCATTTGAGCCTGTAAGGCCAATACGTTTCTGCGAGCATGTTCAGCACAGAATGACACACTAGGTAGAGAGGCGAAACAGCAAGTTATGCACTGTAATTTCCAAAATAACTAATAAACACTTCCATATCTTTTAAAGAAAGGTCCACTAGATGACCTCCAAGGTCTCTTCCAACTCTGTTATGTAGAAATCAATAGTACCTAAATATATCTGCAAGTTGCTGTTTGGGAGATGTTACACTAATCACTCCTGCTGACATGCTTCTCTCAGGCTCACTTTCTTTGCTTCCTTTTCCTACTAGGCTAGACTGCATTTACCTCAAGCTCATCAGTTTTCTTCCCCTTAATGGCATCAATCTAAGTTCTCCAAATCATCTATAGCTCTCTGCCAGATTCCCTGCTACCACCCATTTCCTTTTAACAGAATTTTTTTTTCATAAAAGTACACTTTTACACTACAGTATAGTACTACTGTAATAGTAATACTCTTGTACTCTCATAGTACACATAGTTTTTGACTTACAAGTTAATTTAGTGACCGTTCAAAGTTACAATGGCACTGAAAAGTGATATGACTATTTTTCCCAGTTACAACCTTTGTAGCATCCCCATGATTATGTGATCAAAATTCAGATGCTTGAGAAACTGGTTATGACCACTGCAGTGTCTGGGATCATGTGACAAGGAAAGGCAATGGGGAAACCAGATTCACTTAACAATCATATTGTTAACTTATCAACTGCAGTGATTCACTTAACAAATGTAGCAGGAAATGTCATTGTTGTTAGTTGAGAAGTCGTGTCCAACATATTATGACCCCATGGACAACGTTCCTCCAGGCCTTCCTGTCCTGTACCATCCTCTGGAGTCCGTTTAAGCTCACGCCTACTGCTTTGGTGACTCCATCCAGCCACCTCAATATCTGTTGTCCCCTTCTTCTTTTGCCCTCAATGGTTCCCAACCTTAGGCTCTTCTCCAGCGAGTCCTTCCTTCTCATTAGGTGGCCAAAGTATTTGAGTTTCATCTTCGGGATCTGGCCTTCCAAAGCGCAGCCAGGGTTGATCTCCTCTAGGATTGACTGGTTTGATCGCCTTGCAGTCCAAAGGACTCGCAGGAGTCTTCTCCAGCACCATAGTTCAAAGACCTCAATTCTTTGGTGCTCAGTCTTCCTTATGGTCCAACCTTCAAAGCCATACATTGCAACTGGGAAAAGCATAGCTTTGACTGTATGCACTTTTGTTGGCAGGGCGAAGTCTCTGCTTTTTAGTAAGCTGTCTAGCTTTGCCATAGCTTTCCTCCCCAAGAGCAAGCATCTTTTAATTTCTTGGCTGCAGTCCCCATCTGTGGTGATCTTGGATCCCAGGAAAATAAAATCTGTCACTACTTCCATTTCTTCCCCATCTATATGCCAGGAATTGAGGAAATGTTGTAAAATGGGACAAAACTCCCTTAACAAATTCTCACTTAACAAAATAAATTTTAGGCTCATTTGTGGTTGTAAGCCGAGGATTACTTGCAGTAATATAGGGCTATTATTCCTAGTCCTCGATTTGTGACCAGCTGAAGTTATAAGGCTCTCCTGGGGGAACGTATGACCAAGTTCTGACGTTCTGACAGCCGAGGGCCCCCAGTCACATGAACACATTTGGGCACTCAGCAACCAGCCCACATTCATTGATGCTGATTGTAGTGTCTATCATGTGACTTGTGTTTTACATCACTTTTGCCAAAACCATTTATTTCAGGTTTTTGGCAAAACTAGCCACAGCAAACCACTGGTTCGCTTAATAGCCATAGAGTTTGCTTAACAACTGCCACAAAAAGGTTATAAAATTGGATCAGTCATGTGGGTTACCCAATTTACAGCTATCACAATTTAGGACTGTGATGGGCAGGTTCCATTATGGTCGCAAGTCAAGGGCTACCTGTAGTTTATATTACAAATTAATAATGTTTAAAATGTTTTAAAAGTTAATAAAGTTATATTTTAAAGATGGTAACAAGAACGTTTCCTTTCCTCTGGGGGCAGGGAGGTATCCGCTACAGCTATCTGCTAATCTTACTTACTAACTCTGAATCTGCATGTGTTCTCAAGGCTCTCAGGAGAACTGATGGAATTTCAGTGGAAGCCATCACTTCACTCTAAAGCAGGGGTCACCAAAACTGGGCCACATGAGTGATAAGCAAGCACACACAGGCAAAGCTCCACTTACACAAGTGGCAGGCAAGTGCATGCGAGCGAACCTCCATTCGCGAGTTGTGGGCCTTTGTGCTCGCATGCAAAACTCTGCTTGCGTGAGCAGAGGACACTTAAGTGGAGGGTGCAAAGCTCTATTTACATGAGTGGGAGCTTCACATGGAGGCACCCTCCATTCACGGGAGTGGAGTGTCACACATGAACGCAAGCACCCTCTGCTCAAGCATCCTCTCCTTGCATGAGTGGAGCTTCACGCATGAGCATGCCGCTTGTGTGAGTGGAGTTTCGTGTACAAGCGAAATCACCCGTTGCTCATGTCCAAAGCTCCATTGATGTGAGTGGAGGGCATGTGCACCCATCATTTGCACCAGTGGAGCTGTGTGCACACATGTCCACTTCCCATTCATTCTCCCCCTGTGCTGGGCCGCCAAGCTGGTGAAGTTGGGGACTACTGCTCTAAAGCATTTCATTAACATCCTTTAAAGTTGTCAGCAAGCAAACTTTAAGGAGTTTTTTTCCCCTGAAGGCCAAAGGCAAGGATTCCATAATGAGACTAGCACATTTGGCAGTGTGTGGAATGTAGAATCATGATTAAACACGGAAGCAGGCAATTTGGAGGTTGCCCTCAAGCATTTTGAAAAAAAGGAACCAAAATGAAGAGAATCACTATATGGTACAAATTAAAAAAGGAACAATAAAACAATCCTTTCCAAGTTGCTAAACATACTTCAAAATAAAAATGATACATGCTCTTTTTATAGTAGCCTTCTCTGACTGGGTGCCCTTAAATCTATACTTCCATAATCCCAATACGTCTAAAGTTCTCCACTTTAGATTATTAACATGCTCCAGTTCTAAAAATATATATATATATACACATTATACTTAAAGGTCTATGTATTGAAGTCACCAGTCCTCTTCTAAGAAAGCTGCAAACTCAGAAATCTATACAGTACTTTCATATTCAACTTGTGCTACTTGAAACTGAGATGTTTGTGGCTTTCCAGATGCTAGATTAGGATTCTCATTTTCCTTGACCAACGGCCAATACAGGTGTGCGCTGACAGGAACCAGATTTCAACAAGGTCTGAGAATCACATACACATCATAAACATTTATCAAGCATGTGTCTACATTCCACCAATAGGACCTTGTTCTTGTTACCCATTCCATTATTGCTAACATTTGATTAGACTAGTAAAGGCTTCCAAATGAGCAGGTTTCAAACAAATTGTGATTTAATTAAATGAGCAGGTTTCAAACAAATTGTGATTTAATTAAATGTTTTGACTGTTAGTTAAAATGGAAATCTTTGATTTATTCCTCATGATTGTGGACAGAGTAAAGGGTAAAGGAGAATGTATAAAAAAAGGCTTGTGACTTGAAATTTAATGCTAAAGAAGTTTCAGGGACAGTAATTTTTTCCCAAAGAATCCCAATTTGCTGTGAAAAAAAGGTGAAACTGGCACAAGTAAATGGCATCCATCATTCTTTGTTCCATAATCCAGAGTACATGCTTTGCTTTTGTCCTCAGCCATGAAACAAACCATCACATTCCAGAGGTTTTTTTGTCCTAATCTACCAAACATGGTTGTTGTTAGCAAAACTAGGAGAAAATTCTGTATGCTACTTTAAATTTCTGTACAAAAGGCAGGATGTAAATTTAACCTAATAATTTAAAAAATGCTCCTGTATCTTTCCTAATTATTATTTCATCTAAGAGCATGATGGCTCTTGTGGTTAGGATGCTGGGTTGGAAATGAGCAAGCTTGGGTTTGAGACCTGAGTGCTGTCATAGGGTGGGGTGAGCTCTCTTGCCCTTTGCTCCAGCTCCGGTCACGAATGTGAAAGGAGGCCCCAACTGGGTGTCTACCCAGGCAACTGTGATGTCACTGGCTAATACTTTCAACCCGAAAGCACCTCGGTGCTTGTTCCCAGAAGAGTGCAATTTTTTTTATCTAAGTCTATATAACTGTGTTGTAAACAATGCTTTAGGACTCCATTAATAATTTTCTAAGAGCTTTTTAAAGAATGTCAATTTAACTGCCAACCTTGCAGGGTAGACCATGTCAGGAAACAGACATCTCAAGAATGAGAGATTCACTTGGCTATAAGAGAATTTAAAACCCTATATTTTTCCTTTCTTCCTTCTTGTAGCCAGCGAGTATAAACAGTCAGTTTAAATTCCTTTCTAATATTTTTTCTAATCTTCATTTACCAGGCTTCAGATAAACAGTTTTGTAACTTTCACTGTATTTCTCAAAGATCTCTGTACAGTAATTCTAGACAGCAATCCAATCAAAGGCTTTGAAAAACAAAGACAGAAGTTTGAAATGTTTAATAATTTAAGAATTAGATAGAAACATTTATTTAGTAATAACTCTAGCTTAATTAAGTGTGCTATTTTGTATACTATTCATTTTAATCAGTTAACTATTAACTTTGTACCAATCCTTGAAGCCTGTGATTGGCACTGAGCTAGGTTTGTAAGACAAATTTGACTTTGGATGTTTTGGGAGGAAATATGTGCAACTGTCCAGCTACCTCAAAATTGTACATGGGTATGTGACAACTCCTTATTTTTAATTAACTGATGCTCTGGAATTATTTGAGAAGTCTAAAATATGAAAATGTTCTTTAGAACAGAGGTCCCCAACTCCTGGACTGTAACCCATTTGGAGCTGGGCTGTGCAAGTGTGCAAAGCTCCATTTGTGGAAGCATGCTCGCATGTTGCTTGCGTGGAACCATGCTCACTTCCCCTCCCCGCCGCCACAAAGGTTGGGACCGCTGCTTTAGAACAAAGAAAGCTGCCTCATGTGAAGTACAGACATTGCTCATCTATTTAAGTACCATATTTCCTGACTGACATTGATTTTCAAGAGCATAGTATACAAAATAGCACTTTTAAATAAACTACCTACATTCTCTCTCAAATTTCCTTGGAAATGCCAGATTAAACCTGAAATCTTTTTGTACTGTATATGTTAAGATGGAACCCTTTTCAGTTAATGTTCTGTAAAAAAATATATGTGAACACAATACAAATGGTTTGCATCCAGTCTTGACAGAGGATGATATAATTGCGTAATTCCACAATTATTCTATGCATATAGCAGTCTATTATTTTCATTAGACCTAAGGTACAAGAAGTGTTTATAATCTGCTCCAAAGGCTGAGGAAGAGAGATGACAAAATTTCAGCTCATCTCTAGAGATAATGTGAACGTATAGAATGCATACCCATCTTTCTTCTCCGGCTTGGGAGCTGCATTTGGGCACCTCCTGCCATTCTTAGTGGAAATATAGCTGCACTGCTTGAAGGGTGCATTCCGGTCTTCAAGGATGTGTTTAATGCAGAACTCGAGTCCTTCCAAACGAGGCTGAGAGCATGGACGATGAGCAAAGGCACAGGACAAGGTTTCTCGTGGCCTTGGCACAGGAGTGAGCTGCCCCCGACTTGAAGGCAAAACATGAATGCGAATTCTGTTCATGCCAGTGCCTGTAAGGAACATGTTAGTACAGATTTGAGATAAGTGAGAGAGAGAGAGAGAGAGAGAGAGAGAGAGAGAGAGAGAGTCACTTCTGCTACTATAAAAATCCCTTTGTTCCCCCCCAACAAGGTTATTTCGGTTTTCCTTCTGACTATCAAAGCTTTCCTCGTGATCAATCTTGAATCACCAGAGATTCTATATTTCAGACTTATACAGCTACCGGCAATCCGTGGATTCACTGGACCCTAAAATAATTCATACCACCCCGACCAGAACCCCGAAATGGCAAGTAATGTAAAGAGAATCTTGCGACGACTTTTCCTCTTTCCCCGTCCTAGTTCCTCAACTGGCTGGGCATTATTATCTTGTTTCCTTCCCCCCTCCCTATTAATCCTTATTATTATTATTATTATTATTATTATTATTATTATTATTATTATTATTTAACCGCTTAAGCAGCTGCGGCTCCTGTAACTAAATACCAGATAAAATCTTTATACAATGGCGAGGATCGTTATGGAACGCCGGGGGAAACGACGGAGATTCTTCCCAACCGTTACGTATTTAAAGTTCATACAAAACATGTTCCCTTTTACCCTAAAAGGGATTAAAAGCCCCTCCCCCCGCCGCCTTTCAGTTCTCTGCGCTTAATTCAGACACGCGGGGGCGAAGCCTTCCCCAACCCGTCGAGAAGGAGCTTCTCTCCCTGGTCTCTCGGCCGTGTACGATTCCCCCACGCCTAACCACTTCTTTCCCCCACGAGCCGTTTGGCAAGCGCGAGAGGCAAAGCCATCTTAAAGGGGGGGGGCTCCAAATCCACCCCACTTTTTTTTTTTTTTTGGTCAGCGCAGCAACAGCCGCCATCTTACCTTCCTCCTCGCGCTCTGGCTCTCAGCAGGGCCTCGAGCTCGCTATCGCCAGCCAATCCGGAGGTGACGTAGACCAGAACGGGATTGGGTAAAGGAAATGTCATTCGAGCCGGTGTAGGGGCGGGCGGAAGAAGGCGGTCAGAACCGCCCTTGGGATTCCTCACTAGAAAAGCTTTGGAGAGAAGCAGGCTTTATTATTATTATTTTTAAATGATCCCGATTTAAACTATTTTGACTGTTTTATGGCCTACTTCCAATTTCATTGCAGCAAGCTGCTTTGAAGGCTAATAGAAACAAAGTATTTTATATTAGACACCATTAGATATGAAATAGACCAACCTCCCCCCATTACTCTGCTAAACAACTAATTCCCAAACACTGTCAAACTAGTATTACTATTATTATTCTCATTTTCCTATTTCCTTTTCTACTTATGACTTTGTTGCTTGTATATTGTTTTTAGTTTCCTAGCATGATTTATTACTTTAGTATCCTGACTTTTATGATTTATGAATGTATTTTTATGACTATGATCATGATTTATCACATATCTTTTATGTACACTGAGAGCTTATGCACCAAACACAATTTCCATGTATGTCCAATCACACTTGGCCAATAAAGAATTCTATTCTATTTAAGCAACTGAGTTTGGTATTCTACTCGAGGACTGAGTTTAATATATAGGAAGGTAGGATTCCATCTCATGAACCTGGAACTGCTGACGTGTTAAGATCAATTTAATGGAATTTCCATTAATGGACATTTTGGCAGTACTTGTTTTGAAAAAAAAAACACAATTTGCTTGTCAAGCCATTCTTAATATTGACAGGTTTGTGGTATTTAATTGAAATCTGATTCCTATAATTTAAACCCATTATTCCATACCCTGTATGACATAATAGAGAATAGATTTTCCAAGTGTTCTTGTAAAGCTCCCTCTTTATTTCCTTGCATCTCCCAAAATCAGGTGGCATTCAGTCCCTCAAATTTTAATTGCCTTTCTATACTATACTATACTATATCCCTTAATCTTCAACCAACTTGAGCCACAGTTGGAGCATATCAGCATGAGATTAATGTGCCTGCATGCAGATAATATAAATGTATTGACCCCCTCACTCCCCTTTACTAGTTACACAAAACTGTAAATCAGTTTCCTTCTTTCCTTTTATTCAAAGTGGTTGTGATTACTTATTCTGCTCATTTATCTAAACTGCTTTTACTTAAATAAAAAAAAAACCCTGAAAAGTTCTTCAGCCAACTACTGTTGATGTTTGGAGTGCTATATGCCTAGTTTTGCCAGTACAACTTTTTTATGTGGTTTCACATAGTATGAAAACCATGCAGAGAAAAGGATAAGAGATAAAAGGAACCTATTTTAAGACAATATTTCCAAAATGCCAATTGAGGGGGAAGTTGGAGTTGCAGCAATTAAGATTTACAATAGCTATCTTCTTTAATTGTACAGGATTGAAAGCTTAATTATCCCATCCTATTAGTATAATTTCATTTTCTTTGAAGAGTTTTGCTGGATTCCTGAAGCCAGTTATTACTTGGGAAACATGTTTTTCCAAACTACCCTCTTTCTACAGATATACTTTCTAGTACAAAGTACCCTTTTGACAATTTTTGCTGATCACCTGTTGATCCATGTTAGTTCCAAATATGGACTAATAAAAGAGATTGTAGAAAGTTAGCACCTACCCCTCTCCTAGAAGAATGAAATATTTTAGGAAATATTAAAAAGGCAGAATATTATATTTCCCTAAAGGAGAAATATGCTTTTGGGAGACAGAAAGCAACCCCCAAATCTTTCTTAATAGCCCCTGCAGACATTTAGGTGCCCATTAAGAAAGACAAGGCCAAACTATTCAAAAACCAAACTGAGGAGGCCACCGTTTAGAAATGCAGATTTAATCCATTCAAACCAGGACATTTTGAAACAAAGGCAGAATGGTAGGATTAGTCCTCATTCAAGATCCAACACAGGACAAAGCCATTAAGCCACAATAGGAATTATTTGAATCACCCTTAAAGCAGTCCAAACTTCAACCAAAGCTCAAAAAAAAAAAACACCAAACCCTAGGATTTGTACTTTGCTTATAGAGCCACCTATGACTCCTACATGGCCCCATGGGAGTCTGGCAACAGCCAATAGAATACATGTTCTTGCAGGAAGCTCATGTGCAAAGCTCAAAGAAGGTATAAAAACCCTCCACTCTCAGCTCCATTTTGCCAGCATGTGGTTCTGCTTCATCATTAAACCATCTTTCCAATCAGCTTCCATGTTTCCAAGATCTTTCTCCCAGCTTGAAACTGAACCAGTTTGATATTTCTTCCCATGATTTATTATAATAATGTGCAAGTAATGCTTAATTTATGAGTTTGGTTAATGATGGTTCAAAATTAGAACCTCAGAAAAAGTACCTTTGACAAAAGTTACAACTGTCACCATCATCCCTAGTGAATTGCAATTTGGGCACATGGTAACCAGCCCATATTTAGGAGGATTACAATGGATTACAATATTTTGCAGTCATGTGATTGCAATTTGTAATCTTCCCAGCTGGTTTCCAACAAGTAGTTAATTGGGGAAGCTGGATTTGCTTAATGACCTTGGTAAAAATGGTTTTAAAAGTGGGTCCACTCACATGACTCATTTAATGACTGCATTGTTTACTGACTGAAATTCCAGGTCCCAATTGTAGTCATATGGTGGGAACTAGCTGTAATGCACATTACCATCCCAATGTGGCATTACTCTTACTATACAGAATTTATGCATTAAAGATTGCAGACTATATCTAGATATTATCCTATCCTTTACATTCCCGCCCTGTACAAATCTTGGTAGCTCTATAACTATAAATCATAGTCTGAATTACCACACAGTTCAGAAAGGTTTATGAAAACAATGAATTATGGCTACGTGTTTTGCAACTCAGGTAGGAGAGAACAAAGAACACCAGAAAAATGGTAAGCAGAATAAATTCAGTTACCTTGAAATCTAAGCTAAACCATTAACTTTTGAAGATAATGTATGGTATACTGCCTGCAGGCTTTCATGGCTGATATATGTTGGGCTTCAGATTTTAGTGACCTGAATAGTAATATAGGTGAAAAGATCTCCTAACATTTCATCAGCAACTGTGGCTAACATCTTCAGAGGCAAAGTGTTCTGCTATGCAAGCAATGACAAGCCAAAACATTTGGTTATAAAAACAGGAGCCCAGTCACTCCTTGTTCAGTTGCCTGCAGTCTGTGTAGCATTTTGCCTTGAAGATGACAGCAAAGCATCAAGAAGTCACTAAACCCTGAAGTTTAATAGGATTGGATGTACAGTATGTTTAAAGGCATTGCCTGCTGACAATTCAAGCTAGGTAGAGAGAAACATGCTTTGTAAAAGTCATTGTCCAGTCAACCCCCTTTTTAAAAAAAATGCAATTTTGGAAATGACCAGCCAGCATAACCAACACGGGAATTCTAAGAATACAGATCAAAACAGACAGTGCCAGGCTAGGGACTTTCCTTGCAGTCCAGTATGAATTACATGAACTCCGCATTTTATTTTAAAATTAAACAGACTCAATCTTAACAGTTACTCAACCGCAAATGCAGAAAGAAGTTCTCCTCAAAATCTGTTTCTTCATATTATTTGTGTGACTGAAAAAGCTCCCCCTGACCTTTTCTTTCAGCATACAGATAAGTATGGTTTTACAAGTCCATTATAACTTTGCATACTGTATTAATAACTATAAATACTGTAAATTGATACATGCAGGTGCATATCTGTACAATATACAAAACATGGATTACTGAACATGATGTTTCAAGCAAGCCTAGAAAATGTCAGCTGATCAAAACAGTAACTTCTTTTTAAACAGAAGGACCAAGAGATGATTTAGACAATTCAGCATACATTAATTACTCTTATGTAACTGTCAACATTCATTTCCATGGGTCACCTAGGACCTTTTAGTAAGCATAGTAAAGAAGGATTACTATTGTAACAGCAAGATAGTAACCTGCAGTTTTCAACTGACAAATTATGATCCAAAATCTGAAAATATGAACATCTGAGTCAATGAAATGTGATCTTATGTTTTTTTTAATCATGCCATAAAGTTATTTTTCCTTTCCTACTTCCTTATTTGCTATCTTTTGTTCAAATCCATTGTGGTTTGTTTTTAAAATGTAATTGCTATTGCTTGCTTTTACATCTCAGTGTAAATAAAGAACTAGGAAATAAACAAGGGAGATTTAAAGATTCAGAATGCTGCTGTTACTGTCCCAAATACTTTTGTATACTTTTCCTGATAAATTCAAATATTAGCAAGAAATTTCACAAGGAACAAATTAAATGCGGAGACAGTACATTTATTGAAACATGGAATAGTAATAAAGTGAGCCAGGAATTAGAAAGTTTCTGAAACATTACACAAAACTAGGCCAAAGTTTGCATCAATAGCTGGGACACTATTGGTTCAGAAATCCAAAGGTGGTGGGGAAACAATTATTCCAAATTCAGAGAAAATACTTCTGCAAAAACAAGCAGATGAGTGTCTTATTTAAACATGATGCATCATCTGAAACCAGCAGCAATTAACTTTCACTCACATGACATTACAGAGGCCACAGTTAATAGTCACTACTGAACATACTGGATTGGGCCTCTATTGATGTATACTAGAGTCATCCATTTTGGGTAAAACCCTTTTTAGGTCACACAGTCCCTCATATTTCAATTTGGAATTTACTTCACAACAGTAGGAATACCCTGAAATGACTTGTGGAACAAGGGGACTATATTAAAAGACAAAATAAAGTTGAGATTGAAGACCACTCACTCCAAATACTTTGTCCAAATGCTGGCTTACAAACCAAGGCCAAATTCATAGAATTAAAATATTCTTATGTGATCTACAGAAACATAATATATGTCCATGTTTAAATGCTAGCCCCATTTTTAGCATACCAGTAGTAGTATGCTACAAGTTCAGAATGTTACATCAACATTCAAACCAATTCAGGGCACCTTCAAACTGGCTATTTTTGTATTGTATCTACATCTTTATATTCACAGGTCTTCATCCCACTTTTATTCAATTTTCTTCTCTCTTAGAGACAGAAATATTAGACCTTCTAGATACTGGCAAGCTGTACTTTCCAGAAGCCCATACTATCATGAAAAACTGTAAAGGATACTGGGAAATATAACTTAACATTTGGAAGGCCACAGGCTCGGTCTTTGCTCTGTTCACCAAATTTGCCTGATTCATTTGTGGTCATCCTTATATCTTTTTCCCCCCTTTTGGACAAAATGTGAAAATCTCATACTCCATAATATATTTAAGGTATAATATAAAGCATCCCGGAATCACGATTACTGCTCTAATGTCTCTAGGCTGTCGGCCTCTTCTAGTTCTTCCTCCTCTGCTGAAACACACATTTTCCCAAACTATACTAAATGCAGCATTTTTTTGAAGGCACTCTCAAGAGTTCATGCACTAGCATGCAGTGCTGCCCACCACTGAAATACAGTCCCATGAGATTTTTTAACAGTTAAGTCATGTTAGCCATTTGTCTTCCAGTGAGAAAAAGACTGAGACAAAGACTGAAATGGTAAACATAGTAACGGCACCCCTAAAGAAGCAGTGTGGTCAAGAAAGTGAACTTATAAAACCTCGTTCCTAAATTATCCTTGATCAGCAGGAAGGACTAAAAAGGTTAGCAACTAACACTTCTGATTTCACCATTCTTTGGAACTTGAGGTTTGCATCTGTCTCCATTTAATTACTGATGAAGAATCATAGATCTAAGTAAGGAGAAACTGGAAAAACTCTGCTTCACCACTTCCATTTTCTACTTTACTTATATTCAGTACATGTGTCTCTCACACCTTTCTCCCTATTCTTCCTTTCCAACCTTCGCTGCCTTGTTCAGGCGGAGGCAACTTCCACTGGGACAACACACATTAACAACTGCAAGTAGACAGAACTCGTGTGCCCTTCTCCGTTTCCCTTTCTCCTATAACTCCTTCCTTTATCCATATTAGAAAAATAAAATCAACACTAAACATATAACTTATTTTAAATTATTTTTAAAAGTCCTTTTTTTAAAAAAAGAAAAGGAGAAAAGACTGTCAATTTAAATAGTCCGCCATTTCCTATCGGGTTGATAACGTTCACGCCCACCCTCACCTCTGAAGTTGACAGCTGGTCTTATAGGAAAAAAATCACCATCCAGAAGAACTGAAAGGGGGTGGATGGGTGGGGGATGCACACGGAGAAAGAAGAGTGTATCTTTTCACAGTTTCAAGAACACTATGTTCTATCAATAATAAAAAAATGTTTTCTTTTAAAAAGGGGACAGGGCATTCACACAAGGCAGTGGAGATTACTATGAGCAATTATTTTTTTTATAGAACCTCAGTAGTTAAAACTATCACTTTGGGAGTGGTGGTAAAGGTGGGGGAGGTTCTGATGGGAGCGGGGGTGGTCGTGGCTTATCAACACTTGCAGCAGCCCTGGGGTTCAAGTATTCGCCATAATGATGCACAAAGTCATAATTGGATGACTGGGTGGGTTTCATTCCTTGTGCACTGAGCAGGGAGTGCAGCATGTTCACTGTATCCTGATAGTCAATGGATTGGTTCATGTTATGTCCATTGGCCCCAGCAGTGCTCTTGTCCAATTTTCCATGAGCCCCTCTGGCTTTGTTAGCCTGCACGAAAGGTAGACCAGCTGCTTCCAAGCTGTGGCCAGAATGCTGAGGGAATGAGAATGGCACAGTAGGCCCCTTGGAACTTTTACTGATTTTGGGCTGATGTTCATGGACTGTAACTGAGGTCTCCTCAGAAAGTGGTCTCTTACGGGAGGAACAATTTGGGACATAACCCTTGTGTGACACAATGCCAGTTGGGTTAACATGCTTGGATTCCCCTGGACGTTTGGTGTTGACAACAGGTTGTCCATGTAAATGTTTGTGAGAATGATGGTTATGATGGTGATGGTGGTTAGACGAATGGATCTTATGCTTTTCCTTGTGCTCCCCCCTGCTCTTGCCACTGTTTTCATCAGGCAGGCTGTGTCGTTCCGTGGGAGGTGGTACCTTAATGCGCACTTTTATGTCATCTTGTTTGGAAGACGCAATAGGCTTGTCTCCTGGGGCAGGCAACCGTACTTTAAGTGCAGATGAGGGTTTATCAGCTTTTTCAGGAGGAGGCCGTTCAGAACCATCAGAATTGTTGCCTAGAGGGATTTTCAGGACAATTGGAGAGTTCTCCTCCTGCTGCACATCCCGTTCACGTTGCTGTTGTTCAAGCAAGTTCTGGGCAGCATAAGCATATTGAGAACGCACATTTGCCTCCATGTTCTCTAGCTGGCGTTTCTGTGCAGCCAATTCCTCAGCATGTTTTGCACGATATTCCTTTAATGATACTTTTGCTAGTGGTGCACTCTTGATGTTTTGCTTAACAAAAGGGCCGCCACTACTGCTATCATGATGTAGATGATCAGGATTGATAGAAATGTCTTGTTTATGCTGATCCATCCAGCTGTCTGATAAAATATCTGCACTACCTCGTTCCCCTGGAGAGTCTTCTCCTGTAGCTGGAAGTGAAGTGGCTCCAGTGGTTGAAGACGTTGACATGCTCATCAGGCCTGCAATAGTCGTGTCTGATGCACTTCTAGAGATCATGCTGAGGATTGTCAGTTCTGAGAGGCCATCATCCTCACTTTGGTCATCCGTCTTCGATTTCCTGGCTGCTTGACAGGCCTAAAATGAAAGTATTCAAAACTAGTATACTAATCTCTTCTAGTCATACAATACCCCTAGAGAGAAAGGAATACTATTCAGGCATACACTACTGTATTTTGCTGAAGTATCATATAGAGTTCATTTTTAATGCACATTATTCACAAGACACACCATGGAGAAATGACAACTGTCATTTTAGAAAAAAGCCATTAACAAATAATTTTGTTAATAAATTTAATAAAAGCTATCATATCTACTTTATCAGATCAGAAGGTTGATGCTGTACTATCACGTTTATCCCCAAAGTCTTCCTTCTAAAGCCCTCTATTCCTCATTATTTTGAGTGAAGGTTCGGTGTGTCTTTTTTTATTCTCTGTACTTATAGAATGCATTCCTAACAGAGGCTTACCTGGCATTTATTTAAAGCATTTCAGTGCAAGAGATACTTTTATTCTTCAGAGATTATTTAAAAGTACTTTGTTTTCATTCTGTGAATGTTCTTATTTGACATGTTTTGCGTATTTGACTTTATTCTAAATTGAGCACTGCTTATATATTTCTAAAATAGGGATTCTCCAATCTGCCAGAGGCAACAGGAACACCTGAAATTTTGGAAAACAATTTGTATTGTGGTTTTCTACCATAACATAAATATTGTGGGCTGTGTGGCCTATCACAAAATATTGGAATCATCCCATAGTCTCTGTATTTTAGAGAAATAATTATCTAATAGCATTTCCTGGGTTTTCTTCCTCTTTCTGGCTATTTCCCTCTGTATGCTCCCCCCACCAACAGTTCTCTAAAATTGTATTGCTCCCCTGCTCCACGTTTAGAAGATGAATATTCTTTATTTTTTGGGTGGAGGATATCCACTGCACAGGCTTGGGTGGCAACTAGCCATCAAAGGCATTTTTTTCCTTATACTGACTCTGAACTCATGTGGAATCCAGATAACTTGTAGTGAAATATAATAGCTGATTTCTCAAAGCCAGAGCTCTACTTGAAATGATTCCAGATATGGAGGTGAATTGTTAAATTTGTAATGGAAATTGATGGGTGCCTCAAGATGTTTATGCCTGTATATCTGGGTTAAGCCCGGTTATAAAGCTATAAACATGAAAAAGGCAGAGGTGTCTTGGCTGTATCTTGGTATTCCAAGCAACAGTCTTCCCTCAACATTCTTATCAAAGAGAAGTACAAATGGGCAAAACATCTTACCCGCCAATTCCTGATTCGTTTCAGTCGATTAGGAGTTTTTTCAAGGATTTGAAGGAATTCATGAGTTAATTCTGTAACACAAACACAAGAATAAAGCTAGTAAGCATAATACTATAGCACAAATTCTACAGGAGCATATTTTAATGTCCATCCTCGTCAGCAAAAAACAGAGCAGTCCAAAGCGTAATAGTACAGGTTCAGTTTACAAAATTCATCCCACTTCTTTACTGTCATGCTGGAAATCTTGATCCAGAAGTCAGAAATAAAATATTAAGTTAATGGAGTGTACCTCTTATTGGGCATAGAATGTATTTGACCTTGCTCCAAACTTACCATCCAAGAGTTCCAGAGTTACAGTGGCATCAACGTACTCCCACCAGTGCTTCCCGTCCGTGGAGACTGGGATCTCCCAGTTGGACCACTTACAGGCCAAGTGGATGCAGACGCAGGCCACAACGGGAGGGGTGTACTGCAGGCTGAAGGTTGTTAGGTGAAGGCTGACATCACCAGCAGGGGGAGAGAAACAGAAAGCTGTAAGCTCCCAAGCTTGAACAGCAGCCGCACATACAACCGCCCGCTGGACAGACACTGCAGGAATTAGGCATCCCTCAGCTTAAAAAAATGTTATTATCCTGCAAGGTCAAGCTTGCCTTGCACAATAATTCTACTTCAGCCTTTTCCCACAAGGTTTTCCAAGAGCTTCTGTCAGCCTGGAGCTCCAGGACACCCACATCTTCATGAAAGGCAAAGGAATTAACTCCAAACAAAGTTACAAACTGGATTGTACAACAGCACTTTGACATAATCCTAGGAAAAAATCTGAACAATTTGCTCTTTGCAACAAATCTATCTTTTAGTAGTTAAACACCGCCAGCAGTAAATTTTGAATCAGACCACAAAGTACAGCTGATGTTAAAACCAACTCAAGCCATAAATCAACTAAAAGAGATGTTTGTGTATTTCCATTAATTCCTATTCTAACAAGATTCAAACAATTAAAGAAAGTTGTCCAACAACTTACAAGGAACTGGACCAGGAGTGGGTTCTGGCCTGCTTTACTGCCAGAACCCACCCCTGCTTTTCACTCGTGCACGCACTTTGCTCATGCGCATGCTGATGTGCATTGCGTGCACATGCACATTTCAATTAAAATTGTTTTGCACATGCGCAGAACTAAAAAACAAGATGGCGGCGACGGCGACCCGGTTTGGGGGTGTGGCAGGCTTGGGTCGCTGCCAGTTCCAGTGACCCAGGCCGCCATAGCACTACTGGTTCAGCCAAACCAGTAGGAACCCACCTCTGAACGGGATCCAGAAATATCATGAGGCAAAATATGCTGACAGGAGATGACAATGTTTACACTGCATTTATAATCCATAAAATCCTTCAGGAGATTAATAACTGCATGGCAAAAATATGCAAATGGCAAGTACTGGACAAAAAGAAGCCCCTTGAAAAATATGTAAATTACAGACCAGTATCTACTCGTACCACTTGATATGATGAAAAAAATGGATATAGAAAGGGCAACAGCTGCCATGCCATGCAATTTGCAAGCAGCCTGGGATGAAGTATATGAGCTCTAAAGTCTATTCATATTGATAGCCCAAAGCCTTCTTCCTAAAAAAACCAAACCAACTTTCTAGCACTGCTAGCTAGTAATCAGATTGAACATCTCACATACTATGCATCCACCAGCTCTACACTTTTTTACAATGGACTTCTTTGGCCTCTTGCATTTCATGAGACACTACACGTTAACAGTTTTCTCTTAACTATTTTTTAAAATAATGAGATCCTTAGTTTCTTTTAATCCTCTGTGTAGTATAATTAAAAATACTTCAAGTTTGTTCACTTCTTAGCCAGAACTAGTGTTTAAGCACTTCTTTACAAATATGCATAAAATACAGCTAGCATTGCTAAATTCAGCAGTAGCCGATGTAACATTTTTAGATATTGGGATATACTGTAAATATCCCAAACAGCGATAAAATACAAATACTCAAAAGGTTTAGAAATTATAAGAAAAAAAGGTAAAAATTCACTATTAAAAATTTCTGGATGGTTCTTTCAAGTAGCTTTAATTTACTTTCAATTTTAAGCCTCATCATCCTCTAATTTAGTGGTCCCCAACCTTTTGGGCACCAGGAACTGGTTCTGTGGAGATTTTTCTCCACAGACCGTAGGGGGTGTGGTTTCACATGCTGCCTGCATCCCACAGATGGGTCTTTGCTTGCTTGCAGGGCCTAAGTACAAATATGTACTTAGAGCTAGACCATGTGCGAAGACTAGAGCAACCCACCCAAGTTACAACAGACGAATGGTGGTTATTACCTGACTTCAAAAGTTCCAGACATGTTAATACCCTCATGGTCACGTGATGACAATCTGGATGCTTGACTACTTGTTCATATTTATGACCAATTGTCAAACACCCCATTACAATTTGCAACCTTTTCTGCTGGCTTCCCTAGAAAATCACTGGGGAAGCCAGCAGGAAAGGTCAAAGTCCCTCCACATTCACACCTCTTGTGTCTTCCCTGACCAATGCCTCTCATGCAGCTCATCACAACCTGGCCCATATGGCACTATTCACTCACTCCCTTACTCCTACCTTCCTCCATCTGGCAGCTACTTAGCTGTCTGATGCCCTAGAATTGCAACTTCCAGCTGGCTTCCCCATTGACTTTAGTTGTAGGAGGCCAGAAGGAATTTGCCTCACCTAACGACCATGGGATTCAGTTAACGATGGTAACCAGGAGTGTAATTTATTACTGCATCACTTAGCGATAGAAATTTCAATCCTAATTGCCGCCATAAGCCAAGAACTAAACTTTATTGATTATGTGGCATAGGAAATAGGCTACCATTTCTGAATCTGGAAAAAACAATAAGAATGTGCTTCTCTTTAAAAAAGAAATCAGAATCTGCAATAGCCTAATCAAGATCAAACCCATTTTGTATTTTATTTTTTTTAGCTTCACTGTCTTTATTTTCTAATTCTGAAGAGAATTAGAAAGAGAAATGAACATGAGATTTAACATTCCTCCACAGGATTGAATGATACAAAAATTCATGGCTGATGTAAATAAATAAACACCAATTTATGTGCTTGTACTTGATAAATTAATTCATGCATTTCCATAGCAAAGCATGCTTAAATTAAACCATGATAATATAGTGTGCAAACCAGGTAATTAATTCATTAATAATAACTTGTAGCTCAAAATCTTATTTACAAGAAATAAGGATTTCCTTTAGGCAGCCAGGACAGAATTTTTTGTTTTAAAGTCTGTATTTCTCACAATTATAGTCACAATAAAGAGATATATAGAGAGCCGAGGTGGCGCAGTGGTTAGAGTGCAGTACTGCAGGCCACTTCAGCTGACTGCTAACTGCAGTTCGGCGGTTCAAATCTCACCAGCTCAAGGTTGACTCAGCCTTCCATCTTTCCGAGGTGGGTAAAATGAGGACCCAGACTGTGGGGCCGATATGCTGACTTTGTAAAACGCTTAGAGTGGGCTGAAAGCCCCATGAAGTGGTATATGTCAAACTGCTATTGCTATTGCTATTTAGTCATAGATGGACTAGCAATATGTGTGCTCATTTATAAAGATATTTTGTATATTCCTGTTCTGAAATTCAAGCTAAAAGAAACAGATTTTAAAGAAATCTACTGTTCAGATGTCAAGGAATGCACTCTAAATATGGCATCCTTTTTCAATTATTTTTTTGCAATAATTTACAAAAAACATTTCCAAATAAAACAAATAAATCTGAATTCTCAACATCTACCTGTTGGTAGCCATGAAGTAGGAAGTTTGTGCTAGATCCTTGCTGGCTGAAAGAGAAAAGTCACAAGTTAAATTTGCTAACACTTAAGGTGTAGCACATTATGGATTTCTTCTAATTCTATACGCCAACACTGGGGAACTTTTGTGGGAACTCTGGGCTTATTGGCTAGGGGAATGATTACAGTGGCCAAAATTCTGTCATGTGAGGACAAGAAAAAGATTTCCAGCTTTTTTTCTGGCCTTGGGTTAGGAGTCATATTGGACTTCTCAAAATATCATTTGGGCATAGAAATGTTACTATTTTTTTAAAAAGACAGAAAATATATTGTTTGCAATTCTAGTCAAAGGAAGCTGTGAACACTATATACTGTATAGTCTTTAAGATGCATATTATTATTACAGTTGTCGAAAGCACTCAAAAGGATGTTTCTAAAGAAGAGCAAAGGCTGTTGTAAAGTATTAAAATTGCTACTTAGATTGTCTCTTTATAAATGTGCAAGCATAGACAACCCTCCCATCGAATTACCAGTATGCATACCCATACATGGAAAGACAACTGCAATGCATTCCATATAGAATGCACAGCTTGAGTATATACATTTCTGCTATAAAAGCTGACACTGTTATTTTCATTTTAAAGCCCTTTGATCCTCTAGACATGCAAAAGGCATATATTTAGTACAATAACCATCCCCTCTTTTTCCTTTTTAACATGACATTCTTTACCAAGGAAATTTATTCTTGGAATAATTGCTGAGCTAGTAAACAACCATTTTTGCATATATGTTGTCAGCAATAATCAGTCATGCTTGGAACGTACCTCGAACTAGCTGTGTGCACTTTACCACATGAGTATGAGGATGATCTATGGTGATTTCAAATCCTAGAAGAAAAAAGAAAATGTTTAGAACGTGGATATAACTTGCTTGTAATTCTACCTACCATGCATGTCTCTGATCCTGGGAGACAAAGTAGATTGTTCCTCCAGTCAATTAATACCGCTCTGTGTTCAGATGCAAACAGGACATCTCCTGGGCTCAAATACATCAATTATCTAGCACAAGAATGCAACAGATATTGCAAATTTCTGAAATACTAAATTTCTCGGTAAAAATACTGACACACATTCAAGTATTCTAAAATTGATTATGAATTAGAGAATAAAATTCTAGCAACTACTAGTTTTTCTGCACACTTTAGTAAACCAAGCAAATGCTTTAGAATAGTTTTTAATCAATTTTAAGTTTGTTCTGAGAAGATTTTTATTTCATTAAAGGAAATTATATGAAAAAACTAATATTCTTTATTCCTGCAAATTAACAGGATACAAGTTTATAAATTATGTTCACACATCACAATTGTTAAGCATCTATGACAAATTAACTTTAACCTGTTTCATGCATTATAATGTTTCACAGCTAGGAGTAACATGCTTTCACATTGTATAGTCAAAGTCAAAATGTCTTGCTCAACAGTAATAGAAAAGCATTTTGCATATAACAGTAAACAGTAGGAATACATATATATCATTTTATAATGGCAAGCCTACCAACTATCAAAGTGCAAAAAATAGCATTTTAATTGCTAAAAACCTTTCAAATGAAGAATTACATTTAAGATGCAGTGAAAGCTTAACATTAATAATCTATAGTAATTTATCAGGATATTTATTTCCTATCCTGGATTATCGAACTGATATAGTAATACAGTTGAAACATTAGACTGTCAAGCTGCTAAGGCTTCAATCCAGAGTACAATGGAACCTAAAGGATATAAATCCTGTTAAAAAGAAAATCCTGTTTGCACATTCATAGTTGTACGAATATATTCACTCAAAACATAAACAAGTCATAAACTGGCCATTATGACAAGGACTGTCGCCTGGACTGATGGCTTCCCATATTGGTCAGCTGTGAAGAAGACTGGGGTTGGGTTAGACTCTCCATTCTGCGGAATATTCCTGGGTCTGAGATTCATGAAGCAGCCCGTCCGCTTGGAAAACTTACCCAGGGTCTGCAGTATTATGCTCTCTAGAATGACCAGGTCTTGGGCTTGTTGCAGGTAACCCTGGGGTTGAGAGGACAGGCAGGTTACTTGTGATGAGGCACTCTGTATTAAGCCTGCATATTTCTAACACTCTCTTGAGGAGGCAAAAACATCAAGGGGGAATCTTTATCATATTTATGCTGGAGAAAATGGGGATAAATTTCCCATTTCCGGGGGAAAGAGCACCGAATGCGCACAGAAGAAGAATTGCTGATTGCATACTGCTACTGTTGAAATTGTCCTGTAGCAGAAGCTCAAAATTGCCTTTTTGTTCAAATTTAGTTTTAAAATAAAGCTTCCCCCTTGTTGGCAAGGTTAGATGTGCTGGTCCTGTCAGGAAGGGCTGTGGTAAGAACTGAAACAATGTGCTTAATAATTTTTATTTGAACAGTAAAAACGACCGGATTTCACAAATCAACTTCTATATCACCATAAGAGTATGATCCTGGCAGGCAACATCTAGGATCAATGCAAGTTGTGCTACACACCAAGCTTTTATCAACACACTGGCCAGAACACATAGGACAGACAAGCAATTTGGCTTACAAAACCGAGAGCTTTCTGTACTATGCACCAAGAGCAGTAACTCTTTATCTATATTCAACTGTTAAATACTCTTATTCTGGAAATTATTCAGTTGTATTTCAAGGTGGCTGCAGCACTCTCAGTAAAATGAAGCATGGTGGATTTGCACTGCCAGGATGTGTTCTTTCTCTCTGATTTATTGTATACAGTACATTTTTCACAGAAGTTTAACTACTTACCTCACTCCGTGTATCAGGAGCAGCTTCCAAAGGGTGCAGGCAGGCATGAGTAACTTTGATGACATGCTCCAATTTTCGAGGTTGCTCCTCCACCTTGGCTGCCAGGAAAAGGGCAGCTGGTGCCACAGCCTTTATAGAGAAGAAATGTATTGAATATACCATCTCTCAAATAGCAAAATCACTCTACTCTGAAACGTGCAAAGGAAAATAAATATACATTAGAACCAAGGGGAAAAAACTATTTGCAAACAGTTGAAGCAGGAATGTTTCAACACTCTGAATTTTCAGTCTGCAAAGTTTTTTTTCTCCTTAGACGTTACAAAAACGCATTGTGAGCATAATTTTTTGTGAGCATGTTTATTATTGAATGATACAAAATAAAATCTTAGTAAAGAAAATAAATAAGATCTTACAAAATAAATCTTAGTAACTTAACATCTGCACAAATCCAGCTAAAAGTCTGAAGTCAGAATATGTAGGTTTATTACAAACTGCTTATGGGAAACCTTATAAACTGCTTATGGGAAACCATAAACCATTCTCAGTTGCAATGTTGAGAATTTAAGATGTTTCTCTCAAAGGTAAACTTTGTATGTCAGGCATCCAACTAACGTGTCAATGTTTTAGCAAGCATTTTATCAGTAATGCCTGAAAATTTGCCACATAGTTTGCCGATTGTTGTTATATTCTAAAGTAGCACTGCTTATAATTGTTATTTAAAGTATTTTTTAATGAAGAATCTCATTATTACTTGTAAGCATGTAGCAAGTAGATTGAAGCATACATTTGATGGAACCTATTTCTGAAGACTTAACTCCACATTTTTAACTATTAAAATTCTACTACTTTAATCTATTAGCCAAAAAGAAAATATATAATAAATCCATTCAGAACTCCAGCTGAGAAACACAAACTGATAACATACTTACATTTCGATGAAAGTGGGTAAAGGATTGAACCATGTAGAATCGATGCATATAAACAATTGCTGTATTAATAGTCAGTTGAGAACTAGTGGTTCATCATTAAGGAAGATGTTAAATTTAATAGTGCATTATTCTTCCAAAGATTATATGAAAGCTAAGTATTAAAAAAGTTGACTTCCTAAAACTAAGCCAAGAACAGAACTTATTTGAATAAAACTATACATGGATTTAAACAATTCGATTCTGACTTAAAACCTTACGTAAATATTTTAGTCAGTCTTAAATTTGAATTTGTTTTGTGTGTGTGTGTATGTGATATAGATAGGCACCTGGTATGCCCCAAATATGGGAGGGAGCAGATAAGGGAGGAGAGCTTGTGACTTAAACTACCTAACATGTAAAATAGCCCAAGTTCAAATCCCAGTAAGGGTATGGCTAGCTGATGAGAGCTAAATAGCTTGAAATAGATCTATACTAGTCTCCCTTCATTTATTTATCAGCAAAAAAAATTATATATATATATATATATATATATATATATATATATATATATATATATATATATATATATATATATATATGTTATATTTATGCTGATAAATAAATAAAGGGAGACTAGTATAGATCTATTTCAAGCTATTTAGCTCTCATCAGCTAGCCATACCCAAGTTTGGGAATCGAACCTGTGCTCTATTGCCTTCCAGGCAGGGAGTTAACCATTTGAGCTACAGAGAACGACTCCTTATCAGCCAGCCAGGGTGGGAGGTATATACTTAAAGTCACAACCCCTGGTATGCCCAAGTATGGGAGGAAGGTCACACTTCCACTCTCTGTCATTAGGCTCGTCACAAGAGACCATCCAGACAGAAACCCAATATTTTTTACTGTTGCCTTTTTTGTTACATTTGTTATATTTATGCTGATAAATAAGATGAGAGCTAAATAGCTTGAAATAGATCTATACTAGTCTCCCTTTATTTATTTATCAGCATAAATATAACAAATGTAACAAAAAAGGCAACAGTAAAAAATATTGGGTTTCTGTCTGGATGGACTCTTGTGACGAGCCTAATGACAGAGAGTGGAAGTGTGACCTTCCTCCCATACTTGGGCATACCAGGGGTTGTGACTTTAAGTATATATATATATATATATATATATATATATATATATATATATATATATATATATATATATATATATATATATATATATATATATATATATATATATACACACACACACACACACACACACACACACATACTTAAAGTCACAATATATATATAGCAAATATTTTCAGATTAAGCCTGCTAAATTGCATCTTTAAAAAAGATCCACTAAACTTTATTAGGGACTTCAATATTTATTCAGCCAAAATGTTAAATATCAATAGGGCTGGAAAAAATTGAGGCTCAAAATTAATGTTCAAATCAAACACAGGGTGATGGTAGTGGTTCACTTTTTCTCCCATCCACAAATATTATCAAATTTCAAAATTACGTATCATCCAAATATTGCAACACGCCAGAAGAATACCTCTCCTAGTAACGTGTTACCAACTGTCGTCCTGTGCTTTTGCAAATCAGTTTAGGACCCACTTCAGAGCCTACCCTTCAGCCTAAACCGTAACAGCGTCCCAACACAATGCACATGTGGGTTTAACATCTCCCAACCACCGAGCAAACCTAATCTGTTTAGCAGTTCCAAATCAAGCTCCTTCGAGGAGACGGCCTAAGGCGCCCCAGCCATATAAACACTTCCCCGCGTACAGAAGCGACGACCGCAATACCTGTCCCTCTTAACGCTACGAAACCCCACCCCAGCCTCCCGTTCCCCGTTCGCCTAAATCTAACAGGCACCCAAAGTCATTGACGCGAATCTCCGGCGGGCCCAGTCCTCTTTCCGTAACCCTGCCCAGCCCAATCCCATCTTGAGGCGCGGCCTAGTTGCCGAAGGGATACACGTTGAGGCGCTGGCCCATATCCTGAAGCAGGTTAGCTGCCTGCTGCCGGTACGATAACTCCTTGTCCGGGTCGAGTCCTAAGCGCCAGGAAGGACTCCGAGCGAGCTGCTCTCGGGTGAAATACCAGCGTCTACCACCTCCCGCAGCCGCCGCGCTAGACACCGCCATGATGGCCGTCGTCGCCGTCGACCACAGCGCATGCGCCGGAGAAGGCACGCACGCGCCGGCCAGCGTTCACGTGATCGCGTCTAAATCCGCCGCCGCGCGCGCACTTCCTCCCCAGCACGAAGCGGGGGGCGGAAGCTGCACAGCGAGCTTCCGGTTTTGGCTTTCCCGCTTCATTTGTAGGGGATCAGGCTTTTCTTGACTATTGTTTTGAGTCCTGGAAGTACGAAAGGGGGGGGGAGGGGAGTAAACAAGACTTCGTGGTTATAATATTCAGCTGGATTTTGTTCTGCTTCCAACTTCCCTATTCTCTACGCTTTGCTTAACATGCAGCCCCATAACATTTTCTGGATGAGAACTCACTGATTATTTTGCAACCTTTTGGCTCTTAAAAAAGGTTTTTAAAATTCAGTGGACATAAAGATCTTGATTTCCGATTAAATTTGGCAGCCGTTATTGCTGCGATAGAATTAGAAGATGGCTGCATGCAGCCGAGTCCTAGATTGGAGCTGGTTTTGGCAAAAATTGATTGGATTTTGGTAATCGGTAGCATTGCGCCAGAGACTCCTGAACAAGCTGATTGGATTCAGCTTTCAGGTTATTGGATATTTAATACAGTCAAATAAAGATCGCCTCAAGACAGACCATGAAACATTAGGAAACTAGCTGCTACTGTCTTTTTCCAGGATGCTTAGTCTTGCCTGCATGATTAGAATTTTCTGGTAATCTTTCTTCCGATTACTGACCAGGTCCAACCTTGCTTAACTTTCTGGGGTCAGCCAAGGTTGGCTAGGTGTTGCCAACTGACAAGCAAAACAAATGAGTTCAACCTTAAGTCAGTTGAAGAACATTTTTGTTCATCCTTTGATGTTGTATGCAAATCAGTGCAAGTTAATGACTCAACAATGGGGTTCCAAAATACATAATTTCTTCAGTTATAGCAAATTAATGTTGCCTTAAGACATCACCAACTGCTCTCTTAGGTAATGTACTAACTTCAGCAGTATATCACCATGGTAACAAAGCAAACATACTTCAGAAACCAGGAAATAGAATATTGCAGTTGGATACAGTTTAACCTACGTACTGAAACATAAAAGTCAGGTAATGGCTTTCTTCGGATTAACTTTTCTAGGTCCTCAGGATCCCTTTCGTGATAAAAAACTATCAATACCAAAATATGAAATGCCAGGTAAGGATATTATCTAAATAAAGTTAGAAAGTTTGCTTCTTTCTTTCTTGGGATTTATTAAGAGCTATTTTCTGCATGTATATCTAGGCATATTTCAAAAATTTAAAGTCATGTAACCATCATTTACAAAATTATTACATTCCGATCAGACGATGTGTCATTAATTCCCAGAACCATAACAAACCACAGTTGGTTGCTATGAGATATTCATCAACATAAACCTTACATTTGGAGCATAAGTACTGAGTATTTGATAATTTGAGAGACCGCCTGCTGCCAATTACCTCCCACAGACCCATTAGATCTCACAGGGTTGGCCTCCTCCGGGTGCCATCTACCAGTCAATGCCATCTGGCTATTACCCGGGGGAGGTCCTTCTCTGTGGCAGCTCCGGCCCTCTGGAATGAACTCCCCGCAGGGATTCGGACCCTCACCTCTCTCCAGGCCTTCCGAAAAGCCGTCAAAACCTGGCTTTGCCGGCAGGCCTGGGGGTGATGAGTTCCTTCCCCTCTCGACATGTATGGTTGTGCGACTGTTGCCTATTTTTATTATTTGTATTTCATTTTTATGTTCCCCTTTTTCCCCTTTTGAATTGTTCGCCGCCCTGAGTCCTCCCGGAGAAGAGCAGCATACAAATAATAAAATTCTATTCTATAATTTGCATGTCCATTACATGTTTTAAAAGGCGGGCTTTCAATAGAAAATATCAATCCAATTATATTGGTAAAATTATTGTTCCTAGACCCCCGAGGAATAACAATTTTGAAATTCTAATATTTAATAAATGTACAAAGATATGCACAGTTATACATACACTGGTGCACTGAAATACTGAAAGTGAATGAATTTCATTCTTCAACACAGATTTCAGATTTCCATTGTGAATATGTTGCTATCCCTACTACAGCTTCCTTCCACATTTGGACTGGTGGAAGGAAATCAAGAAAATATATACATTCTCTCAGAAAAAGTTGTGAAATTTTAGATTACGAGACTGACAGACAAGAAATGGAATTGTATACTGCAACACTGTTGAAGTATTATGAATAGTAAAAAAAATTATGCAACTTGCTCTGAATTTTGTCTAGGAATTGCTTTCTTCTGGAGTGACACTTTTTTCTGTCCATCTCCAGTGGGAACAATCCCTCCCAAATTGGAACTTTTCTACCCAAAGCTCCCACCCATTGGACAATTTGGATATGATGACGGCACTGGATACCAGGGCAGCCATGAGAAATATCACGAGGCTATCAGACAGAAGCGGCTCAAGAAATGTAGGTGAAGAAGCACCAAGAGTCAGGTTTAAATCAAAGTGTCAGTAAATGCTGAAATACTCACAGTAGGAACAGAAGAACCTATGATTCACTGGACGTCTAATCACATCATTTGTGATCATGCAGCATATTGACCATGGGTAAAAGAACCCCATAATACCTGGAAGGCTGCTGGGTCCCTGTTCCCCCAAGGGAATACATTGTACAATTTATATTATAGTTAAGAGCAGCAGCATGAATAGTGAGCAGAGTTCAAGAGCATGCTAGGAGACAATGTGGACTGAACCAGAAGAAAACCTGGTGCTCCCTGGGTTTCCTGCAGTAGATGATAAGAGCAAGTCCCAACAGCTCCCGTCTTGTAGCTTGGTCTTTCTATATTTACTGCCAGCTATTTGGGTAGTATGGAAAAGAAGCAAAAACCTTCACATTGATGTTAGTTTCCAATCAATTGATGATCAAATAATTAATTTAGCAATCAGCTGCAATGGCCTTTAAGTCTCCTTTGACCTGAGCTCAATTCCTGGTGACTTCATGACGTATTCATGAAGTTCTGACAGAGGGATGAAAATAGTTTACCATTGTCTTCCTCCTATTTTCTGATAGTTTCCTATCCAAATACTAATCAGGCCTGACTATTTTTAGATTCCAAACCAGAAAAGGTCAACCAGGTGCTCCCATCTTTTCAAGCTACCCATAGATACTAGGTTGAATATGAATTCTTAGCCAACAGTTTGAAATAGATGAAACCACCACATTAAGTACTAGGAAAGTATTAATGACTCCAGGCTAGCTTTAGAAAGTCTGACAAAATACAGGAAAGAATAGCCATTGCGCTTCCAGGGAATAAAGTAATTAAATAAGAAACAGCAGGAGGGAGAGGCTTGGTCAAAGACAGTTTTGTTTAAAGATCCTACCTTGCCTTGCCTACAGTGTTTAGGCCTTTTCCAAACAATCAGAAGGCTTAATCTCTTTTCTAGACCCCAATCAAGAATACAGGGTATCACTAACTTGTGGACAAGATATTGGTTGGTTGCAGCCCAAGAATCCATCAATCAAGCTAGAAGATACATTACCTTGGATAAAGGTGGCAAGGCATCCACTGCTGCGGAGTCCCATGACCAAGTAAGTATCCAGTGAGCAGCAAAGAATTAGTTCTTCTATCTAGTCCAGGGGTGTCAAATTCACGGGCCGGATACGTCATGCACTGGCCATGCCTACCTCCGGTGTAGTGAGGGGGGGGAGAACGGGAAGTCACGACACATCACATGATGCCATGAGTTTGACGCCCCTGATCTCGTCTAAAATGGATGATCTAACTTCCTTCATTTGAATCTGTATCAGTATGTGACGATTGCTCTCAGGTGTAGAAACTTCACATTTTTAAGAGAAATCTAGTTATGAGTCAGGGCCATGGTGCTGGTAAGCTTAAGTTCATAAGCTTACAAATTTCATCAGTGAGTAGACCTGGCAGAGCGGAATGGGAGCAGGGGAGGAAGATAGACAGGGGCGATGCTGCAGCATCCTTGTAGTTAGTTGTAAGGATGAATGCCTTACAGGGGTGCTGTAGCATCTGTAACTTTAAAAAGGAGTCCTATATAGGTTCTTGAGGAAGGGTGGTGTGGTCTGACATAACTTCAAATGGTCACTAAGCAAGGACTACCTGCACATAGTTACAAAACAAACTTAAATTGTGGGCTAAAATAATTACACCAAAACATGGATTTTAGATGTGCAATTACCCTAATCTTTCATAAGAAACTGAGAAGATCCATAGTATTATTGGATGGGAACTCTGTCCCAAAATTAAGGGCTTCCTGTGTTTTGCAGAAAAGTTGAGACAATAACATTGCATTCATTCTTTTAAAAGGAAACTAGATTTCTAGCACAGCTAGAACTCTCACAAAACCAACATTGTTTATGTATGTACTTAAAACTAGTTTAAAATTTACATGAGTATTTGTACTTCGATAAACAAAGAGCAATACTGATTAAAATGTACTATATTTTGCTATTGTTTAAAGCTAATATTGGATGAGATAACACCTCAGCTCCTGCTATCTTAAACCTACATTCTCACAACCTGCTTAATCTGATTACTTAACTAGCCCATTTTCCAGGTTTAGATAAGACACTTAACCATAAACTAATCAAAAGTGGGATAAGATGGCTCAGTGACTAAGACCCTGAGCTTGTCGATCAGAAAGGTTGGCAGTTCAATGGTTTGAATCCCTAGCGCTGCATAACGGAGTGAGCTCCCATTTCTTGTCTCTGCTTCTGCCAACCTAGCAGTTTGAAAGTACGTCAAAATGCCAGTAGAAAAATAGGAACCACCTTTGATGGGAAGGTGGTAACGCCTTTGGTGTTTAGTCATGCCGGCCACATGACCACAGAGACGTCTTTGGACAGCACTGGCTGTTTGCCTTTGAAAGGGAGATGAGCACCGCCCCCTAGGAACAACTAGCACATATGTGCGAGTGAAACCTTTACCTTATCTTAATCAAAAAGTCCGTGTTTGCATATGGCAAGTGGCCAAAACAACAACAACAACCCCATCAACCCTAGTAAAGGCTAAAATTGACCACATTTAGCTTAATATACGGTATCGTACAATCAGTTCATTAGATGTAACATTCTAACGCGTGTTGTATGACCACAGCCTAAGAGGAAAAATGCATACAGGACAACATTTTTCCTGGATTGGAGCCAGGGGCTGTATATGTTTGAATTCGAAGGACGAGTAGATTGGGGATGGGGAGAGAGAAGCATGTCATAGCAACTATTCTGAACCCCTATAAATATGCCCGATTCTTCTCACAACCAAGGAATTCAAACTTAATCCTTCTCTGAGCAGCCCAAATCAGCAACAACTCTTGTTTTGTTAAACCGGACCGTCAAAAAGCGGTCGCTGAGTGCACCTGCGCGGGAGGACCGCCGGGGGGCATAAGGCGTACCCTTATAGCTTGCCAATCTGGTTTCCCATCGGGATATTCGTGTGTGTGTATGTAGGCATACACGTGCACTTATCATCATGCTACGGCGAGATGGAGGCTCTATGCCAAATTGGGGGGGTGCGGACATTGTTTCTGAGACCCATGACTCCCATCTCATCGGCTGTCCATGCAGGAATCTTAAGGGAGTAGATCTCTTATTCCGGAGAGGAAGCGGAATGCGGTCCGGTATGTCTTACCGTAGCAAATGAAGGAGCAGCTGCTGGCACCGGGCTTTAAAAGCACCTCCCGCCCCGATCGGCTCAGCGAGTCGAATGAGTGAGCCGAGTCAGGGCAGCGGCGGGGTACTGGAGGGTTAAGGGATCACATGACACCCGGGAGCCCTTAAAGAGGTACCGCGCCTGCGGGGAAGCTCTTCGTCCTTCGCTGGACTCAGGACGGCGAGGACGGCATCTCGGAGTATAAGACGTGGGTCACTCAGGAGCAAACTCTGTGAAATCAACTTCTCCCCTTTGGATGGGATTGACTTGCGGCGGTCATTAAGCAGACTAAGCACGTACTTAGGGCACCAGGCCCAAAGGGGGCACCACAAAGTTGAGAAAGAAAGAAAAAAACCAGCGAAGATTTGCACAGTATGCACAAAGGAGCATCAACATTTGTCAGTGCTTAGGGCACCAGTGAGCCTTAATCTGCCACTGTGCGGGGTAGAATCTTCCTTTTGATTAGCCCAAAAATTACTTTCATTGCTCGGTGCTTAGATAAAGCAACAAATTCTCTCTGCACTGTTATATGTCGTTCTCTTAAACAAAGGTAGTGCCCTTTAATAGTTCTAAAGACTAAGAACAGGAAAGAGAATTAACAATTCCATTTATTTTATTTTTTGTCTGTAGGTTTGTAGACTACATGGCAATCACTGATCCTCTCTTTAGCCTGTTCTGAGTGCAGGTTCCTGAAGCCTAAGAAGCAAGCAGGAGAGCCCCTTCACCGGGAGAATATGTGGAATTAATGAGTTCGTTCTCTCTCCTGTAAGAGGCCGAGACCTTTTTGTGGTGTTTCAATAAATCCAGAGCAGAACAAAATTCAGCCTCAATCTAGAAGGAGGGCTGTTTTTCATGCATTAGAAAAGCATTTTTATTTATACAGTAGCATGTTACTCATTACATCAGTGTTCCTTATTTACTTATTATTTACCAAATGTACGCCCCCATTGCAGTCTGATAATTCTCAGTGGTTTATAGTGCATTCAGGGAAATAACAAATATCCATGGCAGGGTTAAAACATCTTAACAAAAAAACAAAATGGTATAGGAAAATAACAATTGCACTTAGAGTTATATACTGCTTTACAGTCCTCTCTAAGCGGTTTACAGAGTCAGCCTATTGCCCCCAACAATCTGGGTCCTCATTTTACCCACCTCGGAAGGATGGAAGGCTGAGTTAACCTTGAGCCTGGTGAGATTCGAACTGCCAAACTGCAGGCAGACAGCAGTCAGCAGAAGTAGTCTGCAGTACTGCACTCTAACCACTGCGCCACCACAGCTCTTTGATGGCAAAATGCCATCTTCAACCCCAGTAAGCCGCAGTGGCACAGTGGTTACAGGACAGTACTGCAGGCTACTTCTGCTGACTGCTGCCTGCCTCCAATTTGGCAGTTCAAATCCCACCAGGCTCAAGGTTGACTCAGCCTTCCATCCTTCCGAGGTGGGTAAAATGAGGACCCAGATTGTTGGGGGCAATAGGCTGACTTTGTAAACTGCTTAGAGAGGGTTGTAAAGCGGTATATAAGTCTGAGTCTTGCTATCAAATGGCTTAAAAGTAGGAATGTGAATGTAAAGTTTAAAGTTTCAAAAAAGAGCACACCATTCTCTGCTTATTTCGGGTTTATTCTGTTGAGCTAACCTGCTGACAGCCAGATACTTGCTTCCCCATGACTACTAAGTAACAACAAAAGTAAACCTGGAGGTAAAATCAGCTTACAAGGAAACCTTCTTTAGATAGTCCAATTGCAGGCTGGCTTTGTGCCCTTGCCCTCTAATGGCTGTGTTTTCACATTGTTCTGCTTGTTAATGGTTAAAAGTCCTAAACTTCAAGCTCAGAATCCCCAACCTGCACCATTGACTAAAAAAGAAGGTAAAGTCTTACCTGGCAGAATAGAGGTAGTAGGTATATCCTTTATTCATTGTTTTTTAATGAGCAGTTAACCATGCTCAAAATTAGCCAATAATATCACCCAATCCCAATAACTAATTTGAATCAAGCTCAGTTCCTGATGACTTCATTGACTCATCCATGTAATTGTCTTGGCAACAATATAGACATTATTTGCCCGACCTTCTTTTTAATTATTTTCCCAATCAAACCAACAGCCTTATCTTGGTAATCTCCCTTTCAAGGTCTACAGAGTTAACCTCACAAGTAATTTTTTCCAAGATCATCTAAGGCTGAATAGATCAGGGATTTTCAAATAGTGTTCTATAAAAACCTGATAGGATTTCGATAATAAATTAATGGGAGTGAATGGGAATTCACTTGAATACAATCAAGTTTCTATCACTACAAGTTTGCTTCTTGATTAGTGGTTCCAGGATTTATATTTTAATTAACAGTCTTCAATGCAGCAATATGTATTCACTCATCTCAGCTTCAACATTGTGTAGGCTGAAGATAGGATATTGTAGAATTTCTCTTTTTTATTTACTGTATTTTTCTGTTATTTGCCTATCGGAGTATAGGCTGTACAGTCACTAACTCATACATTAGGATTAGTGAAGAGGACATGAAGAAAAGATACTCACCAAGCAGGAGGTAGAATTTGGATATGTAGAGCCAGAGGTTGTCTGTGGGAGTTGAGGCCTCCAACCTCTCACCCTATGGATTCAGCCAAGCTGCTAGCTAATCAGGGGTTGGATTCTACTGGTTCGGCCCACCGGTAGCTCTGAAGATCAGCTGAGAGTGAAACCATTTGCTCCAACCTTCAGGTGTGCCCGATTTCCTTGTTTTTTAGCCCAGCTGATAAGTGCAGCAGAGTGGATTGCTGCGCCTCAGCTATTTTCCTGTGAAGTTTGCATGCGCGTGCACAGCGCGCGTCAGGCATGTCAGACGAAGCACACGCTCAGCGAACCAGTTGTTAAACCGGTAGGATCCCACCCGTGGCTAGCTTATTACATAAATATTAAATATAGATATTACATTGGTCCTATACTCGGGAGTTCTTTCAATGGTCCCAAGAGTGGAATAGAGACATCCCTTCACAACTCAATATTATCATAATCTAAATAGAGGCTGTGGTGTTTTTTTTTTTACTGATATCTTTATTATAAACAACTTTAATTGGGTTTAATGGACACTATTGGCTGTGGCTATAATGACAGCTAGATTTAATGGATTGTATTTAGGAGCAGACGTTAACTAAAAAAGCAAATTATCATAAACTATGTATTTGATTTCCCACCTCCACTCACTGTTAAATAACTGCCTTAAAGCATATTAATTGTATAACATGATATGAATTAATATGACTAGCTTTGATAAGAGATGTTCATTGTTTTTTTGGCTATTCATTTTATTTTTTGAATTGTTTGCCTCTTTAAATATAGCTTTAAAAGATAAACCATTTCACATATACTCCTTTAAGTGATTTAAATATGTGGCCTTAAAAAAATGCACTCACTATTTTTAAAAAAATGGAGGTATTTTCATTGTGGAAAGCTACCCCCCTCCTTCAAGAATGAAATATTTTGAGAAATGTTTTAAAAAGGCAGGATAAAATATTTCTCCTAAAAAAGAAATAAAAATTTGAGACAAAAATTCAGACCCTCAGCTCCCTGCCCCCAAGCAGATACTAAGCTGAGACCAGCTTTTAGAAAAGCAGATTGGTAATCAATTACTCCTTGCAACAAGGTCTGAACAAAGGTAGGGTTAGCCCTCAACCACAATAGGAATTGGCCAACAAGCCCCTTCATTGCATCAGCCAAACTCCAACCAAGCTGAGCTCAGACAAACTCCTAGGATTTGTACATGGCCCCATGGGAGTCTGACAACAGCCAATAAAATACATATTCTTGCACAGGAACAGGAAGCTCAAGTGCAAAGCCCAAGAGAGGGTATAAAAACCCCTTACTTCCAACTCCATGTGGTCAGCTGTCCAGGGCCTCAAATCCATGTATTTCTGCTTCATCATTAAACCATCTTTCCAATTGACCTCCATGTTTCCAGTGTCTTTCTCCCAGCTTGGAACTGAATTAGATGAATATTTCCCCCAACATCATTTTAAAATATTAATCTTCACAAGCTGGTGTCCTCTCCAAAGATGAGTCTATAATATATAGAATCCTCAGTCTTCACAGCCACCAAATGGATTGACCAGGTTGCTGTCAACATGCTGATCATATTTGATAGGAAAAACTCTCAAAACCGGGGATGGAGGTGCAGACAGGAGTTACTCCATCTATCCTCCATCGATCTCATTAAAATATCCTTTCTTCCTAAGGAAAGAATATGTGTACATATCCTCTAAATATCAAGAGGGATGTGATGCTAGTTTGCCTCCTTATGGTGCACCCTGAATAGTACAGTAGTGTGAACCAAACTACTAGTAACAAGTGGCAGCCAGACTACATTGAAGAATTGGCAGTTAATGACAGTTGGTAACCAGACATCTTTGTGGAACTCCTGACTCTCTAGGGATAAACAACTATAAGTCCATGTATTTGCCATATGCTAAATGAAATAAATATCAGGTTTTCTTAAATTGTTTTAAATTGTTTATGACTAATTACCTAGTAACATTGTCCATAAGGGCTATACATTTAAGGCTGAGAGAGGGTCTGCTTACAATCCCATTGCCATGTGAGATGAAGCAACATTGTTCAGGAGGCAGAGCTCGAGTCTGGCCTTTGCATGAGGGAAGCTAGGAATATTGGCTCCACCAAGACTAAGTAGGCAATCTGCCCAAAATGGCCTCTTTTAACTGGGCTTTGAAAATTTGAAAGCCTATGAGCAATGACGGGTTGCCATCCTCTTCATTTGAAACGGTTGTTTTGCACACTTGAACTGAGATTGCATTTCAGTTTTTGGAACCACCCAATCACATGATCGCAGTGGCATATTAAAATATTAAGAAGCTTGTTAAACTTTACCCAATCTGCTATGTCCTTCAGCTATTAACATCCAGGGAACTGCAGCCAAGCATCTTCAGAGCATTTTTAGTCCTTGACTTATGACAATTGAGCCAATTGCTATAGCATATCACAGAAGTGAGTACACCCCCTCACATTTTGTGAATATTTAAGTATATCTTGCTTGCAGTTTAGACATTAATGGCTGTGTGTTGCATTATTTTGAGGGGACAGCACATTTACAGTTATACAAGCTGTACACCACTCACTACTCTGCATTGTGGCCAAGAGTCATTTCTTCAGTGTTGTCACATGAAAAGATATAAATATTTACTAAATATGAGGGGATGTACTTACTTCTGTGATATACTTGTGAGTTTTACCTCCTTTTCTGATCTTGAATTACTGCAGTGGTTAATAGTAACACGGTTAAGGATACTGCAACTCTCATAAAATATGAGCCAGTTGCCAAACATCTGAATTTTGATCCAGTGACCATGGGGATGCTGCACCAGTTGTGTGAAAAATGGTGATTACTTTTTTCAGTGATGTAACTTCAGTCACTAAACAGATGGTTGTAAAATGACATATTGACACAAATCAATCTAACCTTTGCTCTTTGCTTCTGTTGAAGAAGTTGCTTGTACTATTTGCTATGGGTAGGAATCATATGTTAGGAATTCATTCTGTAAAAGGATTGTATCCTTTTCTACCTGGTTTCTCGCTTCTGTAATTTGCATCAGAGCTAGGCACATCCTTGGAGAGAATTTCCAGGAACATCCTGCTCCATAAATAAGGGGGGGGGCTGCCTAGGAGCATGAACACACAAGGACAAGGGGTACGCTATAAGATAACAAAGAATGGACAGAGCATGGGCAAAGAATGCTCCGGGGGGAGGAGGGCATAGGCAAAACATTGCCCAAATTGAATAACGAACTTTTGTCTCTGATTGGCTAAACAAGTGTATAAGACAAACTTTACCTAGATGTGGCTATTCTTACATGCATTTTGTCTGTATGTTTTGGATATAGTTTTGTCACCCAGCCCTTTTACTTTGGCCATAAATAAAAAGCTGTTACTTTTTGCCAGTCTCATCTCGAGTGTCTCTCTCTTTGGCATCTCAGTGGCTCGGGGAAACTTCTGGGACCTTACATTTTTAAATCGAGGACCATCTGTATTTAGTAAGCCGCCTCATTAAGTTCAGTGTGTTTTCTTGCACAGAGGCACACGTGGCCTTGCAACTTAGGGCTTCTGCATTGTATGACAAAACCAATAACAGTATGCAATGATGCCAGTCCAATGAAATCATACAATGTTTAACTTTGCCCTCTCCCTGCTCATAATTTCATTCTTGGGCATGTGTATATTGTGGGCGTGCATAGGACAGAAGCAGGGGTGGGCTTTAAATTTTTAGCAAGGGGTTCTCTGCCCGGTTGCTGGGTGGGCGTTCTCAAACTTCGGGTAGGCCCGTTTTTCTCTTTCCCCGTATGCCTTGCACTTACCTGCATCCAAAACGGGCCATGTGGGGATTCCTAGGAGGCGTGGTGGGCGGGGCCAGCCAGGAGAGTGGGATTTGGGGGGTACTCCAAACTGCACAGAATCTTAGGTTGAGGTTCTCCCGAACCCCCTACAGCCCACCCCTGGTCACAGAAGGAAGCAGAGATAAGTAGACACACTGAAATGCACTACACAGAATAAAAATGAAATAGTGTAATATAAAGTGATCTTTTATATATATATATATATATATATATATATATATATATATATATATATATATATATATATATATATATATATATATATATATATATAAAACAAACAAAAAAAGTACCAAATAAGTGCCATAATCACCTACTCCACTTATTTTTCTCTCCTTGGAACAAGATTGAGCCATTTTAGCATCAGCTCTAAACGGAGTACGGAGATATGGGCAAGATGCTTTTGTCACACCATTCATTTTCTCCTCCTGCAAAGCCTGTCATCAAGATGGGCACTAATAACAGAGACTGTGCTAAGAGGCAATTGCCTTCCATTAAAAGAAATTCTTTAAAATTTTTGAAGCAATTAAGAGAGATTTTTAAACCAGCAATTTAAAATGTCACCATCTCTCTAGCTTGCTTAAAAAAAATACTTCATATCAATCCCCCCCCCCTCATCTGCTTTAAGAGAAACAGAAATATTACATTATCTTATACCACTCCATTGCTTCGATTTCCTCCTATTACCTGCCACTTCTAATAAAAGAATTGACACCCCACCAACCCACCCTTGGTTCAAAAGTGTCGACATTGATGGGGGGGCAAGAAAGGGAGAGAGGCTGAAATGTGCCAATTGTAGACTCAGCAGAGACAAGATCAAAGCATCATCAGCAGAGCCCATCTTGTAAAAAATATATGCTACAGCCAATAAAATCAAGAGTTGTTATGAGAAAGAGTTCCTTCAGGCAGGATCAAAAGAAAAGATACCATATCTCTTCAGGGGGGGAAAAAAGAAAGTTGCAGGCACCATGGAGATTACAATCATACCCTCTCCATAAAGGAGAAAACAAAGGCAAAAAAATAAAGCCACAGAACTGAAGCAGGCTTCATATCTTCATCATCCGGCAAAAGTCTCTTTCCCACTATTGGAGTTAATTCAGTAATCAGTAGAAGAAATAGTTTTAGAATTGAAATTCATGCAGTACCAAGTCCCACTAAGTGCAGAATTCCCATCGCTGGATGGAACCCTTTTTATTGTGTGCACTTGCCCTTCTCTAAAAGGTACAAACATTTTTTAAAAATTTATTTTTACTGCAATACTCAAGCTTAGTTTCTCCAATCTTCAAGCAATCTTTGGACAATCAAGGCCCACCCTCATCTGCATCTCTAAATTCTCCCCAAGTTACATTAGTGTGTAACACTGGCTCTTGTTGCTGATTTGTAACCCCTTTCCTCTTCCCTTCTCCTCTCTGCCAAAATCAGGGGAGGGGGTGCAGTACAAGGATTCACGACACCTCCATCCTGGACCGCTCAATGCAAACGTTTCAATTCCCTCCCCTAACTTAAACAGCCTATAAAAAGAATGTCAGGAAGACCATCAGATAGGGAACTTTGCGGAAAATTGTAGGTGGGTGGGAAACAGCTGTAACAAAAGTCCCACGTGGAAGGAACAGGTTCTGTCGTCCGCATTTAGGAGCTAACAATGGCCATTTGTTTTTCTTTTGGGGAATTCCTGCAGAAAGTGAAAGAGGTAAGCCTATCAAAGCACTTCCTCCGGTCGCAGGTCTATCTCCTCCTTTTGCTCTTCCATAAGGTGGGATGATCTCTTTTTCTCTGCCTATTTTGGAAAGGCAGAGCAGGCAGAGAAAACAAGCTGTGTCACCCCACACCTTTTCTTTGGTATCAAAGCCAGAGTCCCGAGGTCCCTTTTTTATCTGAAGCACCTCAAACCTGACCGTTCTTTCCTCACAGCAGTTTGGCAAATAAGAACTGTACCCTCCCTTCCCCAAACCACCACCCTTTCCAAAGAAATACACATTCCTGAACTTCACAGTGACAAATGTGTGTGTGCATGTGTGCAAAAAACAGACTAAGCAGGTGTTGCTGTGAGAGATGTGACGTTCTAATGCGATGTTCAATAGGCATTTGAGGACAAGCAGCGTCAATGAACTTCCCAAAGTTGTGGTAAAGTGCCACCGCAAGAGGAATACGGCCTCTTTTCAAGAGCATCCGAGTAACCCTGGGGAGAGGTGAGCGGGAGGAATGGCCCTCTTCAGAATTGAAGTGAAAATATCAGCTTTCTGGATCCAGAGATTTATAAATCGGTGCTATAGCTTCCCCTCGCCAGATTGTTTGGTCAATGCTAGGAGAGGAGTAAGTTGTACAAGAATGAGTTTGTTTTCCTGATCCCAAAGAAATGGGCCCAGCAGGAGGAGGGGCACTCCAAATTAGCCTTTGCTCCCAATAAATAAAAAATATGTCTCTTGAGGGGCAGAGGGACCACACTCATCTTCTCTTTGTCAACACCGTCAAGGATGCCATGATGGAAATACAAGGACTCTCCTTTCTAGAAGTTTGGTTCTAAAATTCAGATCAAACAGAGAGAACCAATCTACCCAGTGCTGCTTAAGCCCAGCTTAAAAGTTTTCTTGGTTACAAAGGTTCTTGCTAACTGGTAGGGCCTCCATTCAAAAAATAGGTGGTCATCTCGCCTTTGCCCTTGACTTTGATGACTCCACGGCACTCCAATTGATAACCTTTGGCAGCTAATACCTGATAGAGGTCAGTTGTCACCTAGGGAAGGGGGGAAAAGCAGGGAGAAAAATACTTATTAATCAGTCAAAGAAATGATTCTCAAAGTCTCAACATTTCTACCAAGTACTTCTCCACCACATAGCCATGAACTTAGAAATTCATTATCACAAGAGATAGACAAAGCTGCACTTAGCGATAGCACTTAGACATATATGCCGCTTCACAGTGTTTTAAAGCCCTCTCTAAGAGCTTTACAGAGTCAGCCTATTGCCCCCAATAATCTAGGCCCTCATTTTACCCACCTCGAAAGGAAGGAAGGAAGGCTGAGTCAACCTTCGGCAAGTCAGGATTGAACTCCTGGCAGTCAGCAGAATTAACCTGCCATACTATATTCTAACCACTGCGCCATCCCAGCTCTTAAAACTATAAAACTACATTTAGTTTTTGACTTTACAACAGCTCGTTTAGTCATCATTCAAAGTTACAATGGCATTGAAAAATGTGACGTACAACTTTCACAGTTACGACCTCTGCAGCATCCTCCTGGTCATGTGATCAAAATTCAGATACTTGGCAACTGGTTCATATTTATCACCGTTGCTGTGTCCCAAGTTCATGTGATCCCCTTTTCCGACCTTCTGACAAGCAAACTCAATATGGAAGTCAGATTCACTGAACAAAAGGGACTACTAACTTATCAACTGCAGTAATTCACTTAACAACCGTGGCAAGAAAGGTCGTAAAATGGGGCAAAACTCACCTACAAATTTCTCACTTAACAACAGAAATGTTGGGCTCAATTGTGGTGGTAAGTAGAGGACTACCTGCATCCTATCACTGCCTTTCTAAATTCAAATGAGTATTTTCCTGGGACCATACAGCTGTCATGTTGAGTCCAGGAAAAAGTGTGGTTTCCTTAAGCAGCTGCTGATTCATATAGTAAAGGTAAAGGTTCCCCTCACACATAAGTGCTAGTTGTTCCCGACTCTAGGGGGAGGTGCTCGTCTCTGTTTCTAAGCCAAAGAGCCAGTGCTGCCCGAAGACATCTCCGTGGTCATATGGCTGGCATGACTAAACACCGAAGGTGACCGGAACACTGTTATCTTCCAACCAAAGGTGGTTCCTATTTTTCTACTTGCATTTTTTTCATGCTTTCAAACTGTTAGGTTGGCAGAAGCTGGGACAAGTAATGGGAGCTCATGCTAGGGATTCAAACCGCCAAACTGCCAACCTTTCTGATTGACAAGCTCAGCTTCTTAGCCACTGAGCCACAGCGTTCCTGATTCATATAGTAAGGGCCTCCAAACTAGATCCAAATAGCGTACACTTATTTTTACCTTCAAAGAAATTGCTGGTCCTGGCTAAAAGACCATTCTAAAAAACACTATGAGGCTTGACTCTTTGCAAAATCCCAATTTTTTTAAAAAAATTAAAGGTACTTTGCAACTGAGTTTGAATAATGCAACGTTCAATTTACTGCAAAAGTGTAATTTTATTCATGATGGGGAAATGGTCACATTGTAACTGGCCTCACCTGAATGCGGTCAGGGACGCCAGTGCTGTCCATACGGCTAGAAACATTTACAGTGTTGCCCCAGATGTCATATTGTGGCTTTCGGGCTCCAATCACACCAGCCACTACTGGCCCAATGTTTAGTCCTAGAAGGGAGGAAAGAATATCAGAGGTCAGAATGAAACAACAACTTCCAACCCCTCTCCCCCTGCCCCTGCTACTTCCAAGGCTTTAACTGACCAATTTTCATTTGGAAATTATTGAAAGAGTGTTCATTGATATATTTCATCTGCTCCATGAGCCTCATGGCATAGTCGGCCAGTGCAGTGATGTGAGAGCGCCCTTCTCGATCATAGGTGCTATCATTTAGCCCTGATGCTGCCATGTAAGTACTTCCAATTGTCTTGATCTTCTCAAGCTGCCTGAATGGTTCGTCACTGATGATCTACAGACAGGAGGAAGGATTATGCAATTTAATAATATAAAGAGCATTTAAAATATTTACTGTTTAAAATATTCCCAGGTAGGCAAAAACTTGGCGCTGCTCCCAAAATGGTTTCCTATGCTCTTGGTATAGGGTCAACAAGATAGGGCAAACTTCATAAATGTGCTATAAATATGCTTCCTTCTCAGCCTTGGACACCTTCGTTGTAATGCTATGGGGAGGCACCAATGGTGGGATTCAATTTTTTTACTACTGGTTCTGTGGGTGTGGCTTGGTGGGCGTGGTGTGGCGTGGTGGGTGTGGCAGGGGAAGGCTACTGCAAAATCCCCATTCCCTCTCAATCAGCTGGGACTCAGGAGGCGGAGAATAGATGGGGGCAGGGCCAGTCAGAGGTGGTATTTACCGATTCTCCAAACTACTCAAAATTTCCGCTACCGGTTCTCCAGAACTGGTCAGAACCTGACCTCTGGGAGTCACTGCTACAATCTATGGCTAGTGCCTGCAAGCAGCCTTCCCCTTTTGAAACTCCTGGACTGTTAGACCTCCATAATCTGGTCCCAAGTCGTTCAGGGCTAAAAACAAGACCTGAATGATCCTGTCAGGAGCCGTGGTGGAGCAGTGGTTAGACTGCAGTATTGTAGACTAATTCTGCCGACTGCCAGCAGTTCGATTCTCACTGGCTCAAGTATGACTCAGCCTTCCAATATGCTGACTCTGTAAACTGCTTAGAGAATGCTTTAAAGCACCATGAAGCGGTATATAAGTCTAAGTGCTAGTGCTGTCCCAATAGCCTAGAAATGAGTTCCCCAACCCTCCTGGGTTGGTGGCCTGGATGGGAAGGAGCGGGGAAAGAGGGGATGGTTTTGTGGGAGGGGCAGGTACACACGGGCAAGCACCCATTGCTCTCACAAATGGGTCCCCAAGCACCCACAATGCTAGCGAGTAGTCCTTGCTCACATGAGTGGGGCTGTGCGCACACACCATTCGGCCCGGTTGCGAATAAGCTACAGATCTTTAGTGGGCCCTTGGTCCACAGGTTGGGGACCCCTTGCCTAGAACAACTGAAGATAACATGTTGAGAAAGGGCAAGTGCAGCCACCCTATAGTCAAACTGAGAATTCTAATAGAGCTACCAGAGTTGCAAAAATCCAAATGTCAGCAAGGAGCATAGGTAGGCCTCAACTTATGACAATTTGTTTAGTGTCCATTCAAAGGTATGATGGCATTGAAAAAATTGACATATCACGGATCCTTACACTTATGATTATCACAAAGAAAAACACACACACACTATCCTTCACCAAGATGAATTGTCACTTTTAATAAAATCTGTGGCAATGCAGAGCACATTCTCTCACCGATAGGTCTCCAGCACACCCATGCAAATAAGAGATAACTCTTTCTTAGAAACAAAACTTCTTGATCCTTTACAGTTTTCAGGGAGAAAAGCATCACATTTGTTTCTCTGTTTGCAACTTTGAAGATTCATATCCATATTCAGCTACTTCTGTGCCCTTAACTAATGTTTTTTCTATCAATCAAGGTTGTCTGAATTCACCTGACAACTGAAGGCTGTTCATTGGGCCAACTAGATTTACATCTTTTCCAACATGTAGTGGCCACTGAACATTGGCTACCAGACCAATTCAAGCAAGTTAGATTCATTTTGTAGTTAAAATGAGTGAAGAAAAAGTATACTAAGGAATATAATTGCAGGATTTGTAGAGTCTGCTAAGTCAGAGTTTATTTAATCATGATTCAGTCTAGAGATGAAAACGCCTGGGAAAAAAATGGAAAAATTGGGGGGGGAAATAGTTTTTTTTCTGATTCCGCCCACTCCTTCATGGCTTTGAGAAATAAAACCTTCAGTCCAATTGGCTGAGTCTATAAACAATGCTTGACAAATAACAACATCTGAGTCCACACAATACCCAAACCAAAAGATCTTGGCTTAATGTGATGTGTGAAGCCAATCACTGTTGAATCCACCAGCATTCACTTTGCAGATTTCTGCTGCTGTATATAGCAGATAGTATTATGGAGGGAAACGACAAGGGGTGAAATGCCGGTTAACCCGAACCAGTAATAAAAAAAATGCTTAAAAAAGTAAAAAAAAAAATCTGTATGACAATCAGCTGTGCTAATTGTTGGAACTTTTTTTTATTTTTTTAAAGCATTTTTTTACTACCGATCAGCTGTGTGACAATCAGCTGTGCCTGATTGTCTCTAAGGTTCCTGCTTGTTGCAGAGGCCATTTTGTGTGAAGTCCAGCTGCTTTTGCATTCTGTGAATCAGTTGCGTAGCTTTTGTTATTTTTGTGTAAAGTGTGATAGTTGGTTTTTGTTGGTTATAGCATGATATTTCTATTTTCCCTTCAAGGCTCTCCAGATGTTGTTGGACTGCAACTCTATAATCCCTTTCTTCAATTATTGCCATACCACTTAGAGCTAATGAGAATTGTAGTCCAGCAATGCCTGGAAGGCCATGTCATGCCATTTCCTAAAAAACTCAAGACTTCTGACCCCACTGAGTTTTAGTGCTTTCCATTTTCCAATCTTCTAAAAAAAGCGCACTCTCACCTCGTCAAAGTCAGCAATGATCTCGTTGAGCAATCGAAGGCATTCAACACCCTCATTGTTGGCTTCCAGCTCCACGTAGAACTCAGAGAAGTTGCTGATCGAGGCAAACATGACAGCCACACACTCACACGATTGGTGGTACAGCTCATCATTGAGGCGCTCCCGTGCCAGAAAGTGAGCTGCCACATCTTTGGGCAAGATGTTGTGTAACAGACGACGATTATAAGCCTGCAGCTCTTCCATCTCTTCCTTCTCACCTGTAGCCTGGGGAGAAATCAGGTCATTACTTATGCAGACGTTTAAACGGAAAATATTAAAGTATGAATAGATCTCTTGCATGAATAGATCTCTCGGGATGACTTACAATGGATCAACAAGAGTCCTTGATTCTAGTAGTCACAAAAGGCTAACCTTTTGCAGAAATAAAATGGGTGCCTGGGTAGGCTAAACTGGAATTCTGCACAGAATGAGAGTTTGGTTCATTTAATGTTAGTGTTCATTTTTTAAAAGTCTAAAGATACTATATAGCAATAGCAATAGCAATAGCAGTAGACTTATATACCGCTTCATAGGGCTTTCAGCCCTCTCTAAGCGGTTTACAGAGAGTCAGCATATTGCCCCCAACAATCTGGGTACTATATGTACTCTGTCCATCCTGAGTTATATCAGCTTTGTAATTTTTTCATGTTTGATACATTCAAGATTAATAGGAAGCTCAGTCCCATTTTGCAGAAACTTCAAAAGTTAATTCAAGAAGAAGTTGAATTCTGTACCATATAAAAATGATATGTTTAGCTTTTAAATATATATGTTTGCATACATCTGTACTGCATCTGTTTCCTAAGAAATAACTTAAGTTAATAAGATAAATTGGTTTTTCTCAATCTGACAGTCTCTGTTACTCCATATACCATAGTTATTGTCCATATTAGTTGAGGATAATGAGAGCTGTAATACAGTATTTCACATATTCATTTTGTTCTGGAATATCCATTCAATTTTTAATAGATGTTCATGATCTTTTGAATCACCAGTGATTTAGAAATTAATATGGAAACATATTATTATGTACTCTGTGTACTCTTAAAATCACAAAAAATTGACAAAAAAATTTTAGGACATTTTTCTTTCAATTGTACAGGTAATCCTCAACTTGCAACCACAATTTTAACCAGAATTTCCATTGCTAAACAAGGCTATTGTTAAGTGAGTTGTGCTGAATTTTACAACCTGTTGTGCCATAGTTGTTAAGCAAACTGCTGAAATTAACTGAATATGCAGTTGTTAAGTGAATCTGACTTCTCCCATTGACTTTGTTGGAAGTTAGCTTGCAAGAACACAAATGGCAATCACATGACCCCCGGGATACTGCAACGGTCATAAATACATGTCAGTTGCCAAGCGCCTGGATTTGGATCACGTGATTGTCTGGATGGTGTGATGGGCATAAGTGTGAGGATCTATTGTAAGCCACTTATTTCAGTGCCGTTGGAACTTTGGACAATCACTAAATGAAGGATTGTATTTCAAAAACTACCTGTACTATGATCTGAAGAGGTTATCTCTGTATCTATAAGTCAACAATAATTTTTCTGCCAGGAGTCTTGAAAAAAATGTAGATTGCATTTGTTATATATTTTAAATCTTCCATTAAGCAGGTATTAACCAAACTCAGCACATGTTATTTTAGTTATAGAATAAAAAAGAAATAATATATTTGCAAGACTGGGTGCTACTTGAGGATATAAAGTTTCTCTCTCACCATGTTTCCGTCAAATGTTTAAGAGCAAACCAGAATTATATCTCAGCTAGCTGGTATCCACAGGGTTGGACATTGTACAACAGTGGCCCCCAACCTTTCCAGCTCTGCAGATTGATGGTGGGGGCAGTGGCAGAGGCGGTCATGGTGGTCGGATGGGGACAGGGGATGATTCCATGTAACAGCACCCCCCACTAGCATAAATGGAGCTGAGCGCGCAAGCACGTGCACCCCCCCACTTACACAAATGGAGTTTCACCTGCTCAGCTGTTTGCCCGCCACTTGCCCAGCTGATTCCCAACGGGCCACAGGCCAGTACTGGGCCACAGCCTGGGGATTGGGGACCCTTGTTGTACAACTACATCATTAAACGTTTGTATGACAAAGTATCAGAGACGTGCAGTCAGGGGAGGCGGGGTCTCACCAGTGTCATGAGGAAAAGAAAAGAAATTTTAAAATAATTAAAAAGGCTAAAGTAGTTGCTGCCAGACTCCAGAGTCACAGTGACTCTGAGTCTGCTTAGTGCTAACTGTAGGGGGAGGCGAGAGAACTATGGGCCTCCTTTGCATAAGGAATTTTTTGCCTTTTAACCCTTGCTCAGAGTTAAGCAAGGGTTAAAAGGCGAAAAATTCCTTATGCAAAGGAGGCACGTGATTCTCCCGCCTCCTAATCTGGGAGCAGCCAATCATGCCTGTTGCTTTTTATTTAATTTTTTACATTTTCATCATGACGGGCGTACAAGAGGAGAGTTGAAATCCACAGCTGGAAAAGGTATGTGGATCGGACGGAGGGAGGGGGGGGATTCAAAATTATTGTAATTTAATTTGTAATTTTTTTATTGAGAGGAATTTGTCTGTGTTTGTGTGTGTGTGTGTGTGTTTCTTTCCTCACAGCGGTGGGGTCGGAGAAGGCGGGGGGCGAGGCGGTAGAGCGCGGCAGTGGCAGGGACGTTCTCGCTGCTGTGTTCAACAGGCCAGGTGTCTCGCATTTATGTCTGCCATAAATGCGAGACGCCTGGCCTGTTGGACACAGTGATGGCGGGCGGGCGCTTGCTTTCTTTTGCCAGGCCCCTCGCACCCGCGTCCAGTCTGCTGGAGCTCGCCGCACTGGGGGAGGAATGGGCTGGGTGGGCTGGCTGGCTGGGGAAGGGGGAATCATGGCTGCTCAGGCCCCAGCAGCAGGGCTTTAAAGTGGCGGCAGGGCCCCGGCGGCAGGGTTTTAAAGTCACGGCGCTGTCCACCATAGAGCGGGACCAGCGGACAGCGCCAGGACTTTAAAGTCCTGCCGCCGGGGCCCTGCCGCCACTTTAAAGCCCTGCCACTGCGGCCCGAGCAGCAGAGCCCCGGACGCAGGGCTCCGGCGGCAGGGCTTTAAAGTCCCAGCGCTGTCCGCCATAGAGCGGGTCTCTGTCCCACTCTATGGCGGACGTGGCGCCGGGCTTCAGCGGGGCTTTCGTGCTTGCCTCACCGGCCATGAAGCTCACTGCACGTCACTGCAAAGTATAGGCCGGGGTCAGCACCTTGCAGCTCTGGAGCCGCATGTGGCTTTTTCATCCCTCTGCTGCGGCTTCCTGTCACCAGTCAGCTCCACAATTGATAGGGCTTTCTGTTAGGACACGTAGAGGAAAAGGATGCTGCGCTAGGGGGAGACTCTATGGTGGGGGAACCAGACTTCCGGTTGGCTCCTGAATTGAACAGGGAGCTTCGATTAGGACCTTTGTGACTCTTTGAGTATTTAAGGTTGCTGACCCCTGGTATAGGCAATAGGATCTGAGAAGATGGGCTGGTAGCTGACCTTTTCCCTGCCTACTGCTGATAAAAACTCTAAGGCTCTTTCTTATCCAGACCCTGACAATGAGAAGACGGAATGTTAAACAGTTGGACAAAAGATAAGAGTCAACCACAAATCTGGGTATTCATCAATACTACAAACTCTCTCTTACAACTTGTTTTCAGAATCTCTACTTTTTCTCCAATACCTGTTGTTTCCAGAGGAAATCAAGGCGTGCTGTTGATTCAACTTGCTGGGCATGAAGATAAAGGGCCAAAGCAAAAAGTAACAGGATAACAGGGGTCATGTACTGCAGAGGTACTTTCTTCTCCGAGGAACTATTAAAATAAATTGGGAGAGGCAAAAAAAAGATTAAAGAAAGAACACAAAGTACTAACTTTTCAGTTCTCATGATCCTAACACCTTGAAGCTTTACCCCATGATCTTTGCCATTCCAACTCAATCAGCTCCCCTCCCCACCTAATTACGCTGTTGCCAGTTGACCCTATTCTAGCCCTAATTGACCCTAGATTCTAGTCCGCTCTGATGTAGTCCAGACTGGTTAGGAACTGGAAGACACAGAATCCCCAAACAGATCATGTTTCAATCCAAACAAATCTAAGAGGTAACAGATAGGGAAAGGAGCCGTGTGCAGAAAGGCAGGAGGTGCCCTGAAAGAATTAATAAGAATAAACATAAAGCAATGTGAAACATCTGCACTGGTTCTTAGTTGCTGATCAGGTGCCATTTAAGGTGTTAGTAGCAACCTTTAAAGCCCTAAATGGCTTACAGCCCACTGTCTAAGGGATTGCCTCTCCTAAAGCCAATTTGTATGGTTATTTAGTCATCCGGAGTGGCCATCTTGGAGACATCTAGTTATCAGAAGCTTCTTTTTCTATAAATTGGAGATGACTTTCTCCTGAATTGCTCCCAAGCCATGGATGGTGCTCCCTTGGGAATTTTGTTGATTCCTCATCTTCCTCAGTGTCTAAAGAAACATTATTCCAGGGTTTAATTACCAAAAAATTAACATTCTCAACTTTTTGTATCTTTTTTAGTCAGCCACCTTGAGAGCTCACCGAAGCAGAAAGGTGGGATACTAGTCAACTACATCATCATCATCATCAATATCATCATGTTTTATTTTCTAATCCTCTTCTTGAGCACAAAACTTCTGTCATATCTCTTTAATCATCATTCCTCACTTAAAATAATTCCTAAATTAGTGCACAACTGCAGTTGTTTACTGCGGTCCCTTGATACATTTTGCTTCTCTTCCTTTCTGTTATATTAAGTTCCTCGGGGAACTCCGTTCATTTTAAATTTAGATTTGCAAGATCCTCTGGATATGTACTTATCTTGTCCTTCTGCTACTTAAATAATATCATCAGTTTGGTCTTGTTGTGGTAGAACAAACAAGACTCACGGAAACCCAAACCAGGATGAGCAAAAACAAGGGGGAAATAGGCAAAATGCCCCTAGTCATCTGTTCAGTTTTAATGCTCAGGGGATGAATGCCTTTTTTGTCCTAAGAGCATTACTTTCCAAACACGCTTCGCAAAACTTTGGTGATACTTTTACTAGTTTCTGAAACTAGTCTCTCCCTGTCATCAAACCCCACACACACACACACACTTAGTCCTCACCCAATTCCTACTCACCAGGGTTCAGTCTCATTGAAGGCTGACCTGTTTTGGAAAAGAGAAAAGAAGACATTTTTAGAAATAGTCCTTAATGAAGTCTGAATTATTCTGGTCTCTTTTCCTTCGTTTAATACAGGAGTTTCCAAACTTGGCAACTTGCAAGATTTGTGGACTTCAACTCCCAGAATTCTCCAGCTGGCCATGCTTGAAATTGAAGTCCATAAGCCTTAAAGTTGTTGAGTTTGGAGACCCTCGATTTAATAAATACTTTCAGATAAGAGATTATATTTTAATTACAAGATTTTGAAGGTTCACTGAGAGCAAGGCTCAGAAGAACCGGCTTAAGTCAACTTCTGAATGCCAACATTCTAACTCCAAGACAGGCTTCGCTTTTTCACACGTTATAGTCTTCTACAACTCCACTGTTTTTTTTTTCTCTTGGGCAGCCAGAAGTATTTCACAGATTTGACACATTAGTTTTCCCTTCCCTTAACAACCTCATCTACTGAATGTTTTCGCTTTATATGTGAAGTTATGTCACAGGTTAATTCTGTCTATTCCCACATTTCATTTTTCAAAATAACCCTAATGGGGATCTCTAAAGTACAGCCTAAAACGGAATCAGTAGCTTTTTTTTTAAAGCAATGAGTATTGCGTGTTTTTTGTTACATAATACCATGACTGAAAAACATTTTAAAGATAATTACTGTCAGATTTATATTCCTCTATTCCTTGAGGAATTCAAGGCCACATTTGCACTAGTCCCTCTTCCAATATTTCGTCAAAACAACCACAAGCTGAGCTGAGTGAAAGTGTAATGCCCAAGTACTTCCGAAAGTTTCTGTGGCTGACAGTGGATCTGGAACCTGAGTCTCCCCAGTGGCAGTGTACCCCACTGATTAATCACATCACATTCACACCTAGCCACTACCCATTTTACCACTACACCATACTGATCCTCATGTGAAAACATAAATATTTCAAAAGATTCCAGTGATTTAATTTAAATAATTAAATAAAAATCATTTAAAAAATTGGAGGTCAGCAGGTGCCATCTACTGCTACAAAAGCCACAGTTGCAATCTCCTATCCAGAGAAAACCATCACTTGAGGAGAAAAGAGATGCGTCATTTTTCTTCTTCTCTTTCTTCCGGTGGACAAAAAAGTCAAGGATATGCAGGTGGGCAGGAAGGGTAAATGCCTCACTCTGTGTTTGTGTGTGCGCGTGTATTCCATCCAAAGGAATAAGGACTTATACGTGGAGTAGCATTTCTGTAATGGGCTGGAGAAAGTTTATACAAATGTGCCTTTGGGGTCTTCAATTACCGAGAGGCTATCTTTCATGATGCTATCTATTTTTCTATCTTTGTCCCTGAGGTCTAGGACTTCCAGGAAATCTGGTTGAGTTTGCTCAACATGTTAACTGGGTGAAAGACAGAATAAGCACATTGTGTGAACACCATAATCCAGGAAAAGAAGGACAGCTAGAAAGGCAAATCAATCTTCTAAGTAAAAGATTAGGTATAGGGAGCATCTGAAGAAGACAGACAGAACTCACTGGCAGGATTTTGGCAGCCGTAAAGCACAGCCCTGAACATTGAATGACTGATGGATTGCTCCACCCACAGCCCACCTACTGCTGCCTACCTGGCCAATCAAGAAGTGCTGTTCATTGCCAATACAGTGCTCTTCTTAAAAAACATCAGGTGCACTTTTTAAAATGAGAGCATTTCCCTGCATTTGAGAACACACTGATAAAAGAAGGACTGGGCGGGGGGAATAATAGCAATGTTGCAGTATTTGAGAAGCTGCAACAAAGAGGACGGTATCAATTTATTTTCCAAAGCTCCAGAGGGCAGGATAAGAAAAAATGAAGGTAACTAATCAAGGAGAGAAGCAACCTGGAACTAAGGAAAAACTTCCTAACAGTGATGACAGCTTGCCTTCAGAAGTTGTTGGTGCTTCATCACTGGAGGTTTTTAAGAAGAGACTGGACAGCCACTTGTCTGAAATGGCATAGGGTCTCCTGCTTGAGAAGGCATTGAGCTAAAAGATCTCCAAGGTCCTTTCCTGCTCTATTCTGACTGACTGACTGACTGGCTGGCTGACTGACTGATTGATTGAAAAAGTGGTGCCATATTATTATTACATCTAGTACTAACACGTTAGTAATAATTTCCAATGCTACATTCAAGGTGGCATGGAGACGTCAAATCTAATGATGGAACAGATGGTCCTTGGTTAACAACCACTTGTTCAGAGACCATGCAAAGTTAGAACGGCACTGAATGAGTGATGGGTATGACCGGTCTTCTAAGGTCTGACCATTCCAGAACCCCTGAAGTCATGTGATCGTGATCTTTGGCAATTAGCTCACACAACAGTTGCATTATCCTGCAATCACTTGATTGCAATTTGCAACTTTCCTTGCTGGTTTCCCACAAGCAAAGTCAATGAGGAAGCTGGCAAGGAAGATCACAAGTTGCTCAGGTAAAACTTTCCCACCTGCGCACCCTCCCCCAGCTTCTGTGTTCACACTGCACCTTCCCCCATCCAACAGCAACCATCCAAGCCCCACTGCACTTGCACCATGCCAACCCCTGTTACTCGCACAACCACACGCATCCTGAAACAGCCAACTCTGGTTGCACTGCATTTACACTGCACATCGCCCACTATTCTGACACCTTCTCCCACCCAGCAGCCATTTCCCTGCCTGCTAGCCTGCTTTCAAACGACTTGGGACTTACTTTGGCTGCGGAAGCTGGCAGAAAGTTGCAAGGTGGTGCTTGCTTAATGACCCGCAATCTTCACTTAATGATAACAATACGGAATGCGGGGGGGGGGGGGGTTTGCTGTTGCTAAGTTGATGTGAGCCCACAGCACTGAACTTTACAACTGCATTACTTAGTAACAGAAATTCCAAGCCCAAACACTGTCATAAGGACTATCTGTATAGAAGAATTATAGGGAACCACCTCATCCACCCAAAAATCTTGAGAGGCATTTGAGGCCTGAATGAAGATTGAGATTCTTCCCACCCCTGGAGAGAGAGAGGTTCTTACAGAGCATTAGTGGCCACTAGCAAGTCATAGTTGTCAAACAGCACGCCCTGTGGGCCCTCAGCCAGTATCAAGTACACCACCTCCATCGTCACCAGCAGTGCCAGCTTCCTAAGGCTGCTGATGTGCAGGAAGATGGAAGAGGCCAGCAGACTCAGCAACACCGAATAAGTGAAGTACTAAAAGGAAGAAAGGATAGAGATGCGTAAGGACTCCCCCCTTACAAATCCGGATGTGTTCCCAGAAGTCCCAGAATCGCTCCCTCAAAGCGTCTCCAACCCTGTCTTCTTCCCTGAAATGAGAGATGTTGTCAGGTCCTGCCTCACCAGCCTTCTCAAGAAAGCAGAACTCTTGAAACGAAAGTCCATTTCAAAAGGAAACTTTTATTGGAAGATTGCAATAGCAAGATTGGACGGATGTGCTAGCAGCTAATCACAATGGATGTTACAAGTCTCCTCCTTCAGTATCAGAGGCAGGAGGCTAATAAACATCCAAGCTGTGGAGAGGGGATTGGGGGGGGGGGGGAGATTGGCTTTCTGCTTCCAGCACAATCAGCCAAATGATGGAGGCAGACTTTTACCGTTCAGCAGCAGTTCAAGTCTCCCATCCAGCAGGCCTCTTATCTCTTACTCTCCCCTTTCTGGTTCTACCAACACATTTTCCCATTCCAAGCTCAAGCAACCTCTATGCCCAAGAGAGGACAGTCCATTTAGCAAGCTATTTCGGGGGGGGGGGGCAACATGGAGTGAAGGAGGAAGGAGACAACCCACAGGAGTGGTAGAGAAAGGAGACAACCCACAGAAATGTTCCACATCTCAGGACACAAAGATTGGCATTCTTCTACCCTACCCAAGCCCCATTTTCCATACCAAAGCCTTCTCCTATGCACATCAGAGTTGGTATTCAGCAGGTTCTGACCAGTTCTGGAGAACCAGTAACAAAAATTTTGAGTAGTTCGGAGAACCGGTAAATACCACCTCTGACTGGCTCTGCCCCCATCTATTCTCCGCCTGCCAAGTCCCAGCTGATAGGGAAGAAATGGGGATTTTGCAGTAACTTTCCCCTGGGGTGGGCAGGGAATGGGGATTTTACAGTATCCTTCCCCAGCCACGCCCACCAAACCACGCCCACCAAGTCATGCCATGTCCACCAAGCCACGCCCAGTAAAATAATTTGAACCCCACTACTGATGCACATACCTCAGGGAAACTGCAGGTCAAGTCATCCTTCCCCTGGCAGGGTGGGGTATCTGATGCCAAGGTATAATTGAGAGCTTGGAGGTAACAGGGATCTACTGTAGCCGGAGTAACGTTGAAGAATCTAACCACACAGTCTTGGAGCCGGATCCGACTGCAAGCAAACTAAAGGGTAGGGTAATTCAGGTAAGAAACTGCTGCTCAGTGGTTCTAGAACTCCCCTCCCCCTGATCCCCAGTGTAACTGGGTCTGTGACAAATCCCTGAGACACTGGGGATGCAGGCAGGTAATAAGAGTTCCTGAGATTTGATAGGGATTTGAAAGTCAAAATGCTGCTCGCAGTATCCAGAGGCCCTTCCTCAGCTTTCCCTCGCCATTTGGGGATTCTGATAGTTGTTAATTCCAACATGTGGGGATGATACCGATTTAGGGAAATATTAATGCAGACGGGTTCCTTGGCAAACAGCATTTTGCATAATTATATAAATTTTCTATGCAATCGTTCTTTGATCGAAAAACGGTTGCAGAGCAAGAAAAATAGAACTTCTACATCCCCTCTGTTCAAAACCTAACAGAGTGGAATATGCTAAGTCCTGACAGTGCTGAGTCCTTGTATAGTTTTTACTTGGGTTGATACGCAAAAACAGCCAATTGTGGTTTGCAAATCATGCTTTATAACTTGGCATTACATGTGAACAGGTCTCTGTAGTTCACTTGTAAATGACAGCATCTGGTAAACATCTCTTATAACTTGCTGTAATACATGTAATCCTCGACTTACAACAGTTCGTTTAGTGGCCACTCAATGTTGCAACGGCACTGAAAAAAGTGACATGATCAAAATTCACATGCTTGGCAGCTGGTTCATATTTATGACCATTGCTGTGTCCCAAAATCATGTGATCACCTTTTGTGATCGTCTGCAAAGTCAATGGGGAAGCCAGATTCACTTAACAACTAATTTATAAACTGCAGTGATTTACTTAACAATGGTGGTAAGTAAGATAATAAAGAGGGGCAAAGCTCACTTAACAAATGTCTTAACCACAGAAATTTGGGGCTCCATTGTGGTCATAAGTCAAGGACTACCTGTATTTAGACCCTATCATTGATGGTCTCTGCCTATAAGCAATCTTTCTTGCGCAATTTACTATCATCTGACTGATCTTGTGCATTCAAGACCTTTCCCCTTCAGCCCTCCTCCAGCATCTTTCCCCCTCCCTGTTCTCATACCATGTTGACAAAGGCAGCGATGAAGACAAGCAGGATGGAGGCAACGCCAGTAATAGTGCTGTTGATTCGGGATTGGATGATCTTGCGAGAAACACGCTGCAAAAAGGCAGGAAAGGGCTACAAGGGATTGGAAAAGGCTGAATGAGTAAAGGGGTGCTGATATTACCATTCATCACTTCCAACTAGTTGCAACTATCCCCCTTAGCCTGATAACACCAGAGCCAGATACCAGGAACCAAGCTCACGGTCAATCTAGAAGAATCTACCATGGGGAATCAGGCTTTCTGCCGAGAAGCTGAATTGTGCTCAGCAGACAACAATAATACAATATTAATAATACTGTAGACAATATTATTTTCCAATAAAACTGGATAATAATACTGGAGGCAACACTGAAGAAGATGAATGAATAATCTGGCCTGATATAAAGCAACTTTCATTTTTCTATTTCCCCAATCTGGCAAAAAAGAAGACACTCCAAATCTTGCTTGATTACTGGTCCAACACCAATTAGTATTTTCCTCCATCTGCAACTTGGCAAGAGCCAGTGCAAAAGTGAAAACACTGTAATAAAACTCCATAGGTTCTGAAATGGCTTCCAGAAGCAGGTGCTTTTCAAATGTGCTAAAACCAGGCTGGCTAAGCAATTCTATGCAGGGTAATCCCAAATACATCTCAATGATACTCAGCTGGGGAAGAATGCTCCAGCTGGAAAATTACAGACATCTCTATTCTTGGTAAGAAGATGTGCCCAAGCAGAATCCACAGCTGGTGGAAACAAAGTCAGAACGATTCAAGATTTGTTCATTGGTGGGATTTGTGAAAGCATAACTTACACCAAGGCAGGAATAAATGGCACACACAAAAAGAATGGAGGCCAGGATGATGAAGATAGTGATGTAGGCTCCAAGCATCAGAGATGAACTGTGGAGATAAGGAGCATAGTTAGACTGAGAAATCCAGACACTGCCATTAAATTAACCTTTCCAGTACTTACTAGTATACAGGCCTGACCTTCCCCAACTTTAGCCCTTTAGCTGTGATGGAAGACTATTCCCACTATTCTCAACACATCCAATGCGGGCTGAGTGGCCATAACACATTTGGAAACATCAGATTAGGCATGTTTACATAATGTTATTAAAGTAAGGTAAAGGTTCAGTTCAGTTCAGTTCAGTTCACTTTATTTGTATGCCGCCCTTTTCCCTGGGGGGACTCAGGGCGGCTCACAGTTCAAAAGGGGTGAGGGAAGGACAAACAATTTACAACATAAAAGGTTCCCCTCACACATCTGTGCTAGTCATTCCCAACTCTAGGGGGCAGTGCTCATCTCTGTTTAAAAAGCCAAAGAGCCAGAGCTGTCTAAAGACATCTCCGTGGTCATGTGGCCAGCATGACTAAATGCCAAAGGTGCACGGAACGCTGTTACCTTCCCATCAAAGGTGGTTCCTATTTTTCTACTTGCATTTTTTATGCACTTTTGAACTGCTAGGTTGCTAGGTTAGAACTGCTAGGTTTTATGCACTTTTGAACTGCTAGGTTGGCAGAAGCTGGGACAAGTAACAGGAACTCACTCCGTTGTGCGGCACTAGATTTGAACCACTGAATTGCTGATCTTTCTGATCGATAAGCTCAGTGTCTTAGCCACTGAGCCACTCATCTCTGATATTAAAATATGTTGCTCCAATTTTGCACTGTGATGCTACAGCATGGAAGTATGTTTTGCAGCCATGTCATGAACTATCTGGGACTGGGACTATCTGGGACTCCCGTTGCTTCAGAATGAGTTTCACTTTGTTTTGCTCCAACATCAGCTTGCTCTTTCACGTGCTGCTGTTTCTAAATTACTCTTTCCAGTAGACCAGGGGTATGAAAACCGTGGGCCAGATGTGTCATGCACTGGCCACGCCCACCCCGTTTAGCAAGGGGGGAGAGTCATGATACATCCCGTGACAATGTGACGCCACAAGTTTGACACCCCTGTAGCAGACGATCCATTCATATGCTAATAATATCGAGGCAAAGCTCGAAATCCATGTAGTTAGGTGTGTGCATGTATGATGTGGATATATACAACTTGCCATTTTTATTTTGATTATTTTGAAGGTTATTTTGGCTGAAGCAGTCTCCTTGGTCTTGCAGATTTATTTTTGAACTTTCAGCTTCCCTGGAGCGTTAGAAGTTACTGTACTTAATATTGCTTCCAGGAACAGCACATTTGTTTGTAGCACAATAAGCAGAGGTGGGTTGCTGGGGGTTTGCAGGGGTTCAGGAGAACCTCTAGTTAAGATTCTGTGCAGTTTGGAAATCCCACTCCTGGCTGGCCTCTCCCACCCCATCCCACCCCTTCCAGGAGTCTCCACGTGGCCCATTTTGGATGCAGGTAAGTGCAAGGCCCACATGGAGGCTCGGGGGAGGGCAAAAAATGGGCCTACCTCCAGAGGACCTACGGAGCCTGGGGAGGACATTTTCACCCTCCTGGAGGCTCGAGCAAAGCCTCCGGAGCCTGGGGAGGGCAAAAAAGCCTCCCTGCCATCGTGCAGGAGGCTCACTAGGCTACACTCACCCAGCAATCAGGCAGAGAACTCCTTGCTAAAATTTTTGAAGCCCACCCCTGCATATGGTATGCGATCTGGAATTTGAGTTTCTGCACCTGTGTGTACATGGCTCCTTTGACTATATGTGCCCCAAATATAGGTAGTCCTCAACGTACAGCCAAAATTGCAACTGGAAGTTCTGTTGTTATGCCAGGCAGCTGTTAAATGAGTTGTGCCTAATTTTTCAAAGTTTTTTTTTGCCACGGTTAAGTAATCACTGGAGTTGTTGAGTCACATCGTCAATAAGCAAATCCAGCTTTCCCATGGACATTGCTTGTCTGAAGTTGTTGGGAATGTAACAAAGGGTGATATCCCACGACCCCAGGATGCTGCACCTCTCGTAAATTCATGCTGGTTGCCAAATCCCCAAATTCTGATCACATGACTATGGAGATGTTGCAATGGTCATATATGTGATGCTGGTCATAGGTCCCTTTTTTCAGTACAAGGAGTCCTTGATTTACAACAAACAGCTCATGTAGTGACTGTTCAAAATTACAACGGCACTGAAAAAGGTGGCTTATGACTGTTTTTCACACTTATGACCGTTGCAGCATCCCCATGGTCATGTGATCAAAATTCAGACGGTTGGCAACTGACTCATATTTATGACGGCTGCAGTGCCCCAGGGTCACACAAACAGCTTCTGTGTCCTTCTGACAAGCAAAGTCAATGGGGAAGCCAGATTCACTTTAACAGCTGGTTACAAACATAACTGCAGTGATTCACTTAACAACTGTGGCAAGAAAAGTCGTAACATTAGGGCACAATTCACTTAACAACTATCTCGCTTAGCAGCAGAAAGTTTGGGGTCAATTGTGGTTCGCACATTGAGGACTACCTGTACTGCGAAAACTTTAAATGGTCGCGAGACAAATGGTTATAAATTAAGGATTACCTATACTGGGTACGTTGAGATCTTTCAGTGTATATACCTTCATCATGGGCGTGCACATGCCTATGTACCTAATGTGTTTGCAAAAAAGAGTACATGATGAACGTACTCTTGTACATGTGTCACTCACTGCGGGAAGATGACTATCTGGATGCAACAAATGCAGCAGAAGACTAGCATGGTGCAAGCCACGTAGCTACCAAAGCGGGTATCCACCTTTTTGGAATACTATGGGATTAAAAGAAAAGAAAAAAAAATTACCAAGGAATTGAGGAACAGATTGACTTTCTGCCTAATTGAAATCTCAATTCTAGAAATACCTTTCTCTCCAACTCAGGTTTCTGGAAAGTGAGCAGAAAACGTTTGACGTGATCTTTACGCAGCTGGTCAATACTTCGGGCATCAATGGCCCTGCCCAAGAACTCATCAACCTCATCTTCAGGATTTAAGGCTTCCTGTGTACTTCGGCTACAGGAAAGCAAAGTTCATGTTGGAGAGTAAAGAGAGAGACACACGAGACAATTTATTTTACTTATTTGTATCCCACTATTATTATTTTTATAAATAACGCAAGACAGCGAATGTACCTATAGTCTTCCCTTCTCCTAGTTTTCCCTACAGCAATAATCCTGTCTCAGGTGAGTTGAGAGAGTGCAACTGGTCCAAAGTCACCAGCAGACTTTCATGCTTAAAGTGAGACTAGAACTCACAGTCTCCTGGTTTCTAGCCTGCTGCCTTAACCACTAGACTAGACCAAATAATGTGAACCTCTCTGAAATTGGTGCCACCTTTCATATATAGCCACAAGATAGTTTAGGGACTTTGGCTTGAATGATTTTTTCCATCCCCACCGTCAAAATCTCAAGGAGGTTGTAAAATGAAGGCACTTACTTGTCTTTGCTGGAATCATCAATACCCTAAAAAAGAGAGAGAGAGAGAGAGAAAGAAAGAGATTGGGCATCATGTTCAAGAACACACAGTATGTATAATAGTTTTTGATACCACCCATTCTCTTTACGGTAAATTTCAAAAAATGCAGAAAAACTTGCTAATTGCAATGAATACAGGTAGTCCTCATTTAATGATGGTAATTTGAACCAGCATTTCTCCTGCTAAGTGATGTGGTCATAAAATGTGACGTTGCATGACCGCATCGCTTAGCAATGGCAATCCTGGCAGTTCCCATTGCTGTTAAGTGAGAATAGTGGCTCATTAAGCAAGGACCTCCTTCCAATTTCCTACCGCCTTCCCACAATCGACATCAGTGGGAAAGGCGGTAAGAAGTTGTAAGTTCTAGGCAGCTCGCAAGCCAGGTGGGTGCAGGGTATGTGAGTGGGTGCAGCAGTATGCGCGAGTGTTTTCAGGCTCAGGGATGGCTGCGGCCAGGTGGGGCCGACTTACCCGAGAGACTTGCAACCTCACCTGCTGGCTTTCAGCAGGAAAGTCATCAGGGAAGGTTGCAAACAGTGAACATGTGACTGCGGGCGCTGCAATTGTTGTAAATGTAAGCCAGGCACCAAGCTTCTGGATTGCGATCACATGACTGTTGGCGTGGTGCAATAGCCAGAACTTCAAGGACCAGTGCTACTCATTCAGCACCGTTGCACCTAAGTGGTCAGTAAATAAGGAGCACCTGTACAATTAATTCTATATGTGGTGAAGTTTTGTAATAATATGGTTACGGTATTCTTCAAACTCAGACTACAACTCCCAGCATGCTGATGGCTATGATACAAGGAAGCCCAGACATTGTAATTCTCATATCTTTGGAAAGCAGCACTTTTGGGAAGAGTACAACTAGTAAATGTTGCCAGCAACATAGTTTTCAATCAAAAATTTTCTCTCTCCTTTTTTTTTTTTGGCAGACATTTCCTGGACATACTTGGGATTATTAGTATTCCCACACATGTATACAGCTAGTCCTTGATTTACAACCGTTTGTTTAGGGACCGTTAGAAGTTATAATGACAATGAATAAAGCGACATGACTCTTTTTCACACACATGACTGTTGCAACATCCCCAATGTCAAAATTCAGATGCCTGGCAATTGGCATGTGTTTATGACGGTAGCAATGTCGCAGGGTCACGTGACCCCCTTTTCTGACCTTCTGACAAGCAAAGTCAATGGGGAATCCAGATTCGCTTAACAAACTGTGTTACTAACTGCAGTGATTCACTTAACAACCGTGGCAAGAAATGTTGTAAAACGGGACAAAGCTCACTTAACTATCTTGCTTAGCAGCAGAAATTTTGGGCTCGATTGTGGCCATAAGTCGAGAACTGCCTGTACCAAATTAGATATTCCTGGGAGTTTTCACCCAAAATGGATAAGGAAGGAGGAGGGGGGGGGGGCGTTAGTGGTATTTGCAAGCCTGTTTTTTTTTTTTTTCTTAAAGAAGAAGCCAGAATCTGAAAATAACATTTAACACAGCACAGTATTTGAGCAAAATGGCTCGGCTGAGATATGCATACACGGGACTGATTGGGGTAGATTGTAGGGGTGAACACCAAAATATTATTTTATCATATTTTATCTATAATCTTACATTATTGTATTTTATTCTATTTTCATCTTAGATTGTATTTTATTCCAATTTCATTTCAAACTGTATTGCATCCAATTCCATTTTAAATTGCTTTTATCCAATTTCAGTAATAATTTGCTTCCGGAACTCTGCACTTTGATATGGCCCAAAGGCAAACAAACAAACAAACAAACATTAAAGGCCGTCCTTTTTCTCTCTGTTCCAAATCTCTGAAAAGCTGAGAAAAGAAACCTAATAGGCTGGTTGGCTGTGAACTTCATTATACCAACACAAGGAACAGGAGCAGAGCCCTTCCCTGGACTCTCCCATTTTAAACACACAGGTAGATGCAATAAATCTGACTGGCTTGGGCTGGTCTTTGGCCAACAAAACAACATCTCCTCACAGCTTGCCTCAGAATAGCTGAGATTTACAGCTAAGAAGCAGGGCGACCTGCCGGCTGGTTAATGCTCAACTTAGGTGTGGGAAAGAGGTTCACAGTGAGTTTGGGAGGCAAGAGTGAGTTTGCAGAGAACAATAATTACCAATGTCTTCTGCCTTAAAACAAAAGGTCTCCGTTTTCGTATCCAGTCTCTGACTTCAGGAATAATTCAAGTATTTCTCACCCTGACAGTCTTTGGAGTTAAGTTGAGCAAATAATGCCAGAAAGGAGGAGGGGGGCAATACTAGAGGGGCACAAATGGCCCTGACACCTCATATTCTTACTCCAGGTCATCCTTGACTTACGAACACAATTGAACCCAAAACTTCTGTTGCTGAGACATTTAAGTGAGTTTTGCCCCATTTTATGACCTTTCTTGCCACAGTTGTTAAGTGAATCACTGCAGCTGTTAGGTTAGTAAGATGGCTTCTCCATTATGGACTTTGCTTGGCGGAAGGTCGCAAAAGGTGATCACATGACCCTGGGATACTGCAACTGTCATAAATATGAGTCAGTTGCCAAGCACCCGAATTTTGATCACATGACCAGGGGATTTTAACGGTCATAAGTGTGAAAAACCTTAAAGTGACCTTTAAGTCACTTTTTTCCAATGCGGTTGTAACTTTGAATGGTCATTAAATGAATCGTAAATAGAGGACTACCTATACTATATAAATATATAGTCTGTTGCTTGAGCCTAAAAGCCTTCTAGAGTAATCATCAATTACAATTACTTTTTATCCGGCATTCATCATTAACTAATTATTTTTAGCTGAAGAATATAAGAGAGATAAATGGTATAAACATGTTGGATCAGTAATATGAAAATAATAATGACAGTATGAAAACCTGGACTAATTAAAAACATTCTTTATCTGCCAACTAAGAAGATCAAAGTTGGCACCAGGCAAACCTCGCCAAGTTAGATATGAAGGACCACACTGAGAAAATCCAACCTCAATTCACCATCTACCTTACTTCACATGGAAGAGAAAAGTGAAGAACTGGTATGGACTGGTCCAAACCATTTCAGATATTTAAAAGGTCGAGAACACAGTCATACCTAAAAATGGTTGGGAAGCCACTGCCATTGTTTCAAAATGATTGAGTTGTAATCAAACCATCCAGTCCTGATCCACAATCTGTTTATTTTACATCAGCTAAAACGTCCAACATGACGTAAAAAGGCAGTGCTACCTACAATCAATCATTATGGCAATTTAAATGGGATATTATTCTGGCCATGCAACATTGCAGCCAGGCTACCTTTGACAGATACTGTTAGCATCAGAAGTGGAATTCAACCAGTTCTGACAGGTTCTGGAGAAACAGTAGCGGAAATTTTGAGTAGTTTGGAGAACTGGCAAATAGACTGGCCTAGCACCCAGCTGATCTTCTTTTGTTGCCCTTAACAGGAGAAGAGAACTGGAAAGCAGGTTACTGGGATGGGGAGGGAATGGGGATTTTGCAGTTACCTTCCCCCGGGAGTAGGACGGGAATGGGGATTTTGTAGTATCCTTCCCCTGCCATGCCCACAAAGCCATACCCACAGAACCGGTAGTAAAATTTTTGAATCCCACCACTGGTTAGTGTTGTGGCTCAGCAGGAGCTGCAAACAGACTCCGACAGCGAGGGGCCTTATGAGTCGGCTCTGGAAGATGTGGAGGACCCTGGACAGGGTTCCGACTCTGAGCAGGGATCAGAGGCGCTGGTTGGCCGCAAGAAGGCGCCTGAGGCATGAATCAGTGGTGAAAGCCAAACGGAATGTGCTCCTGACATCAGGCCTTGGAGCAGTGGGGAGGAGACAAGGGAGGTGGTCCTGGACGCCCAGCAACAGCGAGCAGATCAATGTAGAGAACAGCTATGCAGATACAGAAGATAATTGGACCCAGGTGGTTGTAATTAGGCTCTTCTCAGGATAGTATATAAGGGGGGACTTTGGGAGGAGTCTGGTTGCAGGATTCAACTTAATTATGAACGCTGGAGAAGCTGTTATCTGTATCTGTTGGAGTCTGGGTTGCTGCCAAGGTTCTTTATCTGTTCGTTCCTGTTTGGGATTTCAGCCAAAGATTTATGTTTCCTGCTAATAAAGTGTTGTGGCATTCCAGCTAAGCTTGTCTCGGCATTCGTTACTGGACGGAGGAGAGGATCAGAACAGGTTAGCATATCAATGAAGACTGGGAGAGGAAAATGTGTATCATGGCATCTGCTTTGAACTTCTAAGGCAAAGTCAACTCTGTAGTAATAGCATTCCAGAATGGCAAATCCATTCCTTATGGAGAATACAAATTGTTCCAAGGCATTTGATATTTTTTTTTTGACATTTTATTAAGGCTTATAGGCCGCCCTTCTCCCTGAGGGGACTCAGGGCGGCTTACAATCATAAGGGAAGGGTGTGCAGTAACAAGAGACAAACAATAAGTGACCAAAAATAAAATGGTAAACCACAACATGCTTTCAACAGTCAACACTCGGGCGGGTAAATTGGAAACCTATCCCCAGGCCTGCTGGGAGAGCCAGGTCTTGAGGGCTGTGCGGAAGGTCTGGATGGTGGTGAGGGTACGAATCTCAACGGGGAGATCGTTCCACAGGGTCGGAGCTGCAACAGAAAAGGCTCTCCTCCATGTAGTCGCCAGTCGACATTGACTGGCGGATGGAATCCGGAGGAGGCCCAGCCTGTGCGATCTAATCGGTCGGAGGGAGGTAATCGGCAGAAGGCGGTCTCTCAAGTATCCAGATCCACTACCATGGAGTGCTTTAAAGGTGGTCATCAGTACCCTGAAGCGCACCCGGAGACCCACAGGTAGCCAGTGCAGCTCGCGGAGGATGGGTGTAATGTGGGCGAACCGCGGTGCGTCCACTATCACTCGCGCGGCTGCATTCTGGACTAACTGCAGTCGCCGGATGCTCTTCAAGGGCAACCCCATGTAGAGCCCATTGCAGTATTCCAGCCTAGAGATCACAAGGGCTCGAGTGACTGTTGCGAGAGCCTCCCGGTTCAGGTAGGGCCGTAACTGACGGACCAGGTGAACCTGGGCAAATGCCCCCCTGGTCACAGCCGATAGCTGATGGTCGAAAGTCAGCTGTGAATCCAGGAGGACTCCTAAGTTACAGACCCTGTCTGAGGGGTATAAAATTTGACCCCCCAGCCTGAGTGTTGGAATGTCGGCCAAATTATTGGGAGGGAAACACAACAGCCACTCGGTCTTGTCCGGGTTGAGTACCAGTTTGTTAGCGCTCATCCAGCTCTTAACGGCTTCAAGACCCTGGTTCATCACGTCCACCGCTTCATTGAGTTGGCACGGGGCGGACAGATACAATTGTGTATCGTCCGCGTATTGGTGGTATTTTATCCCGTGCCTCCGAATGATCTCGCCCAGCGGTTTCATGTATATGTTAAATAGTAGGGGGGATAAGACCGAACCCTGCGGCACCCCATATGTTAGGGGCCTCAGGGACGATCTCTGCCTCCCGACCAACACCGACTGCGACCTGTCCGAGAGGTAAGAGGAGAACCACTGCAAAACAGTGCCTCCCACCCCCACCTCCCGCAGTCGTCGCAGAAGGATACCATGGTCGATGGTATCGAAAGCCGCTGAGAGGTCAAGGAGAACCAGGATGGACGCATGGCCTCCATCTCTGGCCCTCCAGAGATCATCGGTCAATGCGACCAAAGCGGTTTCTGTGCTGTAACCAGGTCTGAAGCCGAACTGGAAGGGGTCAAGATAACTAGCTTCCTCAAAGGCCCGTTGAAGCTGGAAGGCCACCACCTTCTCAACAACCTTCCCGATAAAGGGGAGGTTGGAGACAGGACGATAGTTGTTTAAAATGGCTGGATCCAAGGATGGTTTCTTCAGGAGGGGTCTCACCACCGCCGTTTTAAGTGCGGCGGGGAAGTGCCCCTCCCGAAGGGAGGCGGTCACGACCGCCTGGATCCAGCCATGTGTCACCTCCCTGCTGTTGGCAACCAGCCAGGAGGGACACGGGTCCAGAATACAGGTGGAGGCACTTACAGCTCGAATGGCCTTGTCCACATCCCCGGAGGCAACATCCTGGAACTCAACCCAGAGATGGTTTGCCAAGTAATCCCCCTGTGTCTCGGCTGGATCTACTGCGGTGGAGTCCAAGTCCGACCGAAACCGAGAAACTTTGTCCGCCAAGAACTGGGCATAGTCCTCAGCCCTACCCTGCAAGGGATCTCCCACATCCCTCTTATTAAGGAGGGAGCGAGTGATCCTAAACAGGGTGGCTGGGCGTGACTCGGCAGACGCAACCAAGGCGGAGATATGCGTTCTTTTGGCAGCTCTTAGTGCCCGGATGTAATCCTTGGTGCAGGTGGTCAGAAGTGCTCGGTTCGCCTCGGACTTATCGGACCTCCACAGGTGCTCTAGGCGTCTCCTCCGGCGCTTCTTCTCCCGGAGTTCCTCGGTGAACCAAGGAGGTCTCCGGGATCCACTGGCCCGGAGGGGCCGTAGTGGCGCAATCCGGTCAAGAGACTCCGATGCCGCCGAATGCCAGGCGGCAACCAGAGCCTCTGCCGAACTGTGGGCGAGAGCGTCAGGAATTACCCCAAGCTCCGTCTGGAACCTCAAAGGGTCCATCAGTCGCCTGGGGCGGAACCACCTGGTCGGTTCCTCCTCCCTACGGTGGGGGTTTGGCCTCCGGAAGTCAAGCCTCAGTAGGCAGTGGTCTGACCACGACAGGGGTATGGTCTCATTACCCCTCAGACCAAGATCACACATCCACTGCTCCGAGAGGAATACGAGGTCGAGCATGTGACCCGCTGTATGGGTTGGGCCCCGAATTACCTGGGTCAAGCCCATGGCTGTCATGGAAGCCATGAACTCCTGCGCCCCGTCAGAGCGTTCACCGAGCGATGGCAAGTTAAAGTCCCCCAGAACTATAAGCCTGGGGAGCTCAACTGCCAGCTCGGCTACTGACTCGAGGAGCGAGGGGAGGGATGCTGCAACGCAGTTGGGAGGCAGGTACGTTAGCAGCAAACCCACTTGACCCTTGAGGTCCAACTTTATCAGCAGGGACTCACGCCCGACAAGCTCCGGAGCAGGGACCCTACGAGGTAACAGAGACTCCCGGATAACAATAGCCACACCGCCACCCCTTCCCTGGGCTCTCGGCTGATGAAGCACCTGAAATCCCTCTGGGCACATCTCTACAAGGGGGACTCCTCCTTCTGTGCCCAGCCAGGTTTCAGTAATACATGCCAGGTCTGCCCTCTCGTCAACAATTAAGTCCCGGACGAGAGGAGCCTTGTGAATAACAGACCTGGCATTTAGCAACAGCAGCCTGAGACCAGGGTCCTGGCTACTCGCGCCATCTGGTCTTGGAGTGGGACTCATAGGGCCGGAAGGAGGGATCTCTGTAATGTAGCGAACCCTCCTTCCCCGGTAATGGCTAGCCCTAAAGTCCCCGCCATATCTGCCCCTCCCTGTCATGACCGCAATGCTCCGACCCACTCCCGTGGCCATGGTCCCCCCAACCACCCCGGTACCCCCCGCCTTCCCCGGCAGGTCCAAACACACCCGTCCTTCTCTGGTCACACAATCTTTCCATTTTGTATAGACTGGAACTTCAATTCCTTAGGCCTTATTTATTTCCTGATTTATCTTAAATGCAAGTTCAGCATTTTAATTACGTCTCCTGAATTAGATGAAAATGAATATGGCAGTAATTTGGATGGTTTCTGTGCACTGGCAACATTGCATTCCAAAGCTCCCTATGACCTCAGGCATTTCATGCACGCAGGGAAGACTGAGGAAGGCACAGCATAACTGCTAGCAACAGAATTTCAGAATCACCTTCTGAAAATAGCTGTTGTGGTAAAGCTGAAATCATTTAAGAGAAGCATTTCCATGCTCTTCTGCCAGTTGGTTGCTCAAAGAGGACATTTTGACCGAAAGATCCAGGAGAATCAGCATTCTTCCTTCTCTCAACCTAAAGCAACATATTCTTTGTGCCAAAGAATCCGGAAAATCTGGAACCCGAAAATCTGTTTCATCTAAAAGTAACTAGAGCACTGATGGCTAATCTTTTCTAGACCGAGTGCCCAGAGTGTCGCGCATCCCTGAATCCCCAAAATGCGATGTGTGCATGCCCCCGCACATGCATCCTGCCCTGCCCGAGCCCCATATATGTGCACATGCCCCCCTGCATGTGCCCCACCACCTCATACATGCTCATGGCCCCCCTTGCATGCCCACGCCCTCTGCACATGCATGGCAGAATCTGAAGATCAGTTGGCTGGTGGGAGACGCGCGCACATGCGCAGCGGAGCTGAACTGGGGCGACAGTTCAAGTGCCATCAGAGAGGGTGCTCCGTGCCATCTCTGGCACGTGTGCCATAGGTTCACGATCACAGAGCTAGAGTAATGCAGCCACCATCTACCCATTTTCAATCCCAATCTTACTTCCACCAGATTCTTCCCTAACACCAAATTTGCTCCAGTTCTTTTCAATTTTCAAAGTTACTACACTGATGATGGACAGAAATATCTTGACCTCTTCACATAATTTTGCCCCATTGAGTTGGAAAGAAAAAGAAAGGCAATTCTATGGGACGTGGCAAACTCAGATCCACCAAAGAGGTCTCAGAAATTACTGCAAGATGCCGTAGTAGTGCCTTGACTTTAAAATGGGGAAGGGGAGAAAAAACTAGAACTCCCGTCAATGGAAACCATCCTACAGCTGCAAGAAAATCCTGCAGTTTTCTCTTGTTCTGCTCAAATACAAAAGATAGATTACAGAGACTTATGGGTATGACTCACGAACAGCTTAGGGATAGACTGTCATGGGAAAAAAATCATGTGGCTGCTAGGAATAAAAAATTACCTGATGTCACATAATCAATCAATGCATATGCATATGCCTCCTAGGATTAAGCAACCATGGTAGGATTGGTCTGAAAAATCCAGACCCTGTTTAAATGAATGGACTTCTTTCATATCCTGCCATTCAGTGGAGCAGAATTAGTGCTTTAAGGCAGCACCCTGAACAGATATAAAGCTATTTGACTGGGATAAGGAAACTGACACAAAAGGTAATTGTTTTTAAACAAAATTGAATTCCTACCAAGAAAGGAATACAATGATCTCAAAGTATTTCATTAAACAGTAATACATAACAGGATAGGATCCTTCCCAGTGGTGGGATTTCAAATTTTTTACTAGTGGTTCTGTGGGCGTGGCTTGGTGGGCATGGCAGTGGAAGGATACTTTCCCTCCCCACTCCAGGGAAAGGTTACTGCAAAATCCCCATTTCCTCCCAATCAGCTGGGATTTGGAAGGCAGAGAATAGATGGGGGTGGGGCCAGTCAGAGGTGGCATTTACCGGTTGCCCGAATTATTCAAAATTTCTGTTACCAGTTCTCCAGAACTAGTCAGAACCTGCTGAATACCACCTCTGATCCTTTCGCATTTTAACAACTAGTAAAGTATTCCATCGCAAAAGATTAAATAAGCCAAAACAGAAGCTCTGTGCTATAGCCACTACTACCAACCAAAAACCTGTCAGACATTGCTCGTCAACAATTGGCAGCCCTGCTACAAAGAAGATACCAGTGGAACTCCCTCTCAGATGCAAGCAGTATCATGGCAACAGATGCTAGATTTCCAAATTTCATAAACAATCTGTACCATAGCAACAAACTACCCACAACAAATCAAACGCAGCTTGTACAATGAATGACGGGGCACTAAGAATTCTCACTTAGCAACCATCAAGAGAGCCACTAATGGGCAGCAAATTACCCCCAAATGTGGTAGGTGAGGGTGATTATAATGATAAAAACTAGCTTGTTTTATTTGGATAGCAGATTTAATTTGCACCTTGACAATGAAGTGAGGAAGCTGCCAAATGAAAGGCTTGAACAAATTCATGATAGAAGAAGCAAATCACATGACAAAAAAAAAATATTTCAAGGAGCCAGATTCCATATAGAGGTGATATTGACTGGACTCGCTTATCATGCTAAAACATAGTTCACTCTGCACAATTGGGTGGTTTCAGTAAGACCCAAAGCATGTTTATATACCAGAATGGCTAGGCTCAGACAACATGCTAAGTCAAAACCAAACAACCACATCCCGGCTCAGCAAAATGTTTGAAGCCAGGCAATCTGTTTAAATCCCTGATGATTTGAAATTAATGCATGAGGAGGGGGGGGGAGAACACTGTTCATTTAGGCTTTCCCTTTTCTAAGGAAAGGAATAGGGCTCTGAGAAAGAAGCGGACCTATTGTAATTCATTAAAAAGAACTAATTTAAAAAAAATATTTTTGAATGCAGGAGCAGCAAGATTCAACAGGAGTCCTGCAATTAGTTGAAACACCAGAGATAAACTGATACTTAAACTTATGGATTTCATATCTATTATCAAATCCCCCCCCCTCATTTCAGCTGATGAAATAAAACTGGGATTCTCTAGATTCTGCAGAAAGCAACATACAGATAGTCCTCGACTTAACAGTTCATTTATTGTAGTTCACCTCAACGGTTCATTTAGTGATTGTTCAAAGCTACAATGGTATTGAAAAAAGTCGTGACCCGTCCAAACCGCGCTCGACTACGTCTGATTAAACCACGTCGCTGACGTCATCAACAGGGCGACAACAGCCAGCGCGGAGAAAGAAGGGCGCTTTAAATAGCGCTTTGAAAGCAAGCCGATTCAACTTAAGGTAAGGGTTAGCTTTAGGGTTAGCTTTAGGGTTAGATTTAGGGTTAGGTTAAGGGTTAGGGTTAGGTTTAGGGTTAGGTTTAGGGTTAGGTTAAGGGTTAGGGTTAGGGTTAAGGTTAGGTTAAGGGTTAGGATTAGGTTTAGGTTTAGGTTTAGGTTAAGGGTTAGGTTTAGGGTTAGGTTAAGGGTTAGGTTTAGGATTAGGTTTAGGATTAGGTTTAGGATTAGGTTTAGGGGGGTTAGGTTTAGGTTTAGGGGTTAATTTTAGGTTTAGGGTTTACAGCGTGCTTCTGTCTCCACGCTGTTGTCGCCCTGTTGATGTCAGCTACGCGGTTTAGTCGGACGCGGTTTAGTCGAGTGCGGTTTTGTGGTGGAACCGAAAAAAGTGACTTATGAGTGCTTCTCACACTTAATGACCATTGTAGTGTCCCGGAGGCCACGTGATCACAATTCAGCCACTTAGCAATTGATTCATATTTATGACAACTGCAGAGTCCTGGAATCACCTTCTATAACCTTCTTTCAAGCAAAGTCAATGGGGAAGGCAGATTCACTTAACAACTGTGCCACTAGCTTAACAACTGCAGTGATTCACTTAACAACTGGGGTAAGACATGTAATAAAATGGGGCTAAATCCACTACCACGATTGTTGAGCTATCCATGCCCACCCTGGCCTCCCAAGGTCAAACAAAACCCTAATGCGGCCCTCAAATGAAATTGAGTTTGACACTCCTACTCTAAGCCATAAATGATCATTTATAAAAAGCATCACATTAAGCCAATACAATGCCCAGATTATGTTGAGTGAAATGTAGAAACCTAGTCTTTGAATATTTATAATAAATATTCTGATCATAAATCTCATCGTAAGCTTTGTAAGTTCCAATCAGTCTTAAGGAAGCTTAAATATATTCAAGTACTTATCAATTAAAATAAATAACTTTAAAAATCAGCACAAGAGTAAGAAAAAAGCTAGAAACAAAGCTTAGATTAGAGACTCCCTAGAAATGCATGGAGAATGGGACAGAAGTGCATCTCCATATTGCCCACTCTTCAGGCCATCAATTTATGAGAAGGCATTAAGCAGATTTTCCCCAAAGCTTCCAACTAGGGCAGATAGCTATGGGTGTGTGCACGGAAGTGAAGATTCTACTGCTGAGTATCAAGCAAATAAATTATATAATGAGGGTGATAAGGTTACTTTTTTCCTCAGGTCAACAGTTTATCTTTCACAGAGACCATATAAACTCTAGCTCTGACATGTTATAGGTATAGTTTTATTGATAATTATCCTACTATATTATACTACTGTAATTTTATTGTTATGACCAATCAATTGGTTTATTGGTTAATTGTTTAATTGGTTTATTGTTATGACCAAACAATTTCCCACATCCTATTCCCTCAGCCCTGCATTCAAGGCCAGTTTTTTCAACCCAAGAGAGTATTCATGTACTTTAAGCACCATTCTAGGCTGCAAACAACTTCTAGGTTTTGAGTCTATAGATTCTGAAGCCAATATCTTTTCTCCTAGCATTCTCCTTTGTTGCATGATGAGTGTCGAGATGAAGAAAGAACACTTCACTATACTACCTATTCAAAGGGTAGCACAGGTAATCCTCGACTTGCAACAATTCATTTAGTGACCTTTCAAAGATACGACGACACTGGAAAAAAGTGACTTATGACCGTTTTTCACACTTTCGACAATTGCAGCATGATCATGTGATCAAAATTCAGATGCTTGGCAACTGGTTAATAATTATGACCGTTGCTGTGTCCCAGGGTCACGTGACCCCCTTTTGTGACCTTCTGACACAATGGGGAAGCAGATTCACTCAACAACCGTTACTAACTTATCAATTGCAGTGATTCACTTAACAATGTGGCAATAATGGTAAAACAGGGCAAAACTCATTTAACGTCTCCTTTAACAACAGAAATTTTGGGCTCAATTGTGGTCATAAGTCAAGGACTTCAAACTCTATGAACTATGGATAATTTCAATTGTCCCACTGGCACATGCAGCAAAAGAAATTCCTGGAGTATTGTTTTTCCAAGAGTATAGCTTTACTCTCGACAGATATCCTTTACTTTAATGAAGAGGTAAGCAATCTTTCTTTACATGGATGACTTTATTTCCTAAGGGATAATCTATCCATGAGAAAAGACTAAAACAGCCCATACATACATGGAGAGAACCATTCCCTCCATGACACTTCCTTTCCTGACATTCCATTCTCCTTTGCCAGGTTGCAGGGGAAAAAAAGTCAACTCTTGCTGGAGATTTGAACAAACCATATTACAAGTTTGCTTAGTATCAGGGATGGGATTCAGCCAGTTTGGACCGGTTCGGGCAAACTGGATGCTAATTTTACACCTGGTTCGCTGAACTGGTTGTTGCAAGGACTAGCTGGCCCCTCCCCTCCCAGGAGTCTCCATGTGGCCCGTTTTGGATGCCAGGTAAGTGCAGGGCCCACACGGAGGCTCTGGGAGGGCGAAAAATGGGCCTCCCGGAACTTCTGGAAGTCCAGAAACAGCCGTATTTCCCGCCTCCGAAGCCCGGGAAAGGCCATTTTCACCCTCCCAGAGGCTCAAGGAAAGCCTCCGGAACCTGGGAAGGGCGAAAATCCCGCCCCCTGCCATGGTGAAGAAGGCTGAGTAGGCCACACTCACCATGGCGACGCCCACCCAGCAATCAGGCTGAGAACCAGTTGCTAAAATTTTTGAATGCCACCCCTGCTTAGTGTCGTATGTGAACTAGGCTTTGGGGTTCAGACCTTATGAGGAAAACGCTTTGTAGAACTTCTATCCTGGGTTGGAAGGATGCCGTATTTAGAGGTGTGCATATTTTCACATCTGCAGTGGACAAGGGGTGGTTCAAATCTAGTATGGGGACCTTCACCCAAAGGTACAGCAAGAGAACCTGTGCCAGATCCAAAATATCTCTGTCCTTTGCATCTCCAAATTGCACATCTCTGCTGTATTTATCAATAGGACAATCAAATATTTCTTCTAATAATTACCTGTGAATCTATGGGTAGGGAAGGCTCTTCCATTTCTAAGCAGAGTAGATGCATCGGTCCCTTTTAATATTAATCTGGTAATTATTAGCTTGTTTTGGGGAAGGGCTGTTTGCCTGGTGTGATTAACCCCTTTTTATGTCTAAAGAGGACGTATCTCTAAGTTCTTTCCTTCTCCATCCATTTACACTTTCATTTCACCTTATTTGTGTGAGAGAAATGACAGTTGTATTGTCCCAAAGGTGCCTTTTTTCCAAGAAGTAACTGGACCTTGGTTTTTCTTTGAAGACATTTTGCTTCTCCAGCTCTGAAGAAGTTTCTTGGGTGAGAAGCGAAAAGTCTTTAAAAAAAAACCAGGCAGTCCAGTTGCCCCTTGAAAAAAGCACCTTTGGGACAACCATGACCTGGATGACTGAGAATCTCCATAGACAGTTGTATTATTTACCTGGATGAGCTACCCAGAGAGGTGTTTCCAAAAGATACTTATTTAACAGGCAATTAATTTTAGTTAATAGAATTTAAGCCAGTTAATAGAAATATAAATGTGTTTATTTTTACCCTTTTATTTTTGGGAACATGACTTCTAACACATATTAGTCATATGTGCATACTAATATATATGTGTATCACGAAAAGAAGTTTAATAGACTGGGGGTAGTTGTGGGGAAGACATCTTCAGCAGCTGCTTTCAGCTTGAGTGGACAACACAATGTTGACAAGTGAGGCATAGGGCATTGCCTAGGATTATTTTTCCTGCCTTTTTTTCATCTATTCCTTCTGCTTATCTCAAATTTGGGATTATCCTCCTTTTAGCTCAATGCCAGGAAAGATATGCTCAACAGAATGGCTGTCAAACTCGGCCCACGGGGTGCTTAAATCCAGCCCACAGGGCTGACCTGGAAATATCAAAGGACCAGCCCATGGTGCCTCTGCCAGCCAAAACAGGCCCCATGCAGCCCCTGTGCGTTCCATTTTTGGCCTCCAGCAGCACTCTGCCGGCCAAAAACAGGCCGCGCAGAGGCCTTTTTGCACAGCAGAGTGCTGCTGGAGGCCGGAGGGGCCAAAAATGAGGTGCACGGTCCATTTTGGCTGGTAAACTGCTGCAGGAGGCATCCGTCCCATCTCCTCCCCACTCCCCCCACCCCCGGCCTGCAGAAGAGAACTATAATGATCTGGTCCTTGAAGAAATCCAGTTTGACACCCCTGCTCTACACCATTTTTAGCAGGAATGAAAGAACAAAGCAGGATCCAATAATACGTTATGCCATCCTACTTCTCTTCCCAGGTGTAGTCTCAAGCAAACCCGAGACTTACCATCTGTCGTAACGCCTTAGAGTCCTTGTTCCGTGGAAACGAGCGCTCGGGGACCCAACGGGGCACCAGCCCTTCGGTGGAATTTGCCTGGGCTCGCTGCAGCTTGGCTAATATTGCTTTCTCTTCTTTCTATTGGCAGAAAGTGAGGAATATGGAGGTACAAACCAGAACAACAAATGGAAGCAGGTGTTTTAAGACATTACTCCCTAGAGTAGGAATGTCTTGTTCCATAGCCTCTGTTATTTCAGCTCCAAGGACCAGAATATTTGTCTCCTGGGTTACGATGATCTGTTCCCACTTCCTGCCCCCCAAGCAAAGTTTAGTCATGTCCCTCCGCCCAACTCCCAGGACTTACCCGTTTCTGGCTGCAGCCCACAATGAAGAAGGTTTCAATGTTATGCTCCTTCAGGTAAGCATTGCGCTCACCCCCGTGTCCTGGCTCTACTTCATAGTCTTCATTCAGGTACTGCAGAGTTGCCTGGGTAATGTGGATCCGCCTATCGCAGAAATGTTGTCATTCAACCAAGACAAGTGCTGGAACCCACTGCTCCCACTCTCAGAGATACCCCCTCATTAGGCTTTGTATAATCTCGCTTAAGAGTGGAAGAAGCTACTCTCTCCACAAGGAAGCAATATGGCCCTTCCTCGGCAGCTCTGAGTAAAAGAGCAGGATTGACCAATAAAAATAAGAATAAGTAATGTAAGAGGCAGTTAGCTGCAGCAATGCAGGTAAAACACTGTGGGGAAGACGGCAGAAAGTCAGAAATCTTGCTGAAGAAAATTTGGAGGAAAGCCCAATGAACTCGTATGAAAATATGGTAAAATGGTCATAAGGAACTGTACAGTAAGGAGAACCAGTGGAGATAATATATTACTTCATTTGGATCAGCAAGTCACATGGAGAAATGTAAGGCATTTCCACATGCGAATTTTAATCCCAGTCATATAACAGCGTTGTGCTTTTTTATTCCCATGTTAACAATCCTGAGGAGTAGCCAAGCCAGTTGTCTGTCTGTCTATCTTAACTGTCCCAAACATCTAAGTGCCATCTCTTTTGCCATCAATGTGTGTGGTGGGCCTATTTTCCACTGATAAGAATGTGTCTCCAATATGCTCCTTCCACAAGATCTGACTGAGTGGGCACACTCCAGGTCCATTCCTTCCTTATAGGACTGAAACAGAGAACCATCTTGGTAGTGGTCCCTGCCCTAGGGAAGCACCTTCCCTCTGAGATCCAGCAAGCCCCTACCCTCCTGGCTTTCTGAAAAGCTGTGAAGGCCTGGCATTGTCCCAGAAGCCTCGTGTGAGGCAAGTGTGAGGTTGGAGCCCAATGCAGCTTTAAAGGTTTTTTTCCTACTCTTCTCCAACAGATAAACTCCACACGTTTAGGTAATAGACAAGGAATGGAATAGAGTGATTTTAAATCTATGTATGCAAAAGATAAAGAATAAGAGGTAAGACTGTTGTGGCCCACCGGCGGCCAGCAGAGTTGGCAGCAGAGTCGGACAGTGAGGAGGTTGGGGAGGAACATGGGTCAGTCCTAGGGGCCGGGTAAAGCTCAGACGAGGGCTCTGCATCAGAGGCAGAGAGGGAGCTAGACAGCAGTGAGGCAGAGGAACAGCTGGAGCCTGTTCCCAGTGTGTGCATGCACAGAACTGCCAGAAGACAAGAACAACTAAGAAAGCAGGGTCCACTTGGGAGTAAAGCAACACCTTGGAGGTGATTGGGCCCTCCCATAGGAAACAAAAGAGGAGCAAATGGGGAGTGGGCTTTTGCAGAAAACAATTTGTTCCTTTGGTCATTTCAAGAGTGGAAAGTTCTGTTTGTGATTATAAGAGACTCTGTGCCAAGTGTTGCCTTGCCCTGGCATTTGGAAACCAGTTATCTGGCAGTTCTCCAAGCGAGATAAGGTTCGTATTGATAAATATTCCTCTGAAAGACTGTTTGCCAAGCCTTGCTGACCGTGAATGAAAATAATTCACAATCGTGTAAATAAAAAAGGTTTTGCCAGGACCAAGACTCTGCTTCATGCTTTTTAAGCAAGCCTAGGTCCGAACAAAGACAAAAAGGGAAGAATAGGGGGAAAATGGGGTCACACCCAATACTAGCATGGCTTTCCCATTTCTAAACCAATTTTCTTCAATGAATATGGGCCTTTACAGGAAAAGATTCTCCATCTCCTGTTTAAATGGAACTACGGTACTTTCTATTAGCATTCACAGTTGTTTCGCTCAAACGCTGAAGGATTCAACTCACCCTGCTTTGCCACCAGCTTCCATGTGATTGGCCAAGGTGACATCATTAGACCAGACATCAAATTGCCATTTGCGCAGCCCCAGCACTCCACAGTGCACACGACCACTGTGGATCCCAACACGCATGTTGACGTTGACACCCGTCACTTCCCGCACCAGCCTAGGAGAAAGAGGATGGGGTGAATGTCAGAACAGGTCTCTCTATTTGCACACACATTCTGGCACAAAGACATCTTAGACAAGAATCACTCAAACAAAGGAGAAAGAATCACTCCTCTCAGTAGGGAGAGGTGAGCTAATAAGTGTGTACTACCACTTTAGCAAGGACAAAACAACTGATCTCCACCCTCAAACGGCTGCAGGAACTGAGCAAGCAGTTTGAAATGATTGCTGCTGGAACACAAAGATTTAAAATATGGAAACTAGAACCAGAAACATAGTTTAATAGGATTAAGGATTAGGTTGCTGTGAAAAAAAAAAAGCCTAAGATTGGATAAGATAGTCATATCAATGTAGAATAGTGGGCCAGGAAAGGAAGTTCAAAATATACAAATCAATAGGACACAAAACAATATCCTACGAGGTATGACTGGTTTGATGTGTTTATTTGTGTTTTCTCCCTCCGTGTGTGTGTGTGTGTGTGTGTGTGTGTGTGTGTGTGAGAGAGAGAGAGAGAGAGAAGAACTATTTTTCCAAGCCACCACACAGTCTTACAGATGAATATTTGGATAAAATGGAGTTGCTCTGAGGAGATGATTTTGCTCATTTCTATGCTGCTATTGTTGATGTTAATTTTAAAGATAATCTATCATGCAATTGGCTGTTCAAATGCTAAAGGTAATATTTCAGAGGAAAATGTTTGGAAATCTGCAAGTTCTCTGGACATTAATTTGCCAGTCCATTAAAAAAAAAATCCAGCTATTACTTCTATTACCTTGACGATTATCCACAAGGCAGTTGACTATGTTCAGTGACTAACCCCTTGGAAAAAGAAATAAAATGTGAAGGGACTGGAAATGAAATTAGCTGCTTGGCTAGGAAAATGCTGAGGCCTTAGAGACATGATTCAGATACAGCAGAGAATCTGGAAATCCATACAGGACATTAAGAGATTGGAACTCACCCTGTAGTGAGAAGAATGCTTGGGCTGCCTGTATCTAATGGGAGAATGCATTTCACAGAGCCTGACACAGCCTCTCTTTACAGCAGATACACTATAAAGAATCCCTGCTTAATACAAGCTTAGGTACCATATTTTTCAGAGTGTAAGATGCACCTTTTTCCCTCAAAAAAGAGGGTGAAAATCTGGGTGTGTCTTATACACTGAATACAGCACTTTTTGTTGCCTCCCGAAACCCCGCTTCCTTTGCAAAAATGGCCGTGCATAGCCTTTAGGAAGCTTCCAGAGTGCTCCTGGGAGTTGGAGAGAGCTAAAATGAGTGAAAAACAGGCTGTTTTTTTGCTTGTTTTTGCCCCCCAGCCCCCAGAAGCACTCTATAAGCCTCCTAAAGGCTATGCATGCCATTTGTTTTGATAAAAAATGGGCCATTTTTGGGAAATCTGCAGAGTGCAAAAACATTTTTTTTAATTTGCCTCTTCAAAATCTTGGTGCATCTTATACTCCAGTGCGTCTTATACTCCTAAAAATATCAGTAAGTAGATCCTGCTTCAAACTACTTCCAAGCTTGTTCCAAAATGGAGGAAATCATGTATAACATGATGTCCTAGTTTCAAAACCATAGAATTATTTCAGGAAAGAGAGGATTAGTAGATAATAAGAAAGAAAACAGGATTCACAAGTTGGGAGAAAAGAACTACAGGAACAGGAAAAAGTATTAATAACTATAGCACACAGGGAACCTACAAGATTGTTATTAATTTTATTAATTTCCTTTTATTAATTTTGGAGTTAAATAAATATTTTACATATGTTTTTATTATTTTTCGTTTTCCTCGAAAACATAGTAAATCAGAATGGAGTTTTAAATGTTGCTATTATAAATCTGAAATATGCAAAACAGGTAGTCCTCGACTTACAACATTTTACAAGCTATCTCGACACATTTGTTAAGTGAATCACCGCAGTTGTTAAATTAGTTACAGGATTGTTAAGTGAATCCGGCTTCCCCATTGACTTGGCTTGTCAGAAGGTCGCAAAAGATGATCACATAACCCCGAGATATTGCAACCATCATAAATATGAACCAGTTGCCAAACCTCTGAATTTTGATCATGGGACTGCTGCAACAGTCATTAAGTGTGAAAAATGGTCATGTCACTTTTTTCAGTGCCGTTGTATCTTTAAATGGTCTCTAAATGCTGTAAGTCGAGGGCTACCTGTGCAGCACACAAACACACTGGCCAGCCTCACTCCCTTAGTAAGAACTGTGTTGGGTTTTATCACTGTTGCTGAACATACACAACTGGCAAAGGTCACATGTCATGCTAAGTTGTAAATTTCAGTTTATAAATATTAAGGGCTGAGTTCAAGCAAAACATTCATGGTTCAAGTGAAACGTTTATGTAGGAACACAGTCAATTGTGAATTGAGATGTTATGGCAAAGTACTGCCAGTCAATGCTAGAAGCATTGAATAGCATGCATCTGCTTACCTCCAAAAGCCTATGGACCCAATCTTGGTTGCTTAAGGGAACTCCAGCCTTATTGCTGTCTACCAACATCCCCTTGGGTTTCGTCCAGAGCTGGTATTCAGCAGGATCTGACCAGTTCTGGAGAACCGGTAGTGGAAATTTTGAGTACTTTGGAGAACCAGTAAATACCACCTCTGACTGGCCCCGCCCCCATCTATTCTCTGCCTCCTGAGTCCCAGCTGATCGGGCGGGAAGGGGATTTTGTAGTAACCTTCCCCTGGAGTGGGGAGGAAACGGAGATTTTACAGTATCCTTCTCCTGCTATGCCCACCAAGCCACCACTGGTTTTGTCTCCCTCCCCATGATTATGCCCGTCCTTCAGGTGAATACAGTAGCTAACCCGACAAAAGCAGGGGTGTTGTTCTCCAAGTTTCACCATGCAAATGCAAGTCTTGATAAGGCATTTGCTGGAGAAACAAACAAACAAAAAAAACAACCACCCATATCCTGAAAAAACCTTGGTTTTTATATTTTTATAGAGAGGAAGCTTCTAGGCCATGTGGCTTATAAAGATAATTTTGAAAAAGCACAGACATTGCCCAGTAAAACTTCAGCAGCTGGAGGAGGGAGAATGGATAGGGAACAGAGACGTTCTCAGTAGGACGTTTGGTGACTCACATGGAAACAGCATCTTTTCCTATCCGACCCCCAGCTAAAGCAATAATAAAAACTATGGGGGAAAAACAGAAATTTTTGTATTTGACTTAGCAGCTGGATCAGTACCTTTCTAAGCCATAGCACAGCGATGGCTAACCTTTTTGTAGTCGCATGCCCAAAGCGTGCGCACATGCGTATCTGCGACAGTGCGTGTAACACACACACACCCTGTGAACCCCACCCACCTGCACACACACCCCTGCACCCCATTTTTGGCCTAGCAGGCCTCCCTGCAGCCTCCTGGGACCAAAAACTGGCAGCAGGGGGTGCCTCCCCTCGTGCATGCACAGCAAGAGACCTGAAAATCAGCTGGCCAGGAGGAGGCGCGCACACATGCGCAGTGGAGCTGAGGCGACGGCTCACATGCCCGCAGAGAGGGCTCTGCTTGCCACCTGTGGCACGTGTGCCATAGGTTCGTCATCACGGCCATAGCATGATGTTGTGTTTTGTTTCAGCTGCTTATGTTGCATCAATGCAACCTATTGTGATTTGTCCAATGAATCATGGTTAAGCAACCCATTTGATTTAATGGGATTGATATTTTGGTTTTCTTTGGACAAATCCCACAGTTGAATACCCAAAACTACCAAAGCCAGTTCAAAATAAATATAAGAGTCCAGAGCAGTGGTGGGTTCTGGACCCGGCATCCTCCACATGAATGCGCACAGCACGTGCATGTGCCTTATCTGCCAGTGATGCCTCCGCAAGCCTCCACAATGCTCCAGATACTCGACGGAGCATCACGGAGGCACTGTACGTGCCCTGTGCATGCACAGAAACGCCAAAGGCTTTAAACGACAGGTAAGGAGAGAGGGCGGGCGGGTGGGCCCTCCCGAGCACCGTACTGGAACGGTACCAGGTGGTCCGGGCAAGCTCCGGTATGCCTGTACTGGGGCGTACCGTCTATAACCCACCACTGGTCCAGGGGCTCTTTGCAGGCTCTTTGCTCATCCATAGGTAAAGGAGTTTTAGGAGGAAGTTTTGGGAAATCTATAGAAATGATGGAAAACGAAAGAATGTGATTTTCTGAATTATGGAAGATATTTTCTGGTCCTGTGAGAAAGAGACGCCGGGGTGGTTTTAGGCTCTTTGAATCACATACTGTACATTGCAGGTCAAATTTAGATACAAGAAAGATAATTATGATTAGCATATTGTAGACAGGATAAGCTGATTTAAAAAGTAGGCTAAGTTGGGTTTTATGATGATAGATATAATCCATGAAGAGAACCTTAGGCTTCCACGTCACATCCTCTCTTTTTTTTTTTACTACATAAAGGGAACCAAGGGCTTTCATTTTAAAGTTAGATTAATTACCCCCTGTCATGAGTAACTCAGGTTTCTTTCAGACAAAACTGATGAAGATTAAGCAGCGTTTAAGTCTGGAAAAAACAACAAGGGGTAATTCACTAAAAAGAGGAAGTGATTTTTTTTCTGATCTCATCCTACTCATGCTCCTGTGCACAGAAAGCTTTCAACCCATTTTCCTCACTGAGGAGTTATCAGTTAGCAGAAGGAGATTCAAGAATACTATTCCCAACAGCTAGCAGTAGCTAGGAAGCAACAATCTTGATTAAAATCACTGGAAGGAGTGAGGTCAAAGGTCCTCCTGTCCCCAGAGGTCTCTGAAGATAACAAATTTGCATTTGTACAGTATTTATGTGTCCAAGCAAGGGGAGGAGGAGGCCTGGCCCTGGCCCCACCCTCTGCCTTCCTGCCTTTTGCACAAGAAAAATGACCTGCCTCCAGTTTTTACTGCCATGTCTGAAATGGACCACCTGCATCATCATCTCGAGCAGCAGCCACAATAAAGAGGCCACAGCAACTCAAAAAGGAACACATCATATTATTAAGCTTCCAAAGACAAGAATCAATTAATCAGATGCAGGGGTGCTTTGAATAAGTTGAAGATGATGTACAGGTAGTCCTCAGTTAAACAAGGATAATTGGGACTGGAATTTCCATTGCTAAGCAATGTGACTGTAAAGTGTGATATCTCATGACTGCATTGCTTAGTGACGGCAGTCTCTGTTGCCTTCGTTAAGTGGATTGTCAAGCGAGTCCCCAGCCAGCTAGGAAACAGGTCAGCAGGTAGGCAAGGCACGGCACAAGGCAAAGTGAGAGTGTGATGAGACCAGCCGTGGTTGCTTGTGGGTGGGGAAGGATGTGTGAGTGGTTCATGAGGTATGACACAAGCATGACGACGCTGGCTGCTACCAGGTGGCCCACAAGGCGTGGCACAATGGGGCCCAGTGTGGCTGCTGCAGAGGAGGGTGCAAGCAGCGTACCAGAGGGACTTGTAACCTTTCCTGCTAGCTTTCCCATTGACTTTGCTTGTGGGAAGCTGGAGGGAAAAGTTGCAAATGGCCATCAGGTGACCATGGGAAGCTGCAGCTATCGTTAAGTGCTAAAGGTAAAGGTTCCCCTCGCACATATGTGCTAGTCGTTCCCGACTCTAGGGGGCGGTGCTCATCTCCATTTCAAAGCAGAAGAGCCAGCGCTGTCCGAAGACGTCTCCGTAGTCATGTGGCCGGCATGACTAAACACCTAAGGTGCACAGAACACTGTTACCTTCCCACCAAAGGTGGTCTCTGTTTTTCTACTTGCATTGTTTACGTGCTTTCGGTTGGCAGAAGCTGGGATGAGTAACAGAAGCTCACTCCGTTACACGGCACTAGGGATTCAAACCGCCAAACTGCCGAGCTTTCTGACCGACAAGCTCAGTGTCTTAGCCACTGAGCCACCACATCCCCAAATGTCTAGATAATAATTACATGACTGCAGAGGTGCTAGGATGGCTGGAACATCAAAAGACTGCATCTTTTGTTCAGCACCGTTGTAGCTTGTAACAGTCGCTGAAAGAATGGTTTTTAAATGATGACTACCTGTGTATCAATGTAGAGGAGCTGGCTACAGTGGATTTAAAATACTGTGCTGTGACAATTATAATACTGCAATAATGCGATTTTTTTTGTTGCTCTGGTTGTAGATAGTAATTTAATCCAATTACCTTATAAAACATATGCCATATGATCCCACAACTAATTCCTTTTGCACTGCAGGTGAGCATAGAACCACCTGCCAACTGAGGATAATACTCCACAGCATCTGATGAAGTGGGGAATGAAGCTGTCAATAGCCACTTTAGTAATCCAGGTACTCTGAATACCCATTGAGCGGGAACGGTATGTTGGATGTGTCCTATAGCACACTGCTATCTTTCCCAGAAACATGTGGTTAGCCACGAATGGCTGTGGAGCTAACTAGTCTTTGTTTTGAGGCACCAAATCCTTTATACCTTTATCTTACAAAAACTTACCTAAATAACTAAAGGGAAGCAGTGACTCAGTGGCTAAGTCGCTGAGGTTGTCGATCAGAAAGGTCGGCAGTTTGGCAGTTCGAATCCCTAGCGCCACGTAAGGGAGTGTGATCCCGTTACTTGTTCCAGCTTCTGGCAACCTAACAGTTCGAAAGCATGTAAAAAAGGCAAGTAGAAAAATAGGAACCACCTATTGGTGGGAAGGTAACAGCATTTCGTGAGCCTTGGGCGTTTAGTCATGCCGGCCACATGACCACAGAGACATTTTCGGACAGCACTGGCTTCAAAGTCTTCGGCTTTGAAACGGAGATGAGCACCACCCCCTAGAGTCAGGAACAACTAGCTCACATGTGCGAGGGGAACCTTTACCTTTACAAAAACTAAACAGTCTCTAACATACTAACAAACCTCTCTGCTATTTTGCTTCAGGCTAATAGCAGGCTAATACAGCTACCATTCTGGAAAACGGAACTCTGTAAACCATGAAGTTCACCAATTACTATGTCCACCCTTCCCAACACTAGCAAGCATCTCTTGCGCACTCACGAAATTGCCTCAATCATGTCAACACCCATCTCCACGCAGCAATGGGCATGATCAGCCCGTGCCTCTGGCAACCCTGAGACACAATAGTAGCAATCCCCGAGGATCTTGATGCGAAGGCAATGATTTTCCTAAAAAAAAAGAAAAGGAGGGAGATTCAGAAAAGCCATCAATGCTAACTGTAACCCTGGAGACATCTCACCCGAGTTCAGTGCTCCTTGCCATACATAGATCAATCACATTACCTAGCTAACAACTGTTATTTCAAAAGTAATCAGAGAATGTGTAGTTTATTGCAAATACAGAAGTTTTTTATCCAGTACTTGTTCCCAATAAAGGAGGGGAGGGGAAGGGAGGAGAGAAAAGGAGAGGAGAGGAGAGGGATTCCTGTAACTTCAAACTCTAATTAAGTTTATACATCAACATTATGGCCCAGAACTGGTATTGCTTTCAAAGTAGGTACAAAGGAAGTTTGGAAGAAATACATACTACAGCAAAGGCAGCAGAAATTAGCACAAAAAAGACACACAGACCAACAACCCTAGGGAGAATTAGAAGTTACAGGTATTCCTCAATTTACAACCATTCATTTAGTGGCTGTTCAAAATTACAATGGCGCTGAAAAAACTAACCTATGACCATTTTTCACATTTATGACCATTGCGGCATCCTTATGATGACATGATCAAAATTTGGGCACATGGAAAATGGAAAATGTTTATGACAGTTGAACTGCCCCAGGGTCATATGATCACCTTTTGCAACCTTCCCAGCCAGCTTCCGACAAGCAAAGTCAATGAGGCAAGCCAGATTTGATTAACAAGTGCAGCGACTCACTTAACAACTGTGTCAAAAAAGGTTGTAAAATGGGGCACAACTCACTTAACAACTGTCTTGCTGAGCATTGAAAATTTTGGATCAATTGTGGCTGTAAGTCGAGGACTACCTGTTCTTGGCAAGGCAAGAAAATCCAAGGGGGATTTTGTGACAGAGATGATCATAGAAAAAAATATGCAATTCGTTTTGACTTTTGAGATGCAGCGATCAACACAATGCTCCTTTCTGCAGAGGTCAACATCCTGGTGTCCTTGCTCACTGAGTTTTAGAAGGTTTACTGTTCAACCTATCTAAAAGCACTAAGTTCAGGAAATCATCTCTTCTGTTGGCCTAGCCTGTTCCTCCCTTACCGCAGCCAGCTTATCAAACCGAGCAAACAGTTCATTCAGCGTCATGACCAGTTCTTGTGCCGTGCACTGGGATGCCAAGCTGGTGAAGCCCTCAATGTCAGCAAAGAGGATGCTGTAGGGGGAGAAAAGCAGAAACAGGTATTAGAACAGAAATCCACAAACAACCAAAAGCCATTTGGCTCCTTTTTGCATATATTCATGAGGCAATTCCGCTAATATCTCCCACTCCGCTGACCCTCATCTGCCAAGAAATTATGCTATGATCTCCAAATTTCTAAAGGAATGATGTTAGTTAACTGTTTTCACTGTCACTCAAAGTCACAGACACATATATCCAAAGCATATATTACCTGACGTTGTCATGTTTCTGGATATAGATCTTGTGGAACATCATGTCTTCCTTCTTGGTGTTGATGTCCTCCTTCATTTCCATGGCAACATGTTGGGGCAGCACTGAGAGCAGAAGTCGTTCCTGTCAGGGGTCCAGAAAGAAAGGTCCATTATGGTCTTCATTACAGCAATATTTTTGCTGGAATAGACCAAAGACCAAGATCAGAACATACAAACCCACCCCCGTACCAATGTTGTTTTATTTCATACTTTTTTTTGGCCTGCAAGGCATTACAGAGTTGAGTTGCCGTGCTACCTATTCCCACCTCATAATCATTTGACTGCCAGACAGGCTGAAACTTAGCAGAAAGGAAGAAGGCCCAAGATGTCAATTTATTACCATACGGGGAAAAAGGAAATCTGTGTTAAAGGTAATGCTTGAGTATGTGCATAAAGCAGTGTTGGCAAAACTTTTTGGTACCGAGTGCTAAAACAGGAGTGTGTGCGTGCAGCAGAGCACTGGGAACCAGAAGAGCAGCTCCCCGGCGCACATGCAGGAGCACCAGAAACCAGAAGCTCAGTTTCCTGGTGCGCAGATGCGCGCCAGGGAGTTGCTCTTCCAGCTTCCAGTGTTTCCCGCACACACACGCTCCCGGAACCTGGAAGAGCAACAGGTGACGGCTGGCGTGCCTGGAGAGATGGCTCTGTGTGCCACTTCCGGCACGCGTGCAATAGATTCACCATCACTGGTATAATATCCTTCTGCCTAGCTAATAAAGTCATGAGGTTCGCTGGAAGAGACCAATGTTAGCGCTAAATAACAGGAATGAGGTATTCACTTCCACAGAAACTCTCTAGAAGAAAATGTACTGGCACAGTTAAACTGGATTTGTGGACCATAGATAGAGTGAACAAAAAATTTGGTTTTTATGCATTCTTTCAAGAATTAAAGATCCTGAAATCTAGTGCAGAGGTGAATGATAAAATAAACTCCAAAATAATTAGTGTCATTGATCTCAGGAAGCCAATGCAATTAATTTACAAGCCTACAATATAGGAAGATGTTCAGCACACATGCACACGTCTGACTTTAAATACAAAGCAGACAAATGCAAGGAGTGCAAATTATAGGGTAAGACATAAATGCCACCTAATTTTCCATCTACCAATGTGAAGTTGCAGGAGAAAGACTCTGAGGCTATAATAAATAGTTTGCAACCTCTAAGAGTCCAGAAAAACATTAAAGTGAACTGATCTACCTACACATGTTTCTAGGAACAGGATTCTCTTGATCAAAAAAAAAAAAAAAGCACAATACTGAATGATACATTGGCACCTTTATAAAAAGCAAGCAAAAGTTATTAGTAGGAACCTTCTTCACTTAATTTGAAAAATAATGGAGGTGATGGAAGAAAAGTTCTATCTGCTCTGAGTGTACTTTGTATATTTTACAAAAAAAAAATAAAACCCAGAAACTTTTCATGACCTTGAATTCATAGAATGGATGCAGCATAAATGTGAGAAAGACTCTAATTGTAATTTATACTGAATTCTATGACAGTAGTGTGCGTGCGCACTCCTGCAAATGGAGATTCACATGTGAGTGGAGGACACTTGTGTTTGCGCACAAAGCTCCACTTGCGTGGATGGAGGATGCTCATGTATGAAGCTCCAATGGAGTTTAGGCATGAGCGTCCTCCACACTTACATAGGTGAAGCTTCACACCCAAACACAAGGGCCAACCGCTTGCACACGTGGAGCTTCACGTGCATGCACGCTTGCCCATCGCTCGAGCAGGATGGTTTCGAGCAGGCCGTGGCCTAGTATTGGGCCGTGGCCCGGGTGGTTGAAGACCCCTGCTATAAAGGATATTTAGGCCCCATTAAAGGGTCTCAGAATTGGGGCATCCCATCCATGAGCCACAAAATTATGTCAATATTAACTAAAAACATGCAGGAACTCAAGAGACAGTCCATGCTGTGCTTTCCAAACTCTAACTCCCCATTCCCCACAGCAATCCCATCGTGCCCATCCCCAACTCTGATCAGCTCCCTACCTGCTGACGGTTTTCACGCTGTAAGTGCAGTCGAGCCTGGATGTAGCCACGTGTTTCCCGGAAGGCCTGGCGCTGTGACACTTCAGCTGGATAGTGGGTGCAGATACCAATGATGTTGGTACAGAGGAAGATCAAAGCATTTGCAACAAGCTGCAAGCAAGGGAAAGACCCATACAAACTGGGCACAAGAGGAAAAACCAAGTATTTTATGACAACACCCCCCCCCCCCATTTCTAGCTTGGTTTTCACGTTCCCACTGTCTTCGGAGCGAGCCATCCTCCCTGACACCCCAGCCTAATGAATGAATTAAAAGCTTTGTGTGAAGAAGGCCTCCCAGAACACAATTGGGGTTTTGTACTTCTCTCCCTGCCCTTCTGTTGATGCCCAAGATACCAAAGATTCTGCTGGAAAGAGTGGGTGTCAGGAAGATCCAAACGCTTTTAGGGGGAGAGGATGGGAAGTGACATGTAGAATAGCCTTCCTAGGGAGGTAAGTATGTTTCTGTGGGGAAGGATCCCCAATTATATTTAAGGCATGCCCTTCATTTGCAGAAGTCCCTACCTTCATGTCCTTCCAATAATGTGGAAGACTCATTCCTCCTCAAAATCCAAGAAGACTATTACCAATAAACAGATTAGCAGATTAACAGAGTTGGAAGGGGCCTTATAAATCATCTAGTCCAACCCCCCACTCAAGCAGGAGACCCTACACCATTTCTGACAAATGGCAGTCCAATCTCTTCTTGAAAGTCTCAAATGATGAAACTCCCACAACTTCCAAAGGCAACTTCTGTTCCATTGGATGATTGTTCTTACTGTCAGAAAATTTATCTTTATTTCCAGGTTGAATCTCTCCTTGGTCAGTTTCCATCCATCATTCCTTGTGTGGCCTTCAGGTTCTTTGGAAAATAGCTTGACCCCCTCTTCTCTGTGGCAGCCCCTCAAATATTGGAACACTGCTATCATGTCTCCCCTGGTCCTTCTCTTCACTAAACTAGCCATGCCCAGTTCCTGCAACCATTCATCGTATGTTTTAGCCTCAAGTCCCCTAATCATCCTGGTTGCTTTTCTCTGCACTTTTTCTAGAGTCTCAACATCTTTTTAATAGTGTGGTGACCAAAATTGGATGCAGTAGAATAAACAATGCTGGGCTAGATGCACTCATTGTTTAGAATAGCTACCTATGTGTTTACACCTTCACACATACTCTAAAGGCATCTGCTCCGTGCCTTCGAGGCTCATCCGCCAGGCCAGAGTGATGTAGGAACAGTGCAACTGTGTAACATCCAGGGGGTCACTTGCTCATCCCTTAAATGATAGTCCAATGAATTCAACGGTCTACTATTTTCTAAATACCACAAGGAAAAATTGTCCTTGCACACATAACACACTACATGACAATAAAAAGAGACTTGAAGGGAATAAACCAATTTAGGCGATAAGCTTAGTGTCCCAAAGCAACATAAACTCTCAGGCAGAGATGGGATTCAGCTGGTTCGGACCTGTTCGCGTGAACTGCAACCAGTAATCAGTTGACCACGCCCGCCCACCCCTGTGCTAGACTGTCCTATATTTCCTTTGTTTGAAGCCCAGCTGATAGGCGCGGCACAGTGGATTGCTACGCCTCAGCTGTTTTACTCACCGGGGCTGCAATAAAAGGTAAGTTGTAGAGCTGTTTTGAAACGAACTGCACAAGTGTTCAGCGAACTGGTTGCTACACCGGTTGAATCCCACCACTGCTCTCAGGCCAGGGCGCAGTTCCCCAGGCTAAGCTTGGCAGTGACCAAACGGGAGTCTACACAGGAATGTTGCACGCAAGTCCCATGGTGAAAAAAGGCAGATTACTAATGGGTTTGTGAGCAGTTACAGCAGCTATTGATAAGGGGGATAAGTGAGGCAGAAAACCAACCAAGTAACAGTGGGGAGTGGGGGAGGCTGTTCAAATCAACCAGCCACAAGTCATACCATTACAATTCTGTGGTGTGTTTGCCTCACCTTACTGAAATATTATAATAATTGTGCCCTGCCCTGCCAGTTTATTGTGAGCTCTGGAAAGCAGAAACAACAACGAGCTTTGAATATTTGACAAGCAGTACATTACTAGGAAGGCAGGGTAGCCAAAGGAGCCAAAAGTCCATTTTTCAACAGAGTCAGCTTAAGGTTTCCCCATACAATAACCAGCCGCACGCAGCTGGAGCTGCTGATGGTGCATGCTTGGGAGGGAAACTGATGGGGGCTGAATGGAGGCCAAGATTACTGGCACTTAAATGCTGTCTTGAAAGTGAAATGCTTTGCGAGTTTTAACAGTTTCCTCTGGCATTAATTCTTACTGGGCACCAGAATGGCGCCACTGTTTCTTGCCTTGATGTTCTGCAGCCACTAAGATAGAGTAAAAATATCATGAGCGAGAGCACAACAGCCTATTCCGTGCCTGTTTACAATCCTTTCACACAGAGCCACCATGCAGGCAGAGGGGCTGCCGTCCAGAAGTCACACTGCTTCCAGCACAAAACATTCACAAAGTTCCATAAAACATTTCCAAAGCCAGTGAAGAAATCCAGTTAAAAGGGTACTTGCACTTGGTTAAATGAAAGAAAACAGACTCCTCAGGCCTAAAAAAATATTCAGTTCTCTTATCAGAACAGCTCCATTTATATTCCAAAATGAAAACATCTCTCCGCAGTAATTAACACAGACATATTCAGCTACAGAGCGTAATAATTGGTCCAGAATTACCAGCTAAGTGCTTGCTCAAATCACTGCTACTTCTGTGTTCAGAAACACAAGATTTGGCTAATTGTAATTTCAGCAGCTACAACCCGGCATCTGGATTTGCTTCACCAAAGGATGACAGAACTGTGTCAGAAGACCTACATCAGACGTGGTATTCAGCAGGTTCTGATCAGTTCTGGAGAACCGGTAACAAAAATTTTGAGAACTTTGGAGAACTGATAAATACCACCTATGACTGGCCCCACCCCCAACTATTCTCTGCCTCCCGAGTCCCAGCTGATCTGGAGGAAATGGGGATTTTATAGTATCCTTCTCCTGACATGCCCACAAAGCCACACCCACAAAGCCACACTCACAGAACCGGTAGTAAAATTTGAATCCCACCACTGACCTTCATACACCATTACTGTTTGAAGTCATTAACTGAGCTTACACAACAAAATAGGGCATGATCTGGTTTACACACCCTGGGTTGGAGATGCTGTAGTTAATAGATTCCTGCTCTGGGCATTGGGTTGAACTAGGTGATACATTCAACTTTTCCATTCTATGATTCTATAATGACATGGTTCGTCTGGTTTTGGCTTAGCATATTGAATGAATTCAGTCTGTGAAGTTTGCAAACCACAATTAGCATAATATATAAATCCAATCAGTTATGGCTAAGCAATCCTGGCTTTGAACAATTGTATGAACCTAATTTATTGATAGGTTATTTCACACACTTATAGGACTGAGCCTCAAGGAATAAACCATACCAAGAGAGGCGATTCAGCAGCAGCAAGGAAGTCCTGGGTTAAATCTCTGCTCTATACCAGAGTCCTTCTTTGGTTTTACAAAACACTCGTCTTGACACTCCAATAAATTAAAGTCTTGAAACTTAGTTTGTAGTCTGATAGCCAAAGATGATCAGGAATTTCATGCTGGGAAATGAAGCACCCTGACCTTTCTCTGTGCCCACACTGGCAAACCTGAGAGATTTCTGCCTCTCCTCCAGCCATCCAAGTAGGCGAGTACTTTATTTTTCAGGCTATTAACTCTCACACCTGAGTCAATCCATCTCAGAAGAGATGAACTGGGTGGGGGGCATAAGAACCCCCGGTCCAGTCGCAGGATAAGAAAAGCTTCGCTTTGAGGCCCTTGAAAGACTGAGAAAGACTTGCGTTGACAGTGGTTTGCCTAGAAGAGGGGTCAGCAACCCACTGCTCTGGAGCCGCATATGGCTCTTTCATCCCTCTGTTGTGGCTCCCTGCCACTCAAAATATGTGTCACAACTGCCAATGTGTGACACCCACCAGCACATGATTTATTGAGCTTTTCAAACCCCTGATAGGCCAACCATGGATAGATGCAAGAAAAGAGAAGTTTCAGAAGAAAACAGAATGTGTAATTCAACTACATATGTTAGTTTTGTGGCCGCTCAGGAAATAGTCAAGCACGGGAAAGGTTTTGTGGCTCCCGGTGTTTTCTTTTCAGTAGGAAATGGGTCCAAATGGCTCTTTGAGTGTTTATGGTTGCGAACCCTGGCCCAGAAGTATTAGTGATCAGAAGGAGAAGACAACAGCACAGCTGCATTATTAGAGATGCCACAATTATGATAAGCATTTTAACTGGCAAGTCAATTAAATCTGCATGAGGTTCAATGTATTTCCGAAGCATTTTCCCCATTTTTCTGATCAGGCATGTTCATTCTGCAAGAAAACGGGACATGCCCTGCGTACAAGCATGCCTTGATATGTACCACTTCAGACTGCTTGTGCATATGAGCTTAATGGTATGAGGGAGTTTTCAGGTATACTTAATTTCAATTCAGCCAGTTTCTACCAGTGTGGTCAATGACAAGAGGATTATGGGAGTTGTAGTCCAAAATCACAGTCTGGTTGCCAACCGCTGATGAAACTCATCACTGTCTACTGACTGGTGAGCAGTTTTCCAGAATCTCAGAAAGCTTTCTCATCATCTATCATTTGCTTCTTCTTCTTTTTAAAGAAAATGGAGAAGTCATGGATTGAACCTTGGATGGCGTGCATGGAAACATATGCACAGCTACACCACTGAACTTTGAAACTTCCACTTTCTTTTCAGATAATGCTTGCCATATGCTGCTTCTGAACAAACTTGCATGATATATAGGCATGTCTGTCCATGCATATAAACTCTGCTGCTGGATTACATTTCTCGCTGAATAAATATTTTTCAGCCAATTAAGGTAACCAAACATCACAGACCTGTTTATTTATCTGGGAGCAACTTACTGGTTCTTATTACTTGATACCTCTGGTGTAGCTTACTCCCAGTGCCTTCCATGAAATAGCCTGTAACAGTGATGGATACTCAATATTCATGAAATGTCACCCAACAGCATGGACAAATTTTGAGTCTGACATTAATTCACAGAGTTTAGGGGGTGGGAAATCTGTAATCTTCCCCTAGCCAGGAAAGGTTCTACATAAAAAAATAAATATACAATGAAATAGGCTTTATTTGCTATTGGTTCTTGGTGCCTTGACACAAAACTAGAATTTATAGTATTGTATCTGCTACAGTACTTGGGCACCCATAAGAGAGATGACATTTTACACCGTAAATCAAGATTGTGAAATGTGCGTTTCCCTAAATATTGCTGGATTATACTTGCCATCCATTCTTTCCTATACTCATGCTGACTAAAGCTGGTGAGAACTGGAATCTAATATCATCTAGAACAGGGGTGTCAAATTCAAGGCCCGGGGGCCGGATCCGGCCCGCAAGGTGCTTAGACCTGGCTCCCTGGAAACAGCAAAGGACCGACCTGTGATGCCTCTGCCACTGAAAACGGAGCTCAGGAGGACCACGGGCAGCTCACCCAAGCTCCATTTTCGGTGCAGAGGATTGCAGGACACAGTTGAAAATGCAGCTCGCAAGCCTGTTTCCGCTGGCAGAGCACTTGGACCACCACAGGCGCCCCGACACAAGTGATATCGAGCTGGCCATGCCCACCCTGGCCACATCCACCCTGGGCCTCCTGAGGTCAAACCAGGGATGGTATACACTTACCTTCCCTACCGGGTCGCAAATGTGAGTGAGCGAGAGCCATGATTTCTGCTACCAGTTCAGGCAAACTGGTAGGATAACACCTCTGGGTCAAACACACTTAGAACTGAGGAGAAATTTCCTGACAGTTAAAACAACTAATCAGTGAAACAGCGTGCCTCCAGAAGTTATGAATGCTCCAACACTGACAGTTTTTAAGAAGATGTTGGATAACCATTTGACTGAAGTGGTGTAGGGTTTCCTGCCTAGGCAAGGGGTTGGATTAGAAGACCTCCAAGGTCCCTTCCAACTCTGTTACTCTATTCTATTCTATAACCCTGATGAGGCCCTCAATGAAATTGAGTTTGACATCTCTGATCTAAGATGATGGGCTCTCCAACCCCAGCAATCTTACTTTAAAGTAAACCAGGTACTGAAAGGATCTTCCAGAACTGTTTTTAGTAGTAGGGATCTTAAGTACATATCTCTAAACTAGGGGCCCTTAAACACTTCAACTCATCAACCCCTTCATGAAATTTCAAATTGCTCATCAACCCCTCTCCCTCCAAAACATTACATGAAAATAATTTAACAAATACCACACTAATAGTACTATGAATAATAATAGCAATAATAACTGCTTGGGGTCGATACTGACCACTTTGGAGAACCCTGATATAAAATACAGATTAAATCCTACAGTGCCTCTAGTTTTATTGAGGCAAACTAATCTTGTCTGCAATTCTCAATGGACAAAATGAACATCTCTCTTGCAAACAACAGGGCGGGTAAATGCTTCTTTTCATTGTGAATTTCTGACAGGTGGAAACTGAATCTTGAATAAATTAGTTCAGATTCCAAAATCTGCTAATCTCCAGACTGTTAAATGATATTTAGATTGCCATTAAGAGTTGGAATAGAGGAAAGTAATCTGGGCTCAGAAGGTGTTGACGAACCAGTATTTCACTGCTGGCCATGCAGAATTCAGCTGCTGGGATATCTGGCTCAAGAACACCTGGATATACCTAGTTTCTACATCTTAGATTACAACTATCTGCAATAATTCAAAGCACCAAAGAAGAAAGTCTGTTTGGATGTATCTTGTGCAGCAAACTCAAGACATGGTGGCTGGAAGCATGGGACTCAAACTTAATTGGGCTGCCAAACTACACCCATTCCCAGTTTACCATCACACTGAACCATAAGATAACCAAACAGGCAACACAACATAAGATGGAATTGTTAAGCCTCCCCCCCCCCCCAAAAAAAAAAACATAACAGCAAAAACCAACCACCCTCAAATCCACAACTGGGATTAAAAATTGTACAATACAGTTGCTATATTTTTAAGTAATCTTGTTAAGTGTGTTGTGCAAGATCCAAGCTACAAGTAACTATTCTGTGAACAAAAATAATGATTATTATTAACAATATAATTAGCTACATCCTTAAATTTCCTTTGGAAGGAAACAAGAAATACAGAGATGGTAGCAGGGTAGCACGGGTCCCATATACACATCACCATAGTTCAAATTTTTAGCGAGCTGATAACTTCATTACGGCCATAATTGTGACACTGGCTACATTCCATCATCTTCAGTTCAGACTTCCTTAGCCATGGCAATAGTCAGCCATATCTCTGAATGATTAATACAGTGCATGTCTTCAGAAACAGCACTGTGGACAGTTTATAAGCATTAGATAAGATCCCCTGGGTTATAATTAACATATTTCTCAAGTTTATTTCTGCTGGACAACAAAAAAAGATTGTGATATTTTAATTCCTAACTTCTCAAGAGGGAGGAATTGAGCTTTCCCTACTCCTACTGGGGAAATTGAAGAAAAGAGGCAAGCCAGTTTCTCTCTTCTCCACCCGTCTGCCATACACTATCCATACATGTTATTATTCCAATGTATGCCACGCTGTTCTGTTTTTTCACCCCTACTCATTTGTCACTTAGCTTACAATCATAACCCAAAACACTTTATTGCATCCAACCAGCTAACAATATGCAACACTGGAGTAATCATGTCAGTAACCCCAGAGGGATCAGTCCTGTTGGTTTGCCTGTGAAAGAGTTAGGTTCTTTCTACGTTCCACAGCGTATTTCAATAAATACTATACTTAAGGCCCTGAAAGATGTAGGAATGCTTTGATGATCTCGGGTTGACCCTTTCCAGATACCTAGCCTCTTCAGAAACATTTACTCTATTTACCAGCTGGGCCTAAGGGAGGGTCATTGGGAGCCGGTTGGATTGGCCTTTGCTTCCAGTAAGGAAGCATTCCTACCCTAGGATCAGAAGGAAAGGAATAATACTGAAATCTTACATTTTATTAGTTCATTTTACAAGGGGGCAGAGGGATAAAGGGGAGTTTGGGTAAGAAGGTGAACACTTTGCAGGACCCCCACCCCCTACCCGTTCCCTGTTACAATATCTGATTAATAAGTAAGCATTTTACTATCTATCCTCAGAATATTTAAAAAAAACACCCTACGTTTGCAACTAGTGAAAAAACCGCAGAGCTCATCTGTTTGGGGGCAGGGGGAGAGGAGAGAACAAATCTGCAGGGTTTTTTTTTAAGTCTTTGAGAACTCATCTCAGTACAGCAACACAGGTATGTCATCACAAGAGCATCAGATCATTGTTCTGTGCAGCCTCCCACACACGCACTTGTGGCTCATTCCCTTCCTGCCACCTTCTCCCTCTTTACGCATACATTATGTGTTTGAGTATTGCATTATTGCTATCCTAGCCTTTGCCACCACAAGTTCAACGATTCGTGTTGAAGGAGAATGTTAGGTGGTTTTAGAACATCTTAATTGCGGTGTACCTTTGCAACTTTCATTCACTGAATTTGACAGACTCCAAAACGATAAATTATCTAAAGAAAGGGGGAATATTCTGTTGTTGCTGCTTTTTAGGAGAAAAAAGAAACAAAAGCACAAATGGGGGATCAACTACGTGTTAACATAGATCTTGCTAAACTTTTATATTTTCTATCCAGATGTGCGTAGTGAAAAATACATTCTGTCTCTTATTCAACTGAGTACAGTAATACTCACTACCTCGACTTACGACCAATCGTTTAATGGCTATTTGAAGTTAGAATAGCACTGGGAAAAAATGACATGACCCATTTTTCACAATTACAACCACTGCAGCATTCCCCCACGGCCGTGTGATCCACATTCGTACGCTTGGTAACTGGCTCGTGTTTATGACGGTTGTCGTATCCCAGGGTCACGTGATCACCTTTTGCGACCTTTGAGAAGCAAAGTCAATAGGGAAGCCAGATTCACTTAACGATTGTACTATGGCAAGAAAAGCTGTAAAGTGGAGCAAAATTAAACTCAGCAACTATCTTGCTTAACAACAGAAACGTTGGCTCAATTGTATCTTTTTATTCTTGATGAATGTGTTTTATTCTCCTTATGTACACTGAGAGCGTATGCACCAAAGACAAATTCCTTATGTGTCCAATTACACTTGGCCAATAAAGAATCCAATCCTGTCCTGTCCTGTCCCATCCCATCCCATTCTATTTTTATTCTATTCTATTTTCTATTCTATTCTATTCCATTCAATTTCATTCAGCATTCTATTCTATCCCATCCCATCCCATCTGTCAAGAATTACCTGTAATACGGAACCAACCAAAAACATCTTTCCATAATCTGATGCTCTACAGAGCCAATGGGCTTTATCCTAAATCAGGTTACACATAATTGACTGTCCAGTGATGATAATACAACGATGTCCCAGGTGCAAGGCTTAGGGAGGGGGCTGCCAGACCACCCACCAATATATGAAACAGGTCAGGAAGCATTTTCTGTCTAGACCTGCAGCAACATTCAACAACATGGGCTTTCTCCCCCCCCCCTCCCGTTACAGTCTCTTCTCACCCACATTATTAAAACATTTCTTCATTCATCCAGAATATAGATAAGATCGGGAGAGTGGGCACTGTTAAAAACAATGGGGAGAGAAACAGGATGGACAGGAACTGGAGAAATTGGTATGTGCGTGGAATTCATTGTAATAGCAAAGGAGATAAAGCAAAATGATGGGTTTACTCAAATGGGCTCTTCGATCAGTCCAGCCATTAGCTTAAAAAACACTATTTTCAGAACAATAGATAAGAGATGCTGTGAACGCTACAGCTACCTCACTAGCACCAATTCCAGCCGTATGGATTTCTAGGCAAACTTCTGCTAGCATCAAATCAGGAACCTAGGCAATGCACAGCAGTAAAGAAAAGCAAGCTCAAGCATATTCATCACCAAAATCCAGAGCTCAAGCTATGTTTAATGGAATTGAGGATATGCATATTCCACTTAGCTGCATCCACAATTGGAGCGATTGTGGGGATGGAGAAAAAGGTCACAGAACTTGCTCCCTCCCATATTATCCAAGGGGCCTCATTCATTCTTCATTCATTCATTTCGCTTGATGGGAGGACTTCAATTTCCTGACCGGGCCACTTCCCTGCTCCCCTTAATAAGTCTTTACCACCATTGGACAACCCAGTCTTTTACAGTCTTCCTTCAACACCAAAGGATTTAGCTGTCCTTCAACAAAGTATCTTCAATTAGTACTGCACAGGGTTTCTATTGTGTCCCACCCACCAAGTTATGCATTGATCTTTATTGCCAAGAAGCTCCATCATCTCTTCCCTCAGCCCAACTTTCCCCCATACCTGCTTCCAAACGAAGGAATCTGTATTGTTCTGGTACCAAGAAATCACCAGGTGAAGGACGGACAGTAAGGCTCCAGCCAGCACTGCCACCCGCATGCGCACGGGCAGAAGGGTGTAGATGATGTAGATGAAGAAGATGCTCCACCAGACCCCCTCGGAGGCACTCCGTGGCGAGACCTTAAGCGTGCCCAAAGCCTGCACTCCGCACAGCGCCACAATGACCAGATAGCTCACCACCCACATGCAGTTCTGGTGGAAGCCAGTCCGGTTGCAGAGGACCATGAGGGAGAGGAAGAGGGTAGCAGCCACGGCAAGGGCAGTGGTGTAGGACACAAAGGGAGTGCCAGGCACACAGTGGAAGAGCAGCATGATGCCACACGCTAGCACCAAGACGCCCATCAGCACCGTCAGCGAACTCTGGTTCATCTGGAAGAAGTAGCGCTGGTAGAGGCGCTCCAACTTGGCTGAGCGGAAGCGCTTAGAGCGGAACACTTGCAGGAGGTGCCAGCCGCAGTCACTGACAGACAGCCTCTTGGTCTCAACCCCCATGCCGCCACCATCCTCAAATCCCAGGTCCACAGCTTTGAGCCCCAAATCTCCGGTTCCAGAACCAGGCGGAAGCGACGGCGGTTGTTTCCTGCCATAGTGGTCTTCCTGCCAAGAACAGTTCAACGCCAGCGCCCCGCTGCCTCTGCGCTCCAGCTCTTGGTCCTGTAGGCAGCTCATGTAGCGTGGGCCGCAAAGTGCTGGGCGATGGCGCTTGGGCCCATTGCGCTCCCCCCAAGCAGTCTTCCGCTCGTCCACTTTGGGCACCAGGATGCCACTAAACCAGGACATACTGTGGGGAAAAAGAGAAAAGAGTTAGAAGCTTTGGAAAGGCGAGCTCTTGTCTCCAAGAGGAGAAGGTGCACACTATTACCCCAACAGTTCAAGAGGCATGAACAGCTTCCACTGCAGGAATCACCCCTGGTGAAGGGTAATTGGGTGGGAAGGAGCTCCCTATTCCTCTGCGGGGTCCAGGCATTTTGTATGCATGAAGCTCCCGGGAACCAACAGATCTGCTGCTTTCTTTCTCGAAGGAATGTGTTCAGCTGAAGTCATTTGACTCATAACACAAGAACGTAGCTGAGGGAGAAAAGACCAGGCTTGAGGGGCAGGAGACACAGCCAGGGAGAACCTGACACAGGATGGCAGGGAGAGACAAGACCCTGCCAAATGCTAGATTCTGGGCAAAAAAGCATCAGGAGATTCTACAGAGGAGAGTTTTAACATCTATGGGGGGGGGGGGGAGGGAATAGGACTCTGCAAAGAACTCTCAAACAACAAGAGATATCCCTGTCAGCATGACAGATCATTCGTTTGACCTTGGGGAAGCCCCAGTACCTGGAAGGCCCCTAGGAATAGGGCACAATGAGGCGACATGGGTCTCCGTAAGAGAGCACCCTCAGTGTCAGGTTTCTTACTTCCTCTTCATCAAGATGAGGCTGCAACCTGCAGGAAGAAGACATACTGTCAGCTGGTCACACATTCATTTCCACTCCGTGGCTGAAGCCCCAGCTGTCCTCATTCTCTGGAACTCAAAGCTAGGGGTTTTCCTCACCCCCCCCCCCCCAACTCTTTACTAATCCACAAGTCTCTTTGCATATTTCCTTCCCATTTCAGGCCATTTTGAACTGATAGTTTGCTTCCTTCATATCCAGACATTTCTACAAAGAATTGTCTACTTACGCATTCTGTCCCTCCCTACCCTTCCCACATACCCATGCTCACACTGCGGGAGATATACAGTACACAGAGTAAAACAATGCTGAGTACACTCGTTGAAAGAAGTACTACACCATTAAGAAAATGATTCTCAGATAAATTCAGTCAATTTTACTGGAGGTCCTATTTTTTCCCCCTTCAGATTTACTTCAAACAAGACCACCAGCAGTAACTGCCCTCAGTCTGTAACTCCCCACTATCCTGGGGAGAATGTAATGCAGCCAGCAAATATCAGCTTTATATTCAGAGGTTGCTCTAGTAACAAAACAGTTATCAGTACGCTAATGTTATCTTCATCCCAAAAGCCAGATCTCAACAGTCTAACCCAATTTAAGCCATGTCCCTGCATTCAACTTTAACAGAGTAATCAAACAACTGTGTAGTGCCTTGACCCCTAAATCTCCTTTTGCAAGGTCTGGAAAGGACAGAAGTAGGATGTGGGGCAGAGGCCCTACCTAATCTCCTTTTCCAGGCGCTACCTAGTCTTTCAGCACATGGAATTCTTTAGGTGGAAACATAAAAGACTTAAAGTAGGGACAGCGTGCATGGCCTTGTGGTCCTTGAAAGGGGCTGGGCTTTAGGACAGGCCAGATACAAATGAAGAATGGAATTATGGGGCTAACTAGAAGTTAGATTCATACAATCGAGTTATTAAATCCATTTGAGAGAGGTTTGCATAACACATTGACACATAGTTATCAGTTAACTGAGCTGGATCTGCACAAGCTAAACCAACCTGGTTTTTTTTAAAAAAAATAATAATACAGCCAAATGTAAAATTAACCAAGCTTAGCATGTTGTATATAAAAATATACCGTATATACTCGAGTATAGGCCGACCCGAATATAAGCCGAGGCACCTAATTTTACCACAAAAAACTGGAAAAGTTATTACTTTTATTACATTTTCATTTTCCTTTATACAATCACTTAAATACTGTGCAGTTAAAAAAAAAAGAAGCAATAAACAACTCATAACACTTCTATCCTACATACACCCTTCCTTCTACCCCTCCAACTTTCATTTCTCCCTTCCAACAATCCCCTCTTCTACTTCCCCTCCCCCTCAGCCATTCCTTTCTCCCCTTCCCACCATCTCACCCTCCTTACATTCCCTTCTCACTCCCTCTTAATTCCCCCCTCTTCTTTCCCTCTACACCTCGCTTCGGTGTATTTCTAGTATTCATTGGTCTATTTGTTTTGTACTAAAACAAAAGAAAAATAAAAGGAAAAGAAAGAAGAAAAGAAAAAAAGGAAAAAAAAACAACAGTATCCAAGTGCATTCATTGTTCTGAAAATTGAGTCTATACTTCCACCCTCCCCCCCACCCACCCCCTGAACCCCCCTCCCTGACCCCCTTCCGACTTCCCAGGTCCCATTCCCGGCATCGTTCTTTATCAAGCAAAGTCTGGAGTATATTGAAACCAAATAGATTAGAAGTTACAAAATAATAAAAAATAATTTAAAAAAAAGAAAAAAAAAAGAAAAGAATAATAAAAAGAAAAAAAAAAGGAGGGGGGGTAACCCCCCCAAGAAAGAGAAGTCAATATACTCTCTAACATTAAACTCAGCTTCTCATTATTTTTAAAATTTTAAACAATGTCTTTACCTGCTTCCGCATATAAATTCTATACCTCCCATCCTGCCTTTACCCGTGTCCGCATATATATTTTATCCTCATCCATTGCTCCTCTCATATTTACTCCACCCTCGTGTAGACTCTCCAGATAATCTTTCTTAACCTTGTATTCAAATAACAATTTATACAAAAATCAGCTTACATTCTGGATCAAGATAATCTAATTGAACTTTCACTACCCTTCCATCTACCCCACGCACCCGACTCCATTCATCCCAAACCACAATCCAAGAAAACTATGATCTCCGCTCTCCTCGCCCCAAAGAATAGATCATGCGCAGTTTAAATTAAGATTCAAACAAGTCTTATATAAGTCCCATATAATATATGTCCAAATTCAGCACCGCTTCTTTCAGTCTCAATATCTCTTCATCGGTATACAGCTTTGTCATTTTATACCAGACAGGAGTCCTGAAATTTTATTCAAATTAAAAATTTAAGAAGTATTTTAAAGGCATAGCTGGATCTTTATTCTTTACTCTTCTGCCCTTCTGGAAAGGGAAAGCAACACCCGCCGCCTTGTAGCCACGTGTCCCGCTGCTTATCTTCTCCTTCTCCTTGTCTTTCTCCAAGTCCCGATGAATCAGGAAGTCCCGCCTTCAGGGTTTTGTAGTAAAAATCTCGGGCTTCGCAAACAGAATTGAGACGATATTTTTGGTTCTCAAATGTGACTGTGATACCAGATGGCACTTCCCATTTATATTGTATCTGAGAATCTCTGAGTTTTTCAGTTAAGAAAGTGTAGTCTCTCCTTGCTCTTAATATTTGAGATGGTATTTCTTTAAAAACAATCAAGTCCTGTCCATCGATTCGCAGCCTGTTATTGTAAAACTTCTGTATTATCGCATTTCTGGATTCTCTTGTGGTGAAATATATAATTATGTCCCTCGGAAGCTGTCGTTGTTTTGCTACACACGAGTTCTGGCGATAAATTTTTTGAATCTGCCAATCAAAGTTAAATCCCGGACTTCCCACCGAACGTCTGAAAGCTTCAAAAAAGGTCTGTTTCAAATTCTCCTGTTCCTTTTCACGCAATCCTCTGACTCTTATTGCAAACGCAGTCTTATTGTAATTTATCATAACGAGTTGTTTTTGAGCATTTTCAACTTCCTGTTGTAACGTTTGAATTTTAGATGTCAAATTAGAATTAGTTTTTTCCAAAAGTTCCAATTTGTCCTCCATTTCAGAAACATAGCCTGTCATAACAGTCATAACTCTGATCGTATCTTCCCTTGTTTGAGCAATCTTGGCGTCCAGTTTATCATATAAGTCCGATAAAAGTTGTTTAATTTCCTGTCTGAACTCTTTAAGGGTTTCAAAAAGAAATTCTTGCGTTAAGAGATCTCCAGTGGAGGGCGTGGGAGGCAAGGGCAGCGATTTTGTAACAATTTCTTGAGATGTATTATTAAGGAAACGCTTAGACTGCTTCGATTTGGGAGCCATTATAAAAAACGCACAAACAAACAAAGTCTCTGCTCCTCTCGGTTTTAAATGGGGTACTATTTATAGATTTTTAACAGTTAATAAGGAGAAGTCTTCAGGAGAATAGGGCTGATTGAGTGTGTCATATATCAAACGCAGAAGCTATAAAATCGTCATCTTGTAACGCAGCTGGATAAGAAAACCTTTTACAAAATTGAAGCTGGTATTTTGAATAGTAATAAGAAAAAAAAATTTACAACTTCAAGTTAATATTTGGTTTTGAGGCCATTTCAAAATTTATCTGCCTGCAGTTAATAAAACTCTATTGCCTGAATATGCAGCTTTAAGTGAAGAGGCTGAATTCCCCTTTTATTTTGAAGTTAAGGCTTGGCAAAACTTTCAGTGAGTAAACATTGTAACAAGACCGTTCAGCAGATTCATCACCATTTAACTTCCAGATAAGCAAAGTTAATGAAGGAGTAACATTCTTGTAGAAATAAAGCTAATTAAAAAGCTTCTGCTGGCCTATTGTGAAACCAAAACATGTGATAAGCAATCTCTTTTGTTTTGGATTCTTGTGAATTCTTGTGAGGATTAACAAAAAGTGTTCATTATTACCGGAGAAACCAGCCTGCTCGGCGCCATTTTAAAAGCCTCTAAGTAAATAATTTTTCGGAGGAGAAAAAGAAAAGAAGCTAAAATGTTGATAAACAATTATTGTGCACGGAAATGGATTCAGCTCGTGATAAGATTAAATCAAACAAAACTTTGAGCAGAGTGGGGGAGTCTTACTTTGTCCTGCACAAGGCAGTTTGAAGTTCCCAGCACGGACAGCCGTTCTGCCTTGGGCTAGCCCCCCTTTCCTTGCAAGCACAAAAGCTGCAAAAATCGAAGAGCATTTGCCAGCAAAACAGTTTCTTCTTTCCTTCTTGCCTGAAGGATAAGAAAACCTGATAAGACGTCAGATGGAAGATCCTCTAAACAGGTACGTAGCCAGGAATTCGGAGGCAGCTGATTTTTTGCTGCCACCACCAGCAAGCTCCAAAAAAAAAACTGGAAAAGTTATTGACTCGAGTATAAGCCTAGGGTGGGAAATGCAGCAGCTACCGGTAAATTTCAAAAATAAAAATAGATACCAATAATGTTTTTGAATATTTATTTCAAAGAAAAACAGTAAACTAGCGGTGTATTCAATGAAATACTTCACTCACCTCATGATGCTGATGTCCCGCTGTGATGATGATGTCCCGTGCAGCCGCGGGAGTGATGTCCCGCCTCCTATGACACACGGCATAGTGATTCCTATCCTTGGATCACTGTACCAGAGGAGGTGGGACATCGCTATGTGGCTGCTTGCCATAACAAGGAGGAGGTGGGACATCGTTGCAGAGCGGCAGGAGGGGGAGGAAGGGGAATCGTAAGACAGCCCTGCATTACATTAGAACGTGAGGAGGGGGGATGGTGCGGTGCGCGCTGCGCGGCAAACTGACACAGAGGGAGGGGAAACTCACAGGGGCACCGGGCCATTCACAACCGTCACCCAGCGGCATGGCCCCGCCCCTTTTTCTCCTCCATTTCGGGCAAATTTTTCACTGACTCGAGTATAAGCCGAGGCGGCTTTTTTCAGCCCAAAAAGTGGGCTGAAAAACTAGGCTTATACTCGAGTATATGCAGTAGCAATTATTTAGCTGATCTGGTTAACTGCTCTGACTGAACCCAAACACAACAGAACTGGCTTCAGTCTTAAGGATGAAATAAGAGGGGCTTGGGACATCCTTCATCCTAGGGAGAAAGGCTCAAGGTTGACTCAGCCTTCCATCCTTCCGAAGTGGGTAAACTGAGGACCCAGATTGTTGGGGGCAAAAGGCTGGATCTGTAAACCGCTTAGAGTGGGCTATTGCTAAAAGGCCATCGTTAAATGCCTCGGGGGAAGGCCCTATTCCACACAGAAAGAGATATATTTAGTTCAATTTCATCAACAGCTTCGAAGATTGCTTTGGTCATCCAATGTAAGATTATAATCATAACCCATAATTGAGAGGCAGTTTAGAGAATGGCAAAGTCAAGAAGGATTGATTGATAGGAGGACCAAGTTCTTAGTTCCTCAGGTCCAAAGACTTATGAGACAAATGTTCTATTAGACTGCAGAGACCAAGAAAGGAGCACGAAGACACACAGAGAAAGATTCAAGGCAACTATTATTTTAACCTGAAAGGAAGATGAATGTGCCTCACCCCACCTATGTACCTTTGAAACAGAAGAGTTATCTTAGTTTCACTGAGAATATATACCATGTTTCCCCCAAAATAAGACAGGTTCTTATTTTCTTTTGATCTCCAAAATAAGCGCTTGGCTTTTTTGTGTGGAGGTCTTATTATTTTTGAGGTGCATGAGGCAGCTAGCATGGTCACTTCATGGCTGCTGCTGGGTTATTTTCAGGGAGGGCTTATTTTGGGGGGAGGGCTTATTTTAGTACATGCGCTCAAAAGCCCGATTGGGTTTATTATCCAGGGAGGTCTTATTTTCAGGGAAACAGGGTAAACAGGGTCCTTGACATAACTATTCATTTAATGACCATTCGAAGTTACAGCAGCACTGAAAAAAAGTGACTCATGGCCATTTTTCACATTTATGACCACTGCAGCATTTCTGTGGCCATGCGATCAAAATTCAGATACTTGGCAACTGGTATGTATTTACAGTTGTTCTGGGGTCATTCCAACAAGCAAAGTCAACGCAGGAAGACAGTTTCCCTTAGCAATCACACAAAATTCACTTAAAACTGCAGTGATTTGCTTAACAACTGCGGCAAAAAGATGGTAAAATGGGGCATAACTCACTTAACAACTGCCTTGCTTATTAATGGAAACTTTGGACTCCATTGTAGCTCTAAGCCAAAGACTGCCTGTAGTGCACACAATAGTTTTTTAATATCTAGGGTGATGCCATCTTAAATTTAAGGTCCCATTTCTTCTTAGGGACACGGTGGCTCAGTGGCTAAGACGCTGAGCTTGTTGGTCAGAAAGGTTGGCAGTTCGGCAGTTTGAATCCCTAGCGCCGCATAACAGAGTGAGCTCCTGTTACTTATCCCAGCTTCTGGCAACCTAGTAGTTCAAAAGCATGTAAAAAATGCAAATAGAAAAATAGGAACCACCTTTGGTAGGAAGGTAACAGCGTTCCATGCACCTTCAGTCTTTAGCCCTGCCGGCCACATAACCAGAGAGATGTCTTCAGACATCACTGGCTCTTTGGTTTTGAAATGGAGATGAGCACTGCCCCCTAGAGTCAGGAATGATTAGCACATATGTGCAAGGGGAACCTTTACATTTACCTTCTTCTAAAGCCATAACAGGCAAGAAGCTCTAAAAAAAGGGGCTGTCCAACCTACATGCTTTCACTTTCTCTCACAGAAACTAATGATCATTTATTCCCATTGTAAAAGAGGATGAGCGTGCAACCAATTGTCAGCCCTGCCCAGACAACAGATGAACTAATCTTCAACGAATGTAATCACAGAGAAATAAATTTACTAATACCTGGAATAAATCTGTTCCAAAAAAGCAAACCTTTCCCCCCCTAACATATTGTGCTAGAAAAGATCACCAAACCTATTATAGCTTTCTTCAACCTGGCTACTGTGGGTGTCACCTCCCCAAGTTTTCAACAAGGGCTGTTATCTGGGAATTCTTGGAATTGAGATCCGTAAAACAGAAATATTTCCTGGCTGGAAAGGTTGGTTGTGATATAAAAACAGTCTGTAGAATCCAGAGGATACCAAGGCTCTTCCCTATCCCACCTCCTTCACTTGCTAGTTCATCTGATCTTTGTAACAGACAACAGCAACCAGAGGTGAAAGGATCCTTATAACTACAGCTCTACCAATATTCAAATCCTTATCCCCAGGGTTCTCAAGCTATAGATTGGGATGCTCAGGAAGACAGAAGCAACGTTTGCAAGGCAGAACTGGAACACTGGACAAAGGTCACTCCAGCTTTGTCTCAAAAAGCTCAAGCAAGAATAAAATGCAATCATATTTTGAGAACTGGCTATCCAACCAAACTGGATGGATCACAGCTGCTTCATTTTATTCACAAGGAACGCTTACACACCTTGATTTGTCCTTCTCAGGGTTATAAGGCAGGGTTTCAGAAGGCCTGGATTAGCACCTTAACCCAATAACTCAAGTCTCCCTATGTTGTGCCCATGTTCTTCTCTAGCATTTATCCCAGTGCGTGAGCCAATGAATTTTGAACTTCTGCCTTCGTGTGAAGGGAAAAGCATCTCCCAACGTTGTCCCTTTCGCCAGCCTAAACTTGCAATTCAGCATGAAACCAAACTGGAATAGTTTTCTCCTTTCAAACTCTATTTGTCTTGACTGTCAGCCAAAACCAGAGCTGGTTTTAGCTTCGGCTTCTTCAGAGAATGATTCCAATACCATTCAACAGAACTGTTGTCTCCATCTATTCTGGGAGATGGGGACAGTGTTATGATAGCACCCTTCTATCACAAAGCACTTGGGAAACACATCAAAATACAGCCTCTCTTCCTGTCCCCTCTGAACCCAGACAGAATAACCCCATCCTAGCCCATCAGGACTCTGGCCAAGTCATCTCCACTGTGGGACACAGCAGCCGACTGAGACACAAGTACAGCTTCGTGGCAGGCTAGAGATATAGGCCAGGGGGTGCTGTGCAGAATAAAGAAGCAGATGCAAGCGTTGGAAAAGAAAAAAGGCCACAACTAAAGAACACTAAAATAGCACATCTCAGAATTCAGTTTTCCCAGCAAGAGTATGTCACTCCCCCAAATGCAAGGGGAAAAAAATCAAATGATACAATAAGAATACCAACTGATAGAACTGCAACAACAGCTGGATGGGCCCAGTAGTGTTAAGTGTTAGAGAGTGTGTGTGTGTGTGTGTGTGTGAGAGAGAGAGAGAGAGATTTTATTGATTGATTTAGCAATTATAGGTTGTCCTCAATTTACAGCAGTTCGCTTAGTGATCGTTCAAAGATATAACGGCACTGAAAAAAGTGACATGACCATTTTTCACACTTATGACCATTGCACCATTCCCATGATCATGTGATTTACATTCTGATGCTTGACAACTGACTCACAATTGTTGACAGTTGCAGTGTCCCAGGATTTGTGATCCCCTTTGTTACTAATTTAACAACTGCAGAGATTCAATTAACCAATATGGCAAGAAAAGTCATAAAATGGGGCGAAACTCATTTACACTTCTCACTCAGCAACATACATTTAGGGCTCAGGTGTGGCCATAGGTTTTGAGGACCCTATCTGTACAGTATTGGATGATGGGCTTGGGTGGGTCGGCCCATTCTCCCCTGGACTGCCAAGCTATTTTTGGACCCATCTATTTCACAGGGCTGTCCTTGTGGGGGAGACACACCCTTCACCCTTTTGAGCTCCCAGAGAAAAGTCAGGATACATATAAACCACCCTAGACTTTGTGTGTCTGTGTGTGTGTGACAGAGTACACGCCAGGCCTCTGAGCAAGTTCCCCAAAGCTCAAGGAGTGCAGGTTACAGGTCAACATTCTTTCTCTCCTACCCCTCTGGTGGTGGTCCTTCTCTTGTCTGCAATATTGCATAGGGGAGAAAGCTCCACATTGCAGGATCCTTTCCTTCACTCACCTCCCCCCCCCTTTGTAGGAGGCATGTGCAGAACAGAGAAGAACACATGAGTAGGGTGGAAAAGGTTATGGAAAGCCCACCTGTTCCTCCTCACCCCTCTAGACCCAAGAGTTGCATAGCTTACCCTCATTTTTTTGGCCCCTTTACTGAGGCATCCCAGAAAAACCAATATGGGGGGGCTGGGGGGGGGGGACACCAAAAAAGCGACGACCTCCGGTCCGATAGTCCAGGCCATACATTTCAGATGCAAGCACCCCCCCCTACCCCCCCTTCTAACGCAATGAATTCGAATTCTTAGGCCTTTTTCGCCTGTAAACATCCGAAGCAAAAGAGGGACTTATTCCACGTCGGTGTACTTGATACAACCCTGACAAGCCCATTCAGTCGGGGGGGGGGGGGTGCTTGCAGCCAGGGAACTTTCCCGGCGCTGAGCAACTCCGGCGCCTTACAGAGGGGCCTGGAGCCCGTGTGTACCGGACAGGTGCGTCCTCACGCCCCCTTTCCTCGCAGTCTCCGCAGCTGCCGGCCTGCCGTGCGCCCCAACGGAGACGCTTCTCTCTAGCCCTCCCAACCAATTCGTAGCCCGCCGCCGCCCGCCGCCCCCAGAGCCGAGGGAGAGGCGGCCTAAGGACTGCCCGGCTCCTCTTCCCGTCCTTTCTCTTTCTCTCTCATCCTTCTCAAGATTAGGCATGGGCCAAAAGGCCCGGCCTCTCCAAAGCCGCCTGTGCCCCGTCGTCCCCCACCCCCCGCCCCCGATTCGGCTCCAAGGCTCCAGAGGCGTAAGGCGGGCGCCTCTCGGTCAGCTCATTCGGCTCCTCCTTGCGCGCTCGGCAGCCGCAGTTGCGCCCCGTTCCACCTCCCCGCCGTTCGTTCCCTCAATTCACCTCGCAACGCCCGAGCGGTTTCGGTGGAAAGGCTGGGCCGCCTTCCTCTCGGGCCAACGGGGATAAAAGCGGGCGCCGTTCCCCCTCTGCGCTCGGCAGCTCTCGTCTCCCAGCCCCTTCGCTCGGTGTTTTTTACGGCGTGTCCCCTGCTCGCCGCCGCCGTCTCTTCTCCATTCCTGCCTGCTCGCTCTGGGCCCGTCCCCTCCCTCCCGCGTTGTCCAGGGTAAACGCCCTCTAGCCCGGATCCACAAGGCTCGCCCCACTCTGTGTGCGCTCCCGACCGGGGATCGCCAAGCGGGAGGCCTTAAAGGCACAAGATCCCTTTTGCCTGCTTCTCTCCCCCCCTTCCCCTCCCCCGCCGCGTTGGGATGCGGGGGCAGTTGTGGAGGGAGGGAGGGGGGAGACGCCAAGGTGCAGAGGAGAACCGTGATTCTTGGCAGGGAACGCGCTTGGCAACGGAGTCAGAAGAGGCTGTCCAACGCAGGCAGGGGCACCTGCTGCAGCCAGGCTGAAGGACGGAGGGGAAGCGGGCACCCGTTCGCCCGGTGGCTTTTTAGCTCGCTCCTCCGCGGCGGGTGATTGATATTCGTCGCCTTAGAAGCCTGCCCTCAACCTGGTTTTCCGGGGATATCAAACAACCTACCGCCCAGATAAAAAAATAACCTCGTGTCTGTTATAATCGTTCATGTAATTCAATTACAGATCAAGTGCTTCCCCAATGGGGCCTCTTTCCTGCGGTTGCATTTTTCCAGTATAAAGGTGGTATGCACCCCAAACTAAGCGATCCCTCCCAAAACAATGTCAGTTAGTCACATGGGGAGGGGCACGGCTTTGTATTTTTGCTCTGTGGCCACCTGTTGACTTTTTCCCCATTCCTAAACTCTGAATAAGCTTGCTCTCCCCACCCCCCACCCCCACTATGTGAGCAATTGGCCAGGAGGCTGTTCCGATTGGGGTTCATGGAGCTAGGCTACACCAAAATAACAGGCACCCTAGTTCTAACTCTCTGATAAGATCCAGTGGTCTCTGATAAGAACAGTTGACCAGTGGTGTATTAACTATTAAGCAGACTAAGCACTGCTTAGGGCACCAGGCCCAAGGAGACACCACAAAGTTGAGAAAGAAAAAAACCCAATGAAGATTTGTATAGTATATACAAAAGAGGGGGGCACCAAGATTTGTCAGTGCTTAGGGCACCAGTGAGCCTTCATCCTCCACTGCAGTTGACCTTGGGAAAGAGGCCAATGGGTTAAGAAATGCCCTGCTGGCAAGCATTAGTATCGGCTGAGGAGACCCAAGTTAGGTTTATTGACAGTTTGTGCTCCTCCTGGAGGAAAAGGAGCTGCTTGCCCTCAGCTGTCACACGGAAAGCAGGGGTGTGTGTGGCTGAACACTAACTATTACTATTTAATCCCTCTCTTAATTTGTGCTTGTAAGGAAAAAGGGGAAGGTAAATCCTCTAGGCTTCCCAAGAGGGGAGGCTAGATTATTAACTTGAAGGAAGCCCCAATGGGGATTTGGGAAGAGGCCGCAGAGACTGGTGTAGTCTTTTAAAGGCATGTCTGAGAGAGCCTTCTGCTGCTGCAGCTGCGAACATGCCTTGCTGCATGGTGGCTAGGCATAGCCCACAGACCCATCACCCTTCTGGTTTCCAGACTGGCTGGCTATGGAATAATGCCAACAAATCTCCTTAACAGAGCAACTTACTAAAGCACTCTCTGGGAGTGATTATCCCAGACACAAAAGGTCTGTGCTCTTCCCCTGGGCCTTCTTGATTTGCTTCTCCCCAGGCAAGAAACATGGGGAAGGGGGTGCTAATGAATTAATTGATTCCAGTGTCTTTGTCCTTGTGTTCCATTGCATCATATTTGGTGTCCTGGGGATTTGAGGTGGGTATTATGTGGCAGTTTTAACCCTTCCTGAACTGGAAGCCAGAAGGTTCCTAAATCTTCAAAGAGCAGATTTCTTTTTTTTTTCTTTCTTTGTGAAGGTTCCTACCAGTAAGAATGCCAAATTCTTCTTTTCCCTGCCATGTTCCTTTCTAATCATTTCTGAAAAACAATGCCATAAATTATCAACTTGTCTTGGTACAGTATTTGCAAAAGGCAAATTCTTAATTGCTCTAGATTTGAGGAGTAAAAGGTAGAATATTTTAGTATTTCTAGAACCTTGGGACTTCTCAGAGGTGTTACAAAAATTGTACTTTTATCCACTTCTTTCCTCTTGCTTTCCTCAGCTCATGGCTACAAGTAACAGATACACAGGTTGAAACTTACATATTTTGAAATTTTGAATCCCTTGGTGTTGAATGTTCACAATCCATTTTTATTTAAATGTTGTAATCACTAACAACTAAGTACATAATGTTGTCCTAACTTTGGAAAAACTCTACTGGAGTAAGAGAGGTCTCTCTGGAATAAGAGTATGATTCTGCTGCGAGTTAATTTGTTTTTATGTGTGGGGATAGTGTTGTTTCTATATTATTATTTTGATTGGTGGCATAGTCAACCATCTGTTTAGATTGGATTTGTCATTTGTCATCTACGTATCTCAAGGCAGATATTGTCTGATGGAGTTAAAGGTATCATCATAAGATATACCTTTTTTTCCAAGGAAAGCAGCCTTTTAAAATTGATCATAGTAATTTGGTCAATGCTGATGGCATTCAAGTGGTGTTTCCAAGGTTTTGGAGTTTCATCTAAGGATCCTATTAACTATTGGTAGATTTCTTTTGCCATTTTACTGCTATCCTAACCCCATCCAGACTTTTTGTCTTTCTTATCAATAATCTGGGGTGCTATATGGCAAGTGATCATCTGTTTGAATTCTAACGTCCTGCTAGCTTCTTTATTTTCTATGGTCTATTTTGTGGTCCCTCCAGTTCTTGCTTGCAGGCAAGTGGTATTCCTTACAAATATTCCAGTGCTCCTTTGTCGATACTTTGTCATATGCCCGTTGTTTGTCTGGGCAATCTTCTTGCAACAGTTAACTAGGTGGCCCACTGTTTCTTCAGCTTCTTTGCAAAGGTGGCATTTACTTTCAGTTGCTATCTTTCCAATTGTGGTTTTGTATGTTCTTAAAGTTTGGTCTTGGGCAGCCAGAGTTAGTCCGTCTGTCTCTTTCCTAACCATTGCTAGGTCTTTATTGTTATCTGCTTTGTCGGGGTTGTTTGTTTGCGTGTTTTTTTTTGGTGGTGGTCTTTAAATCATTGTTGACTCCTGGCAACCACTGTGTTTCCCCGAAAATAAGACAGGGACTTATTTTCTTTTGACCCCCGAAATAAGTGCTTGGCCTTATTTTTGCAGAGGTCTTATTATTTAGAGGTGCAGGAAACGGCAAGTGTGATCACCTCATGGCTGCTGCTGTATTGCAATATTTTCAGGGAGGGCTTATTTTTAGGGGGAGGGCTTATTTTAGCGCATATGCTCAAAAGCCCAATTGGGCTTATTATCCAGGGAGGTCTTATTTTGTGGAAAACAGGGTACCTTGACAATTCCCTGCAGTTATCTTGGCAAGATTTTGCAGAAGTGGTTTGTCATTGCCTCCTTCCCAGGACTGAAAGGAGGGACTGTCCAAACTTGCCCATCTGGCTTTACTGCCTAAGGTAGAATTAGAACTCACAGCTGGGTTTCTAGCCTGCAACCTGAACCACTGCCCAAAACTAGATCTCGTCACTATGTATAAGGGCTCTTAAACTAAACAAAATATTGCACAGAAGAAGAATGTGTCAAATACTCCATTCATTTTCAAAATGCATATTCTTTCTTTTCTAAAAATTCAAGACACCTTAGAATAAAATATAATGAAAGCATTATGTAAAATCATTAGAAAAGAAACAACAGACCAGAACACTGTGAGGAGGGGGACACAAAGAATTGCAGTTTAAATAACTATTAATCATATTCATACTGGGATATAAGGAAATAGTGCAGCAAATAAGCAAACCAAAAGGAAATTAAAAATAGCCTGGAACACTCAGCCTTGTGCAATCTAAATGTTTTGGTATTAACAGAATTCCTCCAAAGTATGAAGAAGGCTGGCTGGGAATTATGGATGTTATAGTCCAGTGATGGCTATCCTTTTTGTCGCCAAGTGCTGAAAGTGCATGCGCACACACCCATAATGCAATGTGCATACAATATGTCCCACATGCCCTACTCCCCCACGCATGCGTTCAACCCTCCACATGCCCCTTGTGCATGTGTGGAGCCCCCCAACCTCCGCACCAGCATGCATGACCCCTCACATGTGCCCTGCCACACATCTATGTGCGTCTCCTCACGTGCACGGCAAAGACCCAAAAACCAGCTGGCTGGTGGGAGGCGTGCACGCATGCACAGTGGAACTGAGGTGGGATGACAGCTCACATGCTCACAGAGAGGGCTCTTGTGTGCCACCTGTGCCATGCGTGCCATGGGTTCCCCATCATGGTTATAGTCCAAAGATATCTGGAAGGGTGCCTGTTAGGGCTAGCTATTCTTGGGTATCAAAATAAGGAAAGACCAGGCCAAAGGCCATCCTCAGTAGCAAGGTTTCTAACAATCAGGAAAAGCTTGAGGGAAATATTTCCTCAAAAGTAGAGTTCAGCACCTAGGCACAGCCATTGAAAATATAATACTAGCACTACACACAGTGCTTTATAACATGACATCAGTCCCTGTCTCTGAGTTTAACAAACAATTTTAAGCAAAGGAGAAAATATCTGGAGGAGGAATGGAGATAAAAGTAGAGATAACTTAGTAGCGATATGCACATTTTATTTCATATTTAAACCGATTTGTCTTTTCCAAAAGGGCACCAAAGTAGCTTTTTTAATATATATATATTTTAGTTCAGAAGCTTTGTAACTAGTATAAAGGATGCAACATGCATGGAATGAACTGCAGCAATAGAGATGCTACCCAGAACTATTCCACTGACTGACCTTTTCTTTTAAAAGATGTTTATATGAGGCAAATGGGTAAAGTGATTTGCCTCTGCCTACTCTTCTACCCCAGGATGTTCTCTTTCAGCCCAGCTTAACTCAGTCATTTCTGTGTGGGCAAGTGTTCTCATTCTTTTTGATGATAAGAAATTGCTTTAAAAAGAAAAAGAAAAAAGAAAAACAGCCAGCAACATCTAACCAGCTGTGGATGTAGTGGTGTCTGTAGCAGGAATGTTATGCTATCAAATGGTGAGTGCAGCTGGCTAATCAAAGCACCAAATCTTTTTATTTTATGTTGCATGCCAGTCACATCTGCTATTTGATATTGCTGACCCCTCCCCTCCTCCCCATGTTTTTTTTAGATCATCTCAGAGAAACTGAAGTTAGATTTGTGAATACTTTGATAAGTGGTCAAGACATCTCAGGGCTATAAGCTCAACTAACTGTAATAAATTGAAAAAACATCCTCAAAAATAGAGCCACTTCATTAAGACTGTCATAAGACTTGTCCACTCAAACATCTGTAATCAAGCTTGACTCAAGGGAATCTTTAACAGAGTTGGGTCCATGTATGGATAGAACATCCAAAAAAGACAAAACATTGCATTGTCTTGCAGTGATACAGTCATTGATAGATTTTGCCCCATTTATGAAGTGATGTTGAAGATGTTGAGATCCCATCCCTGATCTGATTTATGCCTGGCTCAGCTATGGTGTATGTTGAAGGGCACTTGAAGTGATTCTCCCATCAAGATGCCAGTGTTCTGGGGACCCTTTTGTCACCCCATCCCCCATCCTCCAAGTCCAATGTAGCAAACTGAACTACATCCTCTTTCCTCAGCAGATTCCAGCCCCATATTTGAAATGCTACCGCGATACCAATTAGTGGTTTTAAGCTATGGTACCCTGCTCTGTAGCAACGTTCAGTTGAGAAATGGAGAAATTGCCAAAGAAATGCCAACAGTGTGTACTTCAAGTATGGATAGGAGGAGGGCACTAAATGAAAACCATTTATTAATTCACTGATTGGTCAGGTAGGGAGCATTAATTGACCTCAGGTCTGCTCAGTAATTTGAGCTTGCAACAATTACGAGAACTTGGTGCAACCTTCAGATGGGTTTCTGAGGAACTGGGGAACTGAATACCATGATGTGAAAGTACGTTACAGATTTAAGGGGAGCATGCTGTAATTATCTGAGGAACTTCAACCCACCTGAAAGGAAAAAGGGAAATCATGGGAGTGAGAACCTTAAATTTCAAGAGAGGCTTATTACTAGGCAGAGCTCCAAGTTTGTTTCCTTAGAGGTTAGTTTTCGCTCACTGGTACTGTTGACTCATGGAAAAACAATCAAGACAATCTTCTATCAGTGAACTGGGAAGCTTAGTTCTTTACCTTAATCTGAATTTAAAAAAAAATATTTTTCCAATACTACAGAGAGTAACGGGGAGTAATAGTTCTCAGCATGAAGGGAGAAGTCTTAAGATATAAGTAGAAAGGTTTGAAGATACAACACAGCAGATTTATATCCAGCTAATGTAGCTCTTGGGTGAAACTAATTTATGGAATATGTACCATGTATACCATCATGCATCTTTTATGTAATGGCTATGCATTGATGCACCCTTACTCAGACACAACATCTGCCCTGGAGGCCAATGTGTTTGCTGTCCCAGTGTGTGCATGGTGGCAACTGTGTTGCTAGTTCACTTTGCTGTACACTGCTAATTGTGCTGTTCACGCCACACTGGAACAAGCAGGGTGGCAGATTATTTATAAAAATGCAGACCAGCTACTAATAGTGTGAGAAACAACATAGTTTGCCTTATCTGGGCCGTTTTCTCACTGTTGGGCACAAGAGGGTTCTTGGACATCTTACAAGTCAGCAGTTAATTCCTACTCAAATGGATGATATCCTGCTCTCTGACTTGAATACTTTTTTTCTTAATCCTAGCTGAGTTATGGTAGATATCCTCAAAGGCATTTCTGTTACTATTGTTGTGCATTTTAGAACCAAGCTGGACAATATTATTTAATTTGAGCCATGTGCAGAAAGTTGTGCTTAGAGCTTTCCACAAAGCTTAAATTGGAGTGACATCCCGTCAAGATATGGTAATATAATTAGATATTGATATTCTCTTGCATTCCCTACCAATAATTTCATCCTGGTAACTAAGAGTACTTCATTACTATAAGAGCCAAAGAACCAGAGGTTCCTTTTTTTAAAAATTTTGATTACTGTACAGGAGTGGCTCATTTTTTTGCCACCCAAGAAAATTCTACTATTACCTTTCCCCATTCATGCCACAGTGTCAACAGCTACGAAGACATGTGTGATAGCTGTTCTACTCAGGAAAGTGATACATGGCTTCGAGGGGAGGAGCTGCCGCCGTCGGGAGCCAAAAAAAAGCTCCTGCCAGGACTCTGGTTCGTATATCTTATAAGATCTATAGATATCTCCCCTTTCTGGCAGAAAGGGGCAGGGAGGAGGTCAGTCGTTAGGATCTCTTTGTAATTCATAGCTTTTTTTTTGCTGTGAATGGAGAAGAGATTCAACATTAGCTGAGCCTTTACTCCGGCCAGTTTTCCGCGCTGCCTTTTTTGCAGCCTAGGCAGATTGCCTCCCCCCCAGGACAAAGCTAAGCTATTTAAAAGCCAATCCGGGCGGGGACCATTCCCGAGGAATTTCTTCTATTACTATTTAAAATACCAGCTTCAATTTCGCAAAAGGCTCCCTTTCTTTTTTAGCTGCGTCACAAGATGGCGATCTCGTAGCTTTTGTGTTTGATCTGACGGAGCTAGTTGACCCTACCCTCCTGAAGGCTTCTCCGTACTAATTGCTAAAAGATTAACTGAGGGGAGCACAGACTTTGATTTTTGGCTCGCTTGATTGCTTGTCTTTTATTTTTATTCTGGAATGGCTCCCAAATCTAAACAGAAGCGCTTCCTTAATAACATATCTCCAAAAACTGCTATGAAGGCGCTACCCTTGTCTCCTACACCCTCCACGGGAGATTTGCTAACACAAGAATTCCTTCTCAAAACGCTTAATGATTTCAGACAGGAGATTAATCAACTGATATCGGATTTATGTGATCAATTTGATGCTAAAATTGCTCAGGCAAAGCAGGATATGATCGGTGTAATGACAGTCATGACAGATTATATTGCTGAAACAGAGGACAAATTGGAACTTTTGGAAGAAACTAACCTTAATCTGATATCAAAAATTCAAACGTTAGAACAGGAAATTGAATCTGCCCAAAAAGAACTTGTCATGATAAATTATAACAAGACTGCCTTTGCGATACGAGTTAGAGGATTGCGTGAAAACCAACAGGAGAATTTGAAACAGACATTCTTTGAGGCTTTCAGTCGCTTGGTGGGAAGTCCGGGACTTAACTTTGATTGGCAGATTCAAAGAATTTACCGCCAGAATTCCTGGGTAGCAAAACAGCGACAGCTTCCGAGGGACATAATAATATACTTTACTACAAGGGAATCTAGAAATGAGATAATACAGAGGCTCTACGGAAAGAGGTTGAGAATTGATGGGGAAGACTTGATTGTTTTTAAAGAGATACCATTTCAAATATTAAGAACAAGAAGACAGTACGCTTTCTTAACCGAAGAACTCAGAAACTCTCAGATTCCATACAAATGGGAAGTCCCAGCTGGTATTACAGTTACATTTGGCAACCAAAAACACCGCATTAACTCCGTCGGTGAAGCCCGAAAATTTTACTACGAGACCCTGAAGGCGGGACTTCCTGATTCATCCGGATCTGGGGAGAGGCAAGGAGAAGGAGAAGACAAACAGCGAGACACGTGGCTACAAGGCGGAGGGTGTTGTTTTTCTCTTCCGGAAGGGCAGAAGACTAAAGAATAAAGACTAAGCGATGTTTTTAAAGTTTTATGATTTCTGTCTGGGATAAAATGGAAAAGTGGCATATCGATGATGAGACATGGAGACTGAAAGAAGCGTTGCTGATTGTGGACATATATTGTACAGAAGTTTTGTCTGAACTCTAACTCAAATTGTGCATGAACTATTTTCTTAGGCGAGGAGAGCGGAAATTGTGATCTTTTTGAGTTGCGGTTTGGGACGAACGGAGTTGGGAGGTGCGTGGGAGAGGGAAGGGCAGCGAAAGTTTAATTAGATTACCTGGGGCTAGAACGCAAGCTGATGTTTGTTTGAGTTGCTATATCAATATAAGGTTAAGAAAGATTGGTCGGAGAATCTTCAGGAAAGTGGAGTAAACATGGGAGGAGCAATGAATGTGGATAAAATATATATGTGGATATGGATAAAGGCAGGGTGGAAGGTAAAAAATTTACATGTGGAGGTGGGTAAGGATAGAAAGGGAGGTGTTGGAAATGAAAAATGAAAGAAGTATTTGAGTTTAATGGTGTTATAGAAAGGTTTGGATATTTGGATAAAAAAGAGATAAATTAAAGGTCTGAATAGATAGACAAAGCAAGGAGACTTTTAGTTGGGGAATTCTAATTGACCAACTTACCTGGCTCTAATACAGTTTGAAACCCTGCAAGTAGCAAAATAATCGAAATTTGGAATGAGTCACATTGTTTAAGATTTACAGATAATGGGAAGCTGTGTTAACGTAGTGGGTTTATTGACCCTTTTTGTTTCTTTCTTCTTTTTGTGTGTGAGTGTGGGTGTTTTTTTTTTGTTTATTTCTTATTTTTTACTATTTTTCCTTTTTCTTTTTGGCTTTACTTTTATCTTATTTTTTTAATTTTAAAGTTAGCTGGCCTTATTATACTCAAATGCTTGTTAAAGAATTATGCCGGGTATGGGACCTGCGAAGCCGTAAGGGGGTTGGGGAGGGGGGATTATAGGGGGGAGGGGGGAGGGTGGAATTACAGTTTCAATCCTTAGAACAATAAGAATTCACTTGTGTACTGTGGCTCGTTTTTCTTTTTTTTTTTCTTTTTTTCTTTTTCTACTTTTATTGTAAAAAACAAATTGAATTGTATGGATACACCAAAGTGAGGAGAAGAGGGAAAGAGAAGGGAGAAGTAAAGAGGGAGTGAGAGGGAATGTAAGGAGGGTGAAATGGAGGGAGGGGGAGACGTCTGAGGGGGTAGGGAAGTAGAAGAGGGGAATGCTGGAGGGGTGAAAGGAAAGTTGGAGGGGGAGAAGAGAGGGTGTATGGGGGAATGAAGTGTTATGTTGGGTTTTTTTTCTTCCTTTTTTCTTTTTTTTATGCACAGTATATAAGTGATTGTATAAAATGAAAATGAAAATGAAATAAAAATATGTTTTACAAGGAAAGTGATACATAAAAATTATTAAAGATTCTGTTATGGTTGTAATACTAAAGAAAGATTTAGCAGTTGTTTTTCTAGAAACCCTATTATGGGAAACAACTGGCTTTGCCAAAGCTAAATTTACTCAGGGCTCATCTTGTCCTAGATTTTTGTTTTGTTTTGGTTTTGGTAAAGCTGATAAATATTGGTTATTCATTCTGAAGTTCCTTAGATTTGCCGTTAAGAAGGAAATTTTATGGAAGGCCTGAGCTGCTAGAGGAATTTAATGAGAAGGTTAAAAGTCTCATATTATACTTTCCTCCAATTACTGCAAGTACATTCAACAGCACAGAAAAATGTTCAGTATTATGGCTGTGCCGTCCTTGGAAATACACTTCCAGAAAGGTGTTTCAAAGCATGCAGAGACATGGAGGTAGCCCCCATCTGCAATTCTTCCCCTCAGAAATCATCATCATGATGTGGATGATTGAAAATGGCTTCTCTTGATAAATTCCTGGTGAAGGAGGAGGATAAAAACATTCCTCATGTTTTGATATGATACTTAACTTGGATCCAGACTGCTAAAATTCATTATCTCTGGCTCTCAACTGGCTGTTACAGTGTATCTCTATGTCCTTCATTACAAACAAGATTACAAACAGCAGTTTTCTGTTCTGTATCCTCCTTTCCTTCTTTTCCTTTGTAGGCCTGCGTATTTAAAATTTAAATAAATAAAATTAAAGTCATAAAATTGATCTACATTTAAGATTTATGTATTTTAATAAATTATCGCATTGGTTCACATCACTTTAAAGAATAATAATCACCCTGGTTCATATATTTTTGTAGGATGTAGCAAGGATACATTGCATAAAATTTTAAACTTTTGTTAAGTTTTATGGAACTGACTTTTAATGTTATTATAGTATTTTAATCGTTATTTTTCACCTTTGAATATGGTCAGTTATTATATTAGCATTCCCATATGCAAACACTGCTTTAGCTAGATTATTTTCTTTTATTCTTTAATATCTATATACTGTATATCATTTTGTAGTAACTGAACATCTAAAGTTTTAACCCACAACATAGTCACAATTTCAATTTCATACTTCTGCTGCTTTAGGAGCTCAGTGGAGTATTCCTTTTCAGCTTTATCCAATTAACAATTTAAAAACTTTAAATTGGTTCTTGAATACAGTATATCTTTTCTGCTATCTAGTAAGATGATGAAATAAAAAGTAGTTGAGGTTTTTTTTAAAAATAACAGGGACTTGGTTTATCTGTCACTGTTATAAGACACCATCAAAAGATTTATGCTCCTATAAAAAGAAGCAACAACTGGCTAAATTTAAATTCATAGAGGAAAATAATGAACTTGGGATTCAGAATTCAGCTTCTTTTTGGCCTTGAATATTATTTTGCCCCACTGAATTCATAATAAGCATTGAGGTCCATGTTTGTGCTTAGAATAGTTTGAACACCTGCACCGAATACTGGAAATAGAAAATGCTAAGTTCAGATACAAGTTTTGCACTTTTCCCATAAGCAACTTACATTGTGGAGGTAATCTCATTTTAAAAAAGAACACCTGCACTTATAGTAGAAAACAGAAAATGCTGAGCCCCAGATACAACTTAGACTCTTTTTCTAATAATCAATTTGCATTGTGTGATGAACTCACTTTGAAAATAGTAGATATGTTTTGGAGTCAATTAATCTTCTCACAATATTATTAGTTTCTTTAGCTCTGGCATTTGTTCATTCCACTCATTTAGACCAGATGATATTTTCCCTCCCTTCCTCCCTCCCTCCCTCCCTCCCTTCCTTCTTTCCTCAAGAAAGAAGGATTTTCAAATAATATGCTCAATTTTGATGGGGAAATTCTATTTATAAGTTCTCACCGCTCTTTTAAATCTTACCATGGAGGTTAATACTATACTTAGTATTCTGATAATTAGCTTGCTGTTATAAAATAAAGATAACAGGAAGTTTAATTTTCTGTATCTGCATATAAAAATTGTCTGGATTCACAGCTCTTGCTCAAGTCCAGCAGCTCTGACCCAGAAAACCTTTGTACAACCCCACCAGGTGTGCCAATTAAGATCTAGAGGCCCTGCTCACAATCATTCCGGCATTCATCATCTCTCCTTAGGGCGATTGTAAAATATCCTATATGGGTCAGATCTTGGAGATTACATGTAGGCTATAGTTGGTCCAGAATGCAGCAACCAGAGTAGTTAGGGAGGGGTGCATCTCATTTTGCCTGGAGAATCAAATTGCTACTGGAGCTCCACTGGCTTCTGGATGCAATTCAAGGTGCTGGTTGTCATTTTGAAGAGCCTCTATGGTTCATGTCCTGAGTGACTTCAGGATTGCCTATTGCCAGCAGTGTCTCTGCCCATCCAATACGATCTGAAAGGGAGAGTTTTAAAGTAATTAATAGCCATTAAACAGACCCTTTTGGTAACTGTCCCCCAGGATTTGATGACCACCAAGCTTGGTGGATGGTAGAAAGCCATCAAGACCTACCCATTCCAGGAAACCTTGAGGGACTGATATGAAATGAACATGATGTACTGTACTTGATGGTTTGCATGATTACTTCTGTTATTTCCCAGTGAAGTATGATTTGAATTTTACTATTACATTTTGTTATTGTATTGGTGTAATCTATTAACTGTAGTTTTGACTGCTAATTCTCAGTAGAGTTTGAAACAGCATATATGCCTGGGTGAATAATAAACACCCTGCCCTTACTGTGTAGTAGCAAATATTGGGGTGAAGGAATGGAAGATTTGCAAGAGAAAACTCATAGAGTTGGGTCCTGTCTTCTGCTGATTCTGAGCATATTTATTATGGAGATTCCACCACAATCCTCTGTCATCATTTGTAGAAAAAATGGGATAAAAACGTCAGGAATATAAGCTAAAAATGGAAAATCCAAAACAAATATACTGGAAGAGAGTTATAGGAAGAAACTTCCACATTGCTAAGAAAACTACATGAATGTTCCCATGAATTTACCAGTTCAGCAAAACTCAAAAGGAGAATTTGCCTTTTTCATGGAAACTTCACTCTTTAAGCAATCAGGATCTACTTTCCATACAATTTCAACCCCTGATTTGGGACCTGTTCCACAGCTTCAGTTCTGAACAGTTGTCCAGCTCCATTGTACCCCATTATGGAGCTGCTATAGCAGCAGATCCTCCCTACAGAGTACTGCTTCTCACTATTAAGCAAGGAAATCACAGCCCTGCAGAGCTTGCTGGTTCAGAATTCAGACTTCTGCAGGGTTAATTATTACAATGCCTTTTTTTTTTTTTTGCTGCAAGATTCCAGAACAGCGATAAGGAGAAGCTGCCAAAAGATCTTTGGGGACTTGATGTTTATTAACTGAGTGCCACCATTGGCCATGAAACAAGCTGAACCAACTCTATTGTGTTGTAGGGAGACCGAGGGTGAGAAAATAGGGTGGGAGACTTATCCAAGGTCAGAGTGATTTATCAGGCAAGACAGGAATGGAATGAGTGCCAGAAGTAGCATATTTTCAAAGATTGTACCTTTTTACCACTAGAACATCGCATTTAGTAGAACATTTCTGAATGTCACAATGCCTGAGCTGACACCATAAGTATGTTTTAATTGGTCTCTCCCTCACCCAGCCTCATAGCAGCCCATAAATTTTGGCTTCCAACTATTTGTACTTCTTAGTAGTTTAGATTCTTCCGACATGGAATTCTCCATGCTGAGATGGAGCCCTATTATCTGGAGTTCAATGACTGTGTCACATAAGCCGGGCAGCGTAACTGTGGAGTCATTCCTCCCTTCGGCTTGCAGCTCTACAACGCAGCTGAGCTACAAAATAAGAAAACAAGCGTGAGCTGATGCAGTCTTTGAGGCTCATATCTGCGCCACAGCGACGTAAACTAGGAGCTTAAGAGCCCTTCATCCTTTCTGTGGAAACTTAGAAACTGTAGTTCTGAGATGGGGAACAATACAGTTCATTTCAAATATAGATAAAGATCTGACAGGGAAAAAAATTATCCATAGAAAAGAGAAGTTAGCCATTCTGATACACTTGACAAATATGATCAGAGTGTGCAGTGAGATTGTGTGTGTGCACAAGAAGGGTTGGACCAAGTCCAAGAGAAGGCAATCCTAAACCTTCCTCTTCCTTCTGAATTAAACAAAGTGTGTTAAAGTCCTTACAATATACAAAGTTTTTAACGTTTTAGGAAAGTGCAAATCTTCAGAAAAACAAAAGACTTGATCCACAGGTTCCATAATCTGTGATTGATATAATGTGCTATAGGCATGAAAATTGGCGGTCTTTACCTCAGAAATCACATTACAGAAGAAAAGTTAACTTGTGATGCTCGGACAGTGGTGAGATTTAGCCAGTTCGCACCACTTCAGGAGAACCGGTTGTTAAGTTTTTGAGCAGCTTGGTGAGCTGGTTGTTGGAAGAAATCATTAGGGCAGAATACCAGTTGTTAAAATTATTTGAATCCCACCACTGGATGTTCCCTACCACCCTACCACAAACATCAGCATGGCCAGCAAAGCCATTCTGCAATATTTAGAGATCCACAATTCCTCCACAGAGGAGCTTGCTACAGAGCTCAGGACTACCTCAAACTGAGGCTGAATCAAATGCTCAAATATACCCTACCACTGCTCCACCGGTTGCTTTGATGTGGGGCTTTTCAAGCGGTCCTGCTTAATGTTGCTTCAGAAAACTCTGGAATATTAAAATGGCAGCTCAGCCCCAGGAAGTAAGTGTGTGTGTGTGCTTGTGTGTGTGCAACCTCGGTAAGATTATGATGCTCCCCAGGGATTCAAAGAAAGTTCAGATCAAGGGCAAAACAACTGCTGGGATTAGGATTAGAGCATTTTCTCTAGAAGGCAAAGGGAAAGAAACTTCTCCCCATCTAGTGCCCCCTAGAAGTGTCAGTACTGCAACTCCCAGAATAGGCCGGGGTGTGTGGAAATAGTTGAAAAGCACCTGGTACTTTTTAACTATTTTTGGTGAATTAAACCTTAGTGACTTTTTGGAAAATAAAGGCTTCCTCCCAAAGGAAAATGGTTCAGGAAGGGCCGGTCCCAGGGAAGATAGGTTGTGCTCCTCACAAAAGGAACAACGAGTGAATGTTCAGGCAAAACACAAGGAAAGACTCTGGCCTTGTAAAAGTCCCAGGGGCAAATTGGCTAACAGCTGTAGGAAGAAAACACAAAAAATTGAACCAGATGGCCCTTCAGCCTGATCCAGCAAGAAACTTTTTATGTCCTTAAATTGTAAAGCCTGCTGTTTGAAGACATTGAAAAGAATGGAAGAAGCTCCAATGGTTTATAATCTTCCCCAACTTCCACAATACTAATCCAGATTTATTTTTATAATAATGCAGATTTTATCCTAGCAGTTACCTCTAAGACTAACAACTACTATACGTTTTAAAATTCCCTACCTATGCTGCTGCCTCCCAGGGAGTACTAGTCTCACCTATTGGTCTCTAATGGAGCAGAGAAATGAGAGCCAATGTAGTGTAGTAGTGAAGGCATCAGGATAGAAACTAGGAAACTCTGAGTTCCAGTCCCGTTTTGGGCATGAACTCAGGCCAAACTTGCGCCAGTCACTTAGTGTCGGGCCAAGGAACAATGATGAAAGGGCAAACCACTTCTGAAAAACCTTGCCAGGAAAACTGCAGGGACTTGTCCAGGCAATATCCAAAATTCCAACACAATTGAGCAGAAGGAAAAGAAAGAATGGAGAAGTGAGAGGCAAAACGGCTGTCCTGAGAAAGTCTCCCACCTTTAATTATCCCAAAATCCCTCCTTTCTTGTTATGTACACTGGGGCTCCAAATGTATATCAAGATACTTGCTGCAGCTGCTTTCCTCAAGACCTCTCCAAAGTCCTGGGAAGAAGCACCAAGAAAAACTGAAGAGTTTAATGAAACAAAAGATGTTTAAAATGGAGAAAAACGGGTGGGTTGCTGCCGGCGTTACTGCCGGTTCGGTGCGCGCAAAAAAATTGTGTGTGCATGCTTGCTTTGCTTGCACACCCGCCAGCCGTGCACTTTACGCGAGTGCACATTTGCACATACATAGGACTGCACATTTGCAAAATGTTAAAAAATGAGAAAAAATTAGATTTATGCAATGAAAATCGTTCTGTGCATGTGCAGAACCAAAAATCAAGATGGCGCTGCTGTAGGAGAAACGGTTCAGGGGCATGGCAGGCCTGGGTGGCTGCCAGTTCCAGGGACCCAGATTGTCAAATCACTACTGGTTCAGCTGAACTGGTCCGAACTGGTAGGAACCCACCACTGGAGTAAAAGTGTCAGCCCCTGCTGATCTCTCTGCTCAGTTCTCCTGAGCCCTAAAAGCAAATCTGCTCATCTTTCCAGCCTAGAGCAGTAAAAGGATTGTTTCAAGGCCAGTGGTAAAAGTAAGCTGTGATTCAGGAAATGGCATTCCCCCACCCCCACCCCCCGGAACCAGGGGTCTTCTCCCTCTTTCCATGAAAAAGAGCAGAAGCCAGACAGAGTGACTACTTTCCCAGTCCATCCACTCTGCTGTCTTCCAAGCTTAAAGTGGCAGCAGGAAACGGCTGCCTCAAACAAAGGCCCATTTACAAATCTTTGTCCCCAAAGGTTTCAGCCAGAGACCATGCCACCCCAAACATTCCAGGCCTAGCCTCCCTGGGTGAATCAGGAGACATGGGAGGGGGAAGAGACCAAGAGGAAGAAAATCTCAGGCTACCAGGAGTTTCAGCATCCATCTCCTTTTTTGCCTTTACAACTTCTTTTCAGTGAAAATATCTACAGACTCCTCACATCCTGGACATACATTGTTTCAATTTCTACTCTCAAAACGCTATAGGGCACTGCACACCAAAACAACTAGACCCAAGGAGTGTTTCCCCCCAATGCCATCACTCTGCTAAACAACTAATCCCCACAACACTGTCAAATTATCTACTTAAGACTGTATTACTATTATTCTTCTCTTCCTTCCTAAAACCTATCTCTTCCCACTTAAGACTATAATCATGTTGCCTGTATCTTTACAATTTATATTATTTCATTTGTTTCCTAGTATAATTTGATTATTTATTAGTAACCTATGATTATCACTAAGTATTGTATCTTACGATTCTTGATGAATGTATTATGTTTTATTTTTCTTTATGTACACTGAGAGCATATGCACCAAAGACAAATTCCTTGTGTGTCCAATCACACTTGGTCAATAAAGTATTCTATTCTATTCTATTCTATTCTATGTGCCTGACAGCTCTGGTGGAAAAGACTTGATACTCGTTCCCTCCCACCCTTGTAGCTTAGGTCAGTCTGTGGAAATCAAGCCCTGAACAAGAACAGAAAGAGCCACTAAGAAGCAAGAGGAAGACACCAGCTGGTTCCAACATAGGGAAGGGGGGGGGCAAAGAGTTACTTGGAACCCACTGTCCCCCAACAGGTCTGAGGATTTGAGCCTGCTTTAATACATCTGCAACGTTATAATGGTAGTGGGGGTCGAGGAAAGAAGAGAAAAGTAGGTTTATCGGAGGGGGAGCATTCAGCCAAATGTCTGCCATGCTTATGAATGGTTGCTTGTACTGCCTGAACAGAAGCATGCCTGTTCAGAAGGGAGGGAGATGTGCTGTACCATTTTGTTGCAGTTCCCTCGTTTGTTCGGAAAAGTTGGCATTTCAAATATATGGTTCCCAGATTGTCCCCCTTTCTTTGGAAGCGACATAATGGATTCCCCCTTCAGAATATGTTCAATTTTAAAAGGAGCCATCATCGTCCAGCTCCCTCTCAGAGAGCGAGGCCCGCTTTCGTCTCGGCCAGGTTCGTCTCTTAACCACAGCGCCTCCTATGGGCAAGAAATAAGCCAGAGTCACGTGCAGTTCCCTACTAAGCGGCGTTTCCCACGCTACTTCTCTTTCTGGGAAAGTAGAGACCGAAATAGCCGCGGAACTTCTCCCCAGGGAAGATGTGTGGCTCCTATGCGGACTCGGCTGCAACCTCAAGCCCGCCCGAGGGAGTCACTCTATTTAGTCCCACCGAGACTTATTTGATGAGAACGGGCGGCGGGGGGGTCGGGAATAGAGAGGAACGCTGGGAGTTGCAAAGTTCCAGGTTTCTCATTGCCTAGCAACCAGCCGCTTCCTTGCTCGGCCGAAGGTCTATTGATCCAAATGACATCGGTAAACAAAGTTGCCGTGGCAACCACTGGATGCGAAGGAGTGGACAAGACAATGGGTGTGGAGGAGAGAGGACAAGAAGTGTCCCAGGTGGGAAGAGGGAGAAAAATGGTAATGCAGTTCTTGTGAAATTTGGAGGCATCCATGGAGCATCCATTCAACTCTGCTAAGGCTGCAAATTCCTCTTGCTATACTCTTATTTGATTTATATTCATCCCTTTTTGGAATAAATATTCCTGGGAGGCCAGAACAAAAATGTCAATAGGAAGTGACCGGTTTTTTTTTACACATTTAATAATATTTAGTAATATGTACAAGTATACATCCAGACTGTGTTGTTTCTCTCTCTCATATATGTGGGTATATGCATACTTTTGTATTTATTTATTTTGTCATGTTTATGTGGTGTATATTGGAGGTGGTGACCTTTTCAGAGCTGTATGCAGCAAAATTTCATTTTAATGTATGCCAATTAGCGTACATTCAAAGTGACAATAAAGTTATGCTATTCTATTTTATTCTGATATATCCCATCTTTTTTCCAGGGAGCAAAAGACAGCATGCAAAATTATTCATAGGTGGCCACTATTTTATCTTCACAGCAATCCTGTGGAGTAAGTTCAGTTGTGGGGAGGTCCAAGACAATGCCATCCTGTGGATAATTATATCTGGTCTGTGAGATGAACTTAACTTCTCACAGTCATAATCGGATCCAGTTCTAATCCATAATTGCCAGAGGTGGGCTGCTGGGGGTTGGCAGTGGTTTGGGAGAACCTCTAGCTAAGATTCTGTGCAGTTTGGAGAACCCCCAAATCCTACTTCTGGCTGGCCCCGCCCATCCCTCCCCTCCCAGGAGTCTCCACGCGGCCCATTTTGGATGCAGGTAAGTGCAGGGCGCTCACAGAGGTTCGGGGAGGGGGAAAAACATGCCTACCGGTAGTTTGGGATGCCTGGAAACCCGTTTCCGGCCTCCGGAGCCCGGGGAGGCCTTTTTCACCTCCTGGAGGCTCGAGGAAAGCCTCCAGAGCCTGGGGGAGGGCAACAATACCCCCCCATGGTGCAGAAGGCCAACTAAGCCATGCTCACCATGGCCATGCCCACCCAGCAACCAGGCAGAGAGCCCCTTGCTAAAAATTTTGAAGCCCACCCCTGTGAATTCTGTTGTGTGCGGGAAATGCTTGCAGGGACCAGGTGAGGAGTCAGGGGGGAGGTGGGGTGTTGCAGCATCTCTGTAGTTGGTCATAGGGATGTGGGGGCAGTGCAGCAGCTATGACATTGGACCAGATCATGAGTAGCTTTGGGGGGGTGTGTGTCTGTTGTAACTTGAAATTGCTATTAAGCGACCAATTGTCAGTCGAGGGATACCTATATAAGGTTTTAACTGATGTTTAGGTTATTACCCTGCTTACTCTGTCTCTGCAATACATTAGAGCACATTCCCCATCCTTTTTTGCAGGAATTTCCATCTGACCTTATATGTTGAGCTTCACTATTGGCTGTTGTGAATGTAAATGTATCCTAGCACATGTTCCAGTCTCTCCTGTGATATCACTTCTATGCAGTCATTTAAAATCCCCTCATGCTTCTGTTTCCTCATTTACATTTTGGATATACCTGGAGTCATTACCAGAGAACAAACCTCCTCCTCCTCACACTAACACACACACACACCAGACACATGTGCAGAACCCACTGCAGCAATCTGTGCCATTGCAGAGCTTCACTGCATATTGTTTCCAAAGTGCTGAAAGTCAAAAGCAGCCCTGTGACGGGGTTCTCCTGTAGCCACCTCTGCTGATTTCCACTTTTTAAGCATGTCCACTGCATTCAGAGTTGCTCCTGAAACAATTAAATACAGTGCTAGCAGGCGGGACTTCTACTTCTCGTATATCCTCTTATCAAAATGGGAAATCTGAAGGTTATGGAGGCCTGAGTCAGAGTGACCTTGCAGACAACATTCCTGTAGAATGGAAAGTGTGAAAAGAAGAAAGTACATGAGTGCCTTAAGTGGGTGTATAGTACACGCCTCGCATATATACACACATACGACCATGTTGTTGTGGCCTGCCAGTGGCCAGGGGAACTGGCAGCAGATTCGGACAGTGAGGAGGTTGGGGAGGAACATGGGCCAGTCTGGAGTCTGGGGAAGGCTCTGATGAGGGTCCTGGGTCAGAGGCAGAGAGGGGGCCAGAGCCGTATGCCAGTTACCGGCTGCCTTCAGATTCAGACATCAGTGAGGCAGACGAACAGCTGGAGCTGTTCCCAGTGTGTGCATGCACAGAATTGCCAGACAAAGGGAACAGCTAAAGAACAGGGGTTGACTTAGGAGTAAGGCCACAGGTGGACAATGAATGGCCCCTCCCAGAGAAAATAAAAGAGCAGCAAAGGGGGAGCGGAGTTTGCAGGAGACAATTAGTTCGCTTAATTGGTTCGTGACTCTCTGAGACTCCTTGCCAAGTTTTGCAGATATCGGCCTGGCAGCTCTCCAAGCCAGATAAGGTCTGTGACTGTAAATCCTCCCTTGAAAGACTTTGCTGGATGTGAATGAGCAGAATTCACAGCAAATTAAGAAAAAGGTTTTTTGTTGGAAAAAGGAGTTTGCTTCATGCTCTTGGGAAGCCTCGGTCAGAATACATATCATGCTTGACGTCCACATGGATGAAGGGGAATTATAGAAATAGGAGTCTAAGACTTTAGCAGATACACTCTGTTGGTGGCAAAAGCAGGCTTGGAAAATATCCCCGCGGCTGCAGCAAAACAACGGCCAGCCTCCTGGGAACCCCTGTGGCAGGGAGCAAACAGGAATACCAAGAGCAGAGCAAGAGTTTGTGGGAAACATGAAGGAGTCCCAGCTCACCATTTTCGTTGCTTCCCTTCACACATTAAAAGATTGCTTCCCTGTATTAAGAATAAGTTGAGAACAAGTAGAATATCAAACAGCTCAGGCAGGAAGACGAGATTGGCAGAGCACCAATGGACGGGCAGAAGGGGGTAGCAACTTCAGCAGGTACCCAGCAGTGCTGATCCCTGAGGCCAGTCCTGAACGTGGCTTTGCTCAAATGTATAGTCAGGCTTGGCAGATTACATGGGGATTGATCAGAGGAGAAGTGTCTAAGTGTAACGCTCTTCTGGTCACGAACCCTAACTGTCTACAATCTATATATTGACTGAATGGGAAACCAAATCCTGGCCATAGTTAGTGAAGGGTAGAACTTCATAACTCTTTCCCCCTGAGTTTTATTCCTGGATAGATCTAGAAATCTAAGGCAGGCTATAACCAGGATGAATTATTCTGGCACCAGACAAAATAGTTGTGGAATTGAAAACTGGTGCTCTGGAAATCCTAGTCTTTTCTGCTCAGTTTGTCCATGCTCAGGTGCTACTGGGTGGTAAGCCTCCTGTCTTTCCCCTCCATTCCTTTGCAGAGTTCAATTGCTGAATATGGTTTGCTTTACTATGATCTGCATACTCATTACATGCCCTATCCAGAATTACACCTAAGGGAGATTCTGAGTACGCTGGTTAGATTACTAATTCTTTGTTTTAAAAACAGTGTGCATTTCTGAGTGTTTGGATGTGTGGGTGCGGCCGTCTGTTTGCAAGCGGATTTGTGCATTTACAAATCACATACCAGAATGGATCACATGCAAGGGATAGCTTACAGGCCTCCTTTTTTTGACACTGCCCAGTCCAGATTTTGGTTTGCAAATGTCGGGTGGCATTTCTATGACAATGTTGTATAGGCCGTACACATCTCTTTTCCTGCAACATTTTTCCTGTAACATTTTCAGCACAGGGGTCTACAACTTGTAATGTAGCAATCTCTGGCAAAGCCCATTTTGACCAAAACTGAGTGACCCTGAGCCAACTACATCTCCTCTAAGGCAGGAGAATGTGAAGTATATACAGGTAGTCCTCAACTTATGATCACAATCGAGCCGAAAATTTATGCTGCTAAGCGAGACATTTGCTAAGTGACTTTTTGCCCCATTTTACAACCTTTATTGCCACAGTTGTTAAGTGAATCATGGCAGCTGTTAAATTAGTTACATGTTTGTTAAGTAAATCTTTTTTACTCATTTTCAGAAGGTCGAAAGGGTGTCACGTCACCCTGGGACACTGCAACCATCGTAAATGTGGATCAACTTGCCAACTATCTGAATTTTGATCCCGTGACCATGGGGATGCTACAATGGCGGTAAGTGTGAAAAATGGTCATAAGTCACTTTTTCCAGTGATGATGTAACTTTGAACGGTCGCTAAATGAACTGTTGTAAGTGGAGAACTCTCAGTATACAACTCTTGAGCATTTTAAACAAAAGGTAGAATAGATATCCCTTTCACTCTTATTTGCCAAGTAAGGATTCTGATATTTTCCATTGGGCACCTCAGTTTGCCTTTAAAGTTGCTCACTGTAGGTCTTTGCAGATGTTCCATTTGCAACTTTCCATATGTTTAAGGTGGATTTGGAGACCCCTTAGTGGGTCTGTCCCAGTGGTGGATTGCTGCCAGTTTGGCCCAGATCGGCCAAACCAGTAGTAGCAGTGGTGGGAGATTCTGCCCACCCACCTGGGTGCTTCTGCGCATGTGCAGAAGTGTCACAAGCATGCACAGGAGCACATCCGAACTGGTAGTAAAAAAATTAACCCATCTCTAGTCTGACCGGTGTATTGGTCACCCAGTTGCCAGCAAATGTTTCACAGTTCACTTGAGTTGAAACAGTAACTTCATTCCTGAGGACCCTCCCCCCCTTAGCTGCATGATGCTGTTTGTTGCCAAGTGAAATTCTTTCCATGGTGTGTATCATTGCACTGTGGAAACAATCATCCCTAACTGATCTTGATCCCCCAAAGGACATGTAGTTGATTATGTACCACACAGTCCTTTGTTTATTCCTAGCAATGACATAGATAGATTTTCTCCGTGGTGATCTACTTCTAACCTGGTCTTTTGAGGGACGTGGTGGCTCAGTGGCTGAGACGCTGAGTGTGTTGACCAGAAAGGTTGGCAGTTCGGCGGTTCAAATCCCTAGCACTGCATAACGAAGTGAGCTCCTGTTACTTGTCCCAGCTTCTGCCAACCTAGCAGTTCGAAAGCACGTAAAAATGCAAGTAGAAAAAATAGGGACCACCTTTGGTGGAAAGGTAACAGCGTTCCGTGCACCTTTGGCATTTAGTCATGCTAGCCACATGACCACGGAGAGCACTGGCTCTTCGGCTTTGAAACGGAGATGAGCACCGCCCCCTAAAGTCGGGAATGACTAGCACATATGTGCAAGGGGAACCTTTACCTTTACTAACCTAGTCTTTGAGGTTCCCCCAATGGTGCACATATTGCCAGTGTACAGTTTATTTAGCATATGGCAAATACATGGACTTATAGTAGTTCAAATGTTAATATCCAGTCCACCCAGCCATTCAAGGACAGGATGGTTTATGTTGAAAAAATCAGACATTGGGCCGATGTAAGCTCTGGATGGACATTCGGACACAATGTGATGTATATTTTGTCGAGGAGCACCACAGTCACACTGAAGGGTAGAGAGAAGAGTCCACTTAAACAATGAGTCCTGGTAGATCCCATGTTGGGTACAGATCCTGTTCAGAGTTGACCAATGCTGGAAAGGAATGTCAAAACCTGGCACCTTTTGTGTAGGGTCTCCTACATAACTGCCTATATCTGGGCGTTCAGCAGCCCATTTGGCTTTCCACAGTGTGTTGATGTCAAAGTTGTTAGACAGCTGTTGAGTGAGTGCCAGAGAGGGCTTCCTGGATTTAAGCCTGCTAATTGATAGATGAGGAAGATCAGCGTGCAAAGGAAGAAGTGGGTTTCTCGTAATTCTGTTGTACTCCTTCACTATACAGTTAATCCTCGACTTACAGTCATTTGTTTGGTGACTGTGCGGAGTTACAATGGCACTGAAAAAAAGTGACTTACGACTGGCTTTCACATTTTCTCTGAAGCATCCCCATGGGCACATGATTAAAATTTGGACACTTGGCAACTGGCATGTACTTAATGACAGTTCAACTGTCCCGGGGTCATGTGTTCACCATTTGTGACCTTCGCAGCTGGCTTCCAACAAGCAAAGACAATGGGAGAAGTCAGGTACGTTTCGCGACCGCATCATTCACTTTAACAACTGCAGTGATTCGCTTAACGGTTGAAAAAAAAAGGTTGTAAAGTGCGTCAAAACTCACTTAACAAACTCACTTAACAACGGCCTTGCTTAGCAACAGAAATTTTGGGCTCAATTGTGGTCATAAGTCAAGCACTACCTGCAGTTCATCCAAACTTCTACTGGCCATCCTATTCTGTTTCCTTCCACTTTCCCAACAACAGGGCCTTTTCATGAGAACTGTATCTTTGCATAACTTGTCCGAAGGACGATATCATATTACGGGGAAGCCATAAAACAGCTAAGGATTTCTACATTTTCTCTGGACTGGAAATTTGTTTTGGCAAATGCAAACATGACTGAAGTGGCTCTCCATTCCTCAACAACTATATTGCCGCTCTGTTAGCGTTCGCTGAGTCACGCCCTGCCGCCTTGTTTAGGGTGACCCGCTCCCTCCTAAATGCGAGGGTTGCGGATAACCTCTTACAAGGTAGAGCAGAGGAATATGTCCAGTTCCTCGCGGACAAAGTTGCTCGGCTTCGGATGGACCTGGACTCCAATTGCGCAGAGCCAGCCGGGGTACCGGGGGAAGATCTTGAACGACATCTCTGGACTGACTTTCAACCTGTTGCTCCTGATGAAGTGGACAAGGCCATGGGAGCGGTGAGTGCTGCCACGTGTATACTGGACCCGTGCCCCTCCTGGCTGGTCGCGAACAGCAAGGAGGTGACGCGGAGCTGGATCCAGGCGATGGTGAATGCCTCTCTTCGGGAGGGCTTCTTCCCACTGGCATTGAAGATAGTGGTGGTGAGACCCCTCCTGAAGAAGCCATCGCTGGATCCAGCCATTTTGAATAACTACCGTCCAGTCTCCAACCTCCCCTTTATTGGGAAGGTTGTTGAGAAAGTGGTAGCCTCTCAACTCCGACGGTCCTTGGATGAAGCCGATTATCTGGACTCCTTTCAGTCTGGATTCAGGCCTGGCTACAGCACGGAAACCACTTTGGTCGCACTGACCGATGATCTCTGGAGAGCCAGGGATGGAGGTCATCCCTCCATCCTGGTGCTTCTCTCAGTGGCCTTCGATACCATCGACCATGGTATCCTTCTGCGACGGTTACGAGAGGTGAGGGTGGGAGGCACCGTTCTTCGGTGGTTCTCCTCCTACCTCTCGGACAGGTCGCAGTCGGTGTTGGTCGGGGGGCAGAGGTTGACCCCTAGGCTTCTGAAATATGGAGTTCCTCAGGGTTCGGTCCTATCCCCCCTCCTGTTTAACATCTACATGAAGCCACTGGGTGAGATCATTCGACGGCACAGGATAAAATACCATCAATACGCGGACGATACCCAGTTGTATCTGTCTGCCCCGTGCCAACTCAGTGAAGCGGTTGACGTGATGTGCCAGTGCCTGGAGGCTGTCAGGGTCTGGATGGGGGTTAACAAGCTTGCGCTCAATCCAGACAAGACCGAGTGGCTGTTGTGTTTCCCTCCCAAAAATTTGGCTATTATTCCATCACTCAGGCTGGGGGGTGAAATTTTACGCCCCTCAGACAGGGCTCGCAACTTGGGAGTCCTCCTGGACCCACAGCTGACCTTAGAATACTATTTGTCAGCTGTGACCAGGGGGGCATTTGCCCAAGTTCGCCTGGTGCACCAGTTGCGTCCCTACCTGAACCGGGAGGCACTCGCAACAGTCACTCATGCCCTTGTGACTTCAAGACTGGACTACAGCAATGTGCTCTACATGGGGCAGCCCTTGAAGAGCATTTGGAGACTTCAACTCGTCCAGAATGCAGCCGCGCGAGCGATTGTGGGTGCACCTCGATACACCCACATTACACCTATCCTCCGCGAGCTGCACTGGTTACCGATCGGTCTCCGGATACGCTTCAAGGTGCTAGTCGTCACTTATAAAGCCCTTCATGGTATTGGACCTGGGTACTTGAGAGACCGCCTGCTGCCAATTACCTCCCAAAGACCCATTAGATCACACAGGGTTGGCCTCCTCCGGGTTCCATCTACCAGCCAATGCCATCTGGCTACTACCCGGGGGAGGGCCTTCTCTGTGGCAGCTCCGGCCCTTTGGAACGAACTCCCCGCAGAGATTCGGACCCTCACCTCTCTCCAAGCCTTCCGAAAAGCCGTTAAAACCTGGCTGTGTCGGCAGGCCTGGGGTTGATGAGTTCCCTTCCCCTCTCAATCTGTGTGGCTGTTGGCTATTTTTAAATGCTTGTATTGTATTTTTGTGTTCCCTTTCCCCCCTTGAGGTGTTCGCCGCCCTGAGTCCCGCTGGGAATAGGGCGGCATATAAATAAAACAAATCAAAATCAATCAATCAAAATCAATCACCCTTGAAGCCTCATGAAGCCTCCGCATCATTATAATCATTATATGCTACCAGTACACAAGGACTTAGAGATGTTTTCATTAGATTTGAAATACATTCATTATGTTTCTAATAAGCTAGCAGAGCTGTCAGATCTGAAACATTTCTCTGGTTTGAATGATGAACTCCCTGAATCATCAACTTGGGAGGCTCAGAGAAAACACTGGGCAACAACCAGAGACAAACATGTGCTTAAACATCTCTGTGGCTCTTGGCAATCTGTGCTTTCAGCAGGGGACAACGATGCAGTATAGTAGCGACTGATTCAAGTACAGGTAGTCCTCCACTTACGAACACAATTGAGCCCAAATTTTTTGGTTGCTGAGCGAGACAAGTGTTAAATGAATTTTGCTCCATTTTACGACCTGTCTTGCCAGAGTTGTTAAGTGAATCATTGCAGTTGTAAAGTTAGTTACATGTTTGTTAAGTGGATCTGGGTTCCCCACTGACTCGGCTTATCAGAAGGTCTCAAAAGGAGATCACATGACCCTGGGACATTGCAACTGTCATAAACAGGAGTCGATTGCCACATGTCTGAATTTTGATCACATGATCATGGGGATGCTGCAATGGTCGTAAGTGTGAAAAATGGTCAGGTCATTTTTTTCACTGCCATTGTAACTTCATACGATCACTAAATGAACTGTTGTAAGTTGAGGAGTACCTGTAGATGATGAGACAAAATATAAGGGAAATTTCAAACTGACCCCCCAAAAAAGTATTTTCTAAATACTAAAGCTTCATATGGTGGAGAATAGAATAGAATAACAGAGTTGGGAGGGACCTTGGAGGTCTTCTAGTCCAACCCCCAGCCTAGGCAGGAAACCCTATACCATTTCAGACAAATGGCTATCCAACATCTTCTTAAAGACTTCCAGTGTTGGGGCATTCACAACTTCTGGAGGCAAGCTGTTCCACTGATTAATTCTTCCAACTGCCAGGAAATTTCTCCTCAGTTCTAAGTTGCTTCTCTCCTTGCTTAGTTTCCATCCATTGCTTCTTGTTCTACCCTCAGGTGCTTTGGAGAGTAGCTTGACTCCCTCTTCTTTGTGACAACCCCTGAGATATTGGAACACTGGTATCATGTCACCCCTGATTGTTGGGAAAAATGATTGTTGGAGAAAAAATTATTATTGGAGAAAAAATAGCTGTTTTGAAGGGCTAGCTGATTATAAGACTAGTGTTTGCACAACAGAAAAAAAGAAAAGAAAAAAGAAAAAAAGAAAGTCTAATGAGCCATTCTGCCAATTCACTCCTTGTTATGCTTGGCTCAAAAATTATGCCTCCTGATGTCATTCAAACTCAGCTGCCTGCGATTTGGGTTACTGTAAACCTGATCATACAGGAAATAACTTTTTTAGTCTGGGAAGAGGTAACTGGGTACTTATGTACTTTTCTTTATTAATTTATCTATTATATTTCTATGTTGCCACAATAATATGCCTCAGCAGTTCATGAAAGGAAATACAAAATATCCACAGTAGGAGTATAGAACTGGGGGTCTCCAACCTTGGCAACTTTAAGCCTGGAGGACTTCAACTCCCAGAATTCCCCAGCCAGCTTTGCTTTGGAATTCTGGGAGTTGAAGTCCTCCAGGCTTAAAGTTGCCAAGGTTGGAGAGCCCTGGTATAGAAGGTCCACATTATGATAAGTTTCTGTAGTAATTACAGATAATTTTATTGCTCTATTTTTGCCATCTCTGTCTCCTGAGCAATAAGATGGTTTTCATTTCCACAAAACATATAACATTGCCTAAAGAGGCTCCCTATGTAATCCATCCAGTTTAGGTTTGAAATGATCTGCACACCTGCCTGTTTCTGCAGGGTTTCTGCCTGTGTAGCTGCCACCTAGAGTCAGTAGTATCAACTCACCTGATACATTTAGTTAGGCCAGCCACAAAGTCTTTCTGAAAGCGAGGAAGTGAGACAAAGATGTGTTTCACGTGGGATGAAAGTTTACATGAGTAGCCAACCGTCTTCCTGATTCAAATGTGTACCTGTGTGTTGTATGTTGTTTACTTGGCTCTTGGCTCATCCCCTTTATTCAGTTCTAGTACTGATCAAACTTCTTGAAAGTCTTCTCTGCAGAGAATGAGATAGCTGGATTCTGGAAAGGTCTCTTAGAACAAAGGAAAGGAAATGTCCACGCATACAACATATGTCTTCTCTGAAGGTGGAGGTCACAGAACCACAGTCAGCCATGCTGCTGACTAGGGAATTCTGGGAGTTGAAGTCCACACTACTTAAAAGTTGCCAAGGTTGAGAAACACTAAACTAGGGAGTTTGCAATGGATCTCGGTGCTTTCCAAGAAAGGAATTCCTTCCATTATCACTATAAGCAAGCTGGATCTAACACCTGTACTTGAAAGCATGGTTGCTGACTGCCCAAAAAGGGGGGCGGGGAGATGTTATTAGCTATTCTCCCATTGTGAACAGATTGCATGGGAGCAGTTGATAGGACGACCCTTTCTACTAATAATGTAAACTTATTGTTTTAAAAAATGGAGGGTCTCTGTACATACAATAAGTTAGCAGTCCAATAGTACGGTGCTAATGTAAATATGGCTAGTGCTACTTAAGAGCCCCCAGCAAAATATAGTTTGGGACCTGTGTCACATTTTTATATTTATCCAGCATTTGCTTATCTTCCAGTACTGATACCTTTAGAGATTGCTGAAGAACTACATATTTCCATATGTGATTGTTAAAACTCATACTGTTTTCAGTATTTCATTTCAGGAAGCAGAAATGAGTTCAAAATTATGAGCGGATATTTCTGTGGAATGAAGCTTGTTGCCAAGCTACCCGGTTATTATACTTGATAGAACACCTACCTCCTGACAATGCCTTAAGCAGGTATGTGAGGCAAGCAAGCAAGTCCAATATGTATAGGCTGGTAGTTAAAAATGAAGCTGTGAAGAAATACAGGGAGGTATAAAGATACCTTGTGAGGGTAGAGATATGTCCGGGGCCATCCCACTTGATTTGCTTCACAAAACATACTGAGTCAAAAGCAAACAAACTGCTACCATGTTTTCCCCAAAATAAGACAGGACCCTATTTCTTTTGACCCCCAAAATAAGCACTTGGCCTTATTTTTGGGAGGTCTTATTATTTTTGAGATGCAGGAGGCGGCGAGCGTGGTCACCTCGTGGCTGCTGCTGTGTTGCAATATTTTTGGGGAGGGTTTATTTTCGGGTGAGGACTTATTTTAGTGCATGAGCTCAAAAGCCCGATTGGGTTTATAATCCAGGGAGGCCTTATGTTCGAGGAAACAGGGTATGACTTCCTACAAGAGCAGAATCCAGTTATTGAGAATAGCTCCACCCGTTTGAGGCTTGGCAATGGTTCTAGTCAGTAGCAATTCTGGTGGATATCATCTTATTAATGTTTCCCCTGGGAATTCAAGCTGGCATGTGGGGAGATCCCAGAATAGCTTCCAGGATTGGAAGTTTGTGAGATAGGTTGGACTGAGGGAGAATAACCAACTCCGTGATTGAGACAAATTTGGATCTCTCTAGTCCCAGGCCAGTACCTTAAACACTGTCCTACAGTAAATTATCACGGTCTCATCATCTACTATTATTTAGGACTAGTAGTATTTCCATAGTTTCTGTGGAGATTCTGAGTCATCCAGGTCATAATTGTCTCAAAGGTGCTTTTTTTTCCTTTTTTCAAAAGGCAATTGGACTGTTTTTTCCTTGAGGAAGAAGAAAACATTTCACTTGTCATTCAAGAAGCTTCATCGGTTGTTATGGTGTGTGTGTAAAGTTAGATACTGCATGGTAGGGGAATGGAAGGATTGGTTTTGAACGGAGGGTGATGGCGGGAGGGTGGAATTGAAGCAGGGATATGCAGTCAGGGGAGGCAGGGGAGGCAGAGCCTAACCACTGTCATCATGAAAAGAAAAAAAAATGTAAAAGGAAAAAGGCAAGAGCTGAGGTCAGGCTGAGCTAGTTGCTGCCAGAGTCACCATGGATGACTCTGCTTAACTGTTTGAAAAAGGCTCTAAAAAAGTGTCCTTTACAGGAGGAGGCAGGAGAACGATGTGCCTCATCTAGTCTGACTTTAGGCGTTTTATGATCACTTAAGCAGAGTTAAGAAAGGGTTAAAAGCTGAAAAATTCCTGACGTAGGTGAGGCATGTCATTCTCCTGCCTCCTCCTGTAGAGGGCGCTTTTTAGAGGCTTTTTTAAACAGTTAAGCAGAGTTATCCACGGTGACTCTGGCAGCAACTAGCTCAGCCTGACCTCAGCTCTTGCCTTTTTCCTTTTACGTTTTTTTTCTTTTCATGATGACAGGCAAGAGCAGAGTTGAAATCCTCTCTGAAACAGCTGGAAAAGGTATGTGTGGGTCGGAGGGAGGGGGAGGACTTCATCCTCAAGTGTAGATCCCAAGTGTAGTTTGATTGCAGGCAGAGCCACGTTGCCTTTTCAAACACACACACACACACACACACACACACACACACACACACACAGAGCTGGATAAAACTATATAAGCCAAGCTTCACTGATTACATGTTTGAAAAGGCAACGTGGCTCCACCTGCAATCAAAGGCTCGGATCGGCTCTCTGCCTCATCTCTCACCCCAGCCTGCAAGCAGGAGGTGAGTGGGTGGGTGGGCTTTATTGCATTTCAGGCATTTCCCACCCCGACAGCAGGCTGCATTTGCAATGGTGGAGGGGAATGGCAGGGGTATGGCAGAAAAGCTGCTTTCAAGCCATTGGAAAATATATCCAATCCAACTTCTGTTGTTTGTGTTTGTTTGAGAGAGAGTGAGTGAGAGAGGGAAGGGGATAGGAGAGATAGTCCAATCCAACTTCTCTCTGTGTGTGCGTGTGTCTGTTTGAGAGAGGGGGAGGGAGGGAGAGAGTGAGGAAGGAGGGGCAGGGAGAAGAAAAAGAATGAAGGAAACTTTTTCGCAAAGGAGAAAAACAAATGCTGTCGCTTTAAATCGGAACTGAGCATGCCTGGCTGTGGAATTCTGGGAGTTGAAGTTCAAAAGTTTAAAAAAATTTGAAACCCACCACTGTGTCATTGCATCACCAGCCATAAACCTCATCGCACGTCACTGAATTGAAGTAATGTATTTATTTGCAATCATCTGGTTGTTAGCATTCTCCCTGAGAGCTCTTGAGGTGAGGCCACTTGAGGGTTTATCTTTCATTTCAGGGTCACCTGAATCAGGATGCAATTGGTTGTGGAATCTTCTTGGAATTGCTGCAAGAGCTGCATTGTAGACCGGAAATAGGTAATGTCTTTATTCCTCACCCTCTATTGAGTGAGGGTTGTTCAATGTTAACATGTGGCCTCTCTTACCTGTCTTTCAAACTAATGATCCTCTCTATCCAACATGGGGACTTTGGTCTCTTCAAAAGAGTGACCTTTTGTCTTTCAAATGCAGATGGACTGCTGAATCTTGTCCTGATGGCTTTGATTTCCTATGCTGTGCCATGCACTGGTGAAGTGGTTGTTGGGTTTGTACCAACGTTGTTTTGTTTCACCATAGTAATGCAGGATTGGAAGAGGGGAATTACTTACTTGCCTAGATTTGTTAGTTTCCTAAATGCATTTGCCCATTGTATAAAAGAAAATACTTTTGCAGAGCCCTTGGTCCTGGCCGAAATCAGCAGGATGATGAACAGGGTGTCATGATGCAAATCCCATTCTTTTCAAAAAAGAGGGGCTTATATAATGGCATTTCATTATTTTGGTAGACCCAGCAAAGCTGTTAGGTTTCTAATAGTTACCAAACTCAGCCTTCATGGACCATAGCCTACGGCAGGGGTGTCAAACTTGCGAGCCAGATGTGTCACACACTGGCCATGCCCAAACACTGGCCATGCCCACACCTGGTTTAGCAAAGGTGGGGGGAGTTGCAATACATTACATGATGATGCCGTGATGACACGAGTTTGACACCCCTGGCCTAGGACCATATGCTTTATAAACTTCCAAAATCTGGAGATTCAAAGTTTAGGAAAAATTCCTTTTCTGCCTATAAAATTTAAATATTGGCCAATGCTGATGTTAATGTTCATGTCAAATTTTCCATCTAATGTTCCCCAAATTTGCTAGATGACAACTCCAGCATGATTAGGTGATGTAGCCTAATTCCAAGTGTTAGTAAATAAACGCCACCTCAGTTGCTCCAGTACCTACTGTTGTTGCTGGCTTCTTTCCTTTCTTCTGATGGTTGTTAGTTCCATGAAGTCATCGCATGGCAGATAAGGTTACAGATTGCACAACTGGTGGCTCAAGGACACACCTTTGTGCCAGCGAAGAAAGTCTCAGGAGCCAGGAGCTTAAATTCAACCTTTTAGAGGCCTTCCTTGTAAAATGATGCTGGCCATTCTCCTGTTCACAACAGCCATTTTCTTCTTTGTAATCTTGTGATAAGAAGGATGGTAACTTGTTCAGAAATGCCCTTTGTGATCTTGTGGCTTTAATAATTATTAGCAACTGGGGTTTTTGGGGGGTGCTTTTATTTAACTATTTAACCATCATCTTTACCCATAAATTACTTTGTGCTTAATCTGTATACCACTATTTTGGCTAAGTTCACAAAGCCTATGGATTGTCATTAATTAAATAACACACAAACAAGCAATGACTTAACATGTCTGTAAACCATGCCACACATTTCCCCCCATCTTGTACCTGCATAAAACTGCAATTTCAAAATCACAGCAGCAGAGTCCTTTCCTTCCCATTGGTCTGCTCTACCAAAAGGTGAGGATAAGGAATCCATGATTAATTGAATTTAACCCAATTTTCTGGATTCCCAGAATATGCTAAACCATGAAACTCATCACATGGGCTGGTCTTCTCAGGCTAAAACAATGTTTCTCAACCACAACAACTTTAAGACATATCAACTCCAATTCCCAGAATAGTTTTTTTAATTTTATTTTTTACCTCACCTGTTAGTTTTTTTATAAATAACTCAAGGTGGTTAACTCACCTAATACTCCTTCCTCCTCCTATTTTCTCCACAACAACAGTCATGTGAGGTAGGTTGGGTTGAGAAAGGGTGACTGGCCAAAAATCAGCCAGCTGGCATGTTTATGTTCATACTTATACCCAGGAGTGGGTTGCTATGGGTTTGCCTGGGTTCAGGAGAACCCGTAGCTAATGTTATGGCTGGTTCGGAGAGCCTCCAAATCCCACCCCTGCTGACTCCTCCTACCACGCCCCTCCCAGGAGTCTCCACGTGGCTCATTTTGGATGCGAGGTAAATGCAGGGCCTGTGCTGAGGCTCAGGGAGGTGAAAAAATGGGCCTCTTGGAAGTTTCCAGCCTCTGGAGTGTCTCTGGAGCCTGGAGGAAGACGTTTTCGCCCTCCCAGAGGCTGGAGGAAAGCCTCCAGAGCCTGAGGAACACAAAAACACCCTCTCCCGCTGTGGTGCAGGAGGCTGACTAGGCCATGCCCACTATGGCCACGCCCACCCAGAGAACCCGTTGCTGAAATTATTGAAGCCCACTGCTAAAATACGGTTGATCAGCTGAAGTGTTTCATGTAAACATTGTGTTCCCAAGCCTATGGCTTAGAAAGGCTGTCATGGAAACATTTCTAGGAAGTTCTGGAACCTGAAGAGCAACATTAGGATAGCTGTTGCTCTGTTGCCAGTCTGTGGGTAGTTCGAATACTATAAGAGGAGTAGAATCACCACCTGTAGGCAAACAGATCCTTTGCCTTTTATCAGTACTATGATAAAAATGGCCATCCCCACTACAGTGTTTTTCCATGATGAAAAACCTAATATTTGCTGGACGTTTGCATGAAATATCACTGTTAACCTCTTTTAAAAATGGGTGGCTTCCCAGGTTAGGTAAGGGCTAAAGTGGCAGCCCATGGATACCTGATTGCTCTTAAAAAAAGCTAAGCAGGGTCAGATCTTAGTGCTTGGCTAGGACTCAGTGGTGAAATTCAAATTTTTTACTACCGGTTCTGTCGGTGTGGCTTGGTGGGCATTGCAGGGGAAGGATACTGCAAAGTCACCATTCCCTCCCCACTCCTGGGGGAAGGATACTGCAAAATCTCCATTCCCACCCCACTCTGGGGCCAACCACAGGTGGTATTTGCCAGTTCTCCAAACTACTTACAATTTCTGCTATCAGTTCTCCAGAACCCGTCAGAACCTGCTGAATTTCATCCCTGCCAGGACTCCACTAAGAGATTCTAAAGTGGGAGTGTCCTGCAGAGGTGATATTCAGCCAATTGTGACAGGCTCTGGAGAACCGGTAGTGGAAATTTTGAGTAGTTTGGAGAACCGGCAAACAGGCTGGCCCCACCCTCACTGCCTCCCAGCCGATCTTCTTTTGTTGCCCTGAACAAGAGAACAGAGCTGGAAAGCAGGTTAGTGGGGTGGGGAGGGAATGGGAATTTTGCAGTATCCTTTCCTAGCCACGCCCACAAAGCCACACCCACAAATTCATGCCACACCCACAAATCCACACCCACAGAACCAGCAGTAAAAAAATTTGAATCCCACCACTGGTGTCCTAGCATGGCAACCTTGGCAGGACTGATGGAGGAATTCTGGAAATTGAAGTTCACAGATCTTAAAGTTGCCAAAATTGGACACTCCTGTCCTAGAGCTATCATAGAAACTGGGAAGTCAAAATTCATCCTGGGAGAAGACAACAAGAAAGCAATTAAATGTTCTGTTGCCAAGAAATTACATCGACATGTCAATGTAGCCATTTAGGAACTGAGCCTGACTAGATGGGAGCATGACCTGTTTAAGGTTGATGCTTGGCTTACCACCAGTCCTGCATTTCAAGGAACTAGTCCATCTTTTAGATTAAAACTTTTGCCTTTCTTTTTTAAGGCAAATTATAATACTGTAATATAATTTGTGTTCTTCTCCTCCAACTTCCTTATTGGAATGTATCATTGAATTAATTTGAGCAACTTTAACTAGTACGGTTTGAAATGTTATCCACTTCTGCTATTCTTTTAAAAATGTCATTTCAGTGCCATTATTTTGGCTTGTCAGTTAAGTAATTCATACAAAGTATCACTGGAATAATTGGGGCAATCAGTCACCATAACTAAATTCCCATTAATTTCAATTAATTTTATTCTGGAAACCCAGAAACAGCCTGCTTGGAAAAACAAAGCAATCTACAATTATATGACATAAATTCAATTCAATGCGGTGTAATGTAATAAAATAAATATTTTTATGTGCTGACACATAGGTTACAGTCTTAAAATAGTCCTCACTTTGCAGCGTCTCAGGTAGCAAACCCAGTTTACTCCTACAGCTTAGGCACAGGATGAGTTGGCAGTGAAATATTTGCCTTTCATACACATCTAACGTGGCAGCTCCTCCTGGTGGCATCTCTCTGCACTGAGCCAGGCTGGCACAAGATTTAGCAGACTCTTGTTGAAATCGGATGGAGCAATTTGTCAGGCAATTCTGACCAAAGGAATGAAATTATTTGAATACAAGGTTTCTGTTCTAGATGAAGAAAAAGATTGAGCGATTCATCTCCTATTTTGATTTAGTCTTTACCAACAGGAACTTAGATATTCTACTAGCATCTTGCAGAAAGCAGAAACAAGTTGCAGTGATAAAAACACAAAATTGGCAAAAAAAAAAAAATCCCCCCCTATATTTTAGCAGAAAATGAAGATAAGTCAAGCTAGAAAAGTCACTACAATCATAAGCATAATCAAACATTCTGAATCCTTTGATGATGTCCATTTTGCTCTATGAATTCATGGAAACCTAACCCTGACCCTAGGTTGCTTTCTCCACAAGGGGACATTCCCATGTATTTTATCAGGAAATGTAGATACAATACAATAGCAGAGTTGGAAGGGACTTTGGAGGTCTTCTAGTCCAAACCCCTGCCTAGGCAGGAAATCCTATACCGTTTCAGACAAATGGCTATCCAACATCTTCTTAAAGACTTCCAATGTTGGGGCATTCACAACTTCTGGAGGCAAGCTGTTTCACTGATTAATTGTTCTAACTGTCAGGAAATTTCTCCTCAGTTCTAAGTTGCTTCTCTCCTTGATTAGTTTCCACCCATTGCTTCTTGTCCTGCCTTCAGGTGCTTTGGAGAATAGTTTGACTCCCTCTTCTTTGTGGCAACCCCTGAGATATTGGAACACTGCTATCATGTCTCCCCTAGTCCTTCTTTTCATTAAACTAGAAATACCCAGTTCCTGCAACTATTCCTCATATGTTTTAGCCTCCAGTCCCCTAATCATCTTTGTTGCTCTTCTCTGCACTCTTTCTAGAGTCTCCACATCTTTTCTACATGGTGGCGACCAAAACTGAGTGCAGTATTCCAAGTGTGGCCTTACTAAGGCATTATAAAGTGGTATTAACACTTCACGTGATCTTGATTCTATCCTTCTGTTTATGCAGCCTAGAATTATATTGGCTTTTTTGGCAGCTGCTGCACACTGCTGGCTCATATTTAAATGGTTGTCCACTAGGACTCCCAGATCCTTCTCACAGTGACTACTATTGAGGAAGGTACCACCTATACTGTACCTGTACATTTCGTTTTTGTTGCCTAAAAGCAGGCTTGAAAAGTCAATGCCCTCCTAAGCATAATCAAGGACCCCAAATCTGTTGGCGATGTCCATTTTGCCCAATAAATTTATGCAGACCTAATCCTAATCCTAGGTGTATTTTACCACCAATAGTAAATTCCTATGTATTTTACTAGGAAACGTAGATAATGCTGACTTGGAAAGTCGGAACCCTCCTAAACATAATCAAGGACCCTGAATCTGTTGGCAATGTCTATTTTGCTCTCCGAATTCATGGAGAACTAACCTTAACCCTAACTCTAGGTGTATTTTACCACCAATAGTAAATTCCTATGTATTTTACTAGGAAACATAGATAATGCTGACTTGGAAAGTCGAAACCCTCCTAAACATAATCAAGGACCCTGAATCTGTTGGCAATGTCTATTTTGCTCTCTGAATTCATGGAGAACTAACTCTAACCCTAACCCTAGGTGTATTTTACCGCCAATGAAGGGGTGGGTTCCGGAAGTCACTACTACCGGTTCGCTCGTGGGTGTACCGTGCATACACAGTGCAATAAAAATTGTTCTGTGCATGTGCAAAACCAAAAAACAAGATGGCAGCGCCTACGGCACAGCCCGGAGAACCAATTTGGGGCCGTGGCAGACTTGGGTCGCTGCTGGTTTCAGCAATCCAGGCTGTCAAATCACTACCGGTTTGGCCAAACCGGTCCAAGCTGGTAGCAACCCACCATTGCACCAATGGGAATTTTCCATGGATTTTAACAGGAAATGTAGATAAGGCTAACTTGATAATTTGGTCTCATCCTAAACAAAATTAAGCACTCTGAATCTTTGGTGATATCTATTTTTCTCTCTGAATTCATGGACACCAAATCCTAACAGTGGATATATTCACACATGAATGGGATTTCCCCATGTATTTTACCAGGATCAGGCTGAGCTGAAAAGTCGCCATCCTTCTAAGCATAATCAAGGACCCCAAATCCGATGGCAATGTCCATTTTGCTCTCCAAATTCATGGAGAACTAACCCAAACCCTACAGTAGATGCATTTTACTACCAATTGGAATTTCCATTGTATTTTACCAGGAAACCAAGATAAGACTGACTGGTATAATACCTGGGAAAATTCCCACGGGAGAAACTAAACCTAGAGTTTCCATGATTCCATGATTAATAAGGTGCATACTTTGTGATTAAGCCTTTTCTACATTTCCTAGTAGAAAAGGCGGGGAAATATGGGAAATATAGGGAAATCATATTGATGGGATAATGCAATTATGGTTAGAGTTAGTTCTCCATGAATGCAAAGAGCACAGTGGGCATTGCCAATGGATATAGTATTATAGTATTATATAATTCACAGATTTTCTGGATAAACATTTAAACTGAACAGCAGGCAGAGAATTAATTAATACAGAACATTTCTGTCGCCAGCAATCTAAAATTCATAGAGTTATCAGTGCATGTAACATAGATGTTTGTGCGGGTAAGATTATCACTCCTGCTGTCAAGCAAAACCAAGCATTTAATTGTGAGTGTCATACCATGTGCATGAATCATACAAGTGGTAAGAAAATAGGGGCAATCAGGCATAACAGGTTATGTAGACAGTAAACACGGGGTCAATCAAAATAGACTCAAATGTCTATACACCAATGCAGAGAGTATGAGGAATAAACAGAGTGAATTAGAAATTCAAGTAAATGAGGGCAGATACAATATTGTTGCCATTACAGAAATTTAGTGGGATGAAACCCACAAATGGAACATACAGCTAGAAGGATTTAAATTATTTAAAAGAAATAGACCAAATAAAGAGGAGGTGGAGTTGCACTATATATAAGAAATAACTACATCTCTATAGAAATAGAGCACAACAATGATGAGAACTATCTTGAATGCATTTGGGCCAATATTAAAGGTTGGAGGGGGGAATGCCATAGGTCTATACTACAGGCCACCCAACCAAGCAGAGGAAGTAGATGAACTTTTTGCTAGTAAGCTAACTAAGGTATGTAGGAAGCACACCACAATAGTAATGGGGGGATTTTAACTACCCTGACATCAACTGGGAAACAAACTCTGCACCATGTGGAAGATCCAACAGGTTCCTAACGAACCTAGCAGATAACTTTGTTTCCCAAAAAGTAGAGAAGGGAACAAGGGGACCAGCCATATTGGACTTAATTCTCACTAACAGAGGAAATGATAGAAGGTGTTGAAGCCACAGGAACCCTGGGGGCAGGTGACCATGCAATATTGGAATTCAACATTATGCAAACACAAGTAGTAGAACAAAGTCAAACTAGATTCTTGGACTTTAGAGAGCTAATTTCAATAAACTTAGAGAGAGCTTGGGAAGAATTCCATGGATGAGAATCCTCAAGGGGAAAACAACTCAAGAAGCTTGGGAAATTTTGAAAAATGAGATTACAAAAGCCCAGTCTAGCACAATACCAATGAAGAAGAAAAATAAGAGCTCCCCCCAAAAAACCAGCATGGCTGCATAAAGAACTCTCTGACAAATTGAGACAAAAAAGATAAGTATAAAAAGTGGAAAGAGGGGGACATAACTAAAGCAGAATATCAACAAATAGCCCGAGCCTGTAAAGATGAAGTGAGGAAAGCTAAGGCTCACAATGAAGAAAGGCTTACCACAAAAGTAAAAAATAACAAAAAAAGCTTCTTCCAACATGTTAAATACAAGAAAAAAGTTAAGGAAACAATTGGTCCATTGCTGGGAGAAAGTGGCAAGAAGGTGACAAGCAACAGGGAGAAGGCAGAACTATTTAACTCATTTTTCGCATCTGTCTTCACACAAAGGGATAAAACAGTCCAACCTATCAAAAACAGCACCACAAAAATCAGATTAGGAACACAAGTTGAAATAGGGAAGAAAATGATAAGTGAGCACCTGTCTACCCTACATGAGTTCAAATCACCAGGACCGGATGGATTACACCTCAGGGTTCTGAAGAAACTGGCAGACGAGATCTCAGAACCACTGAACTATATCTTTCAGAGATCCTGGAGCACCGGGGAACTGCCAGAGGACTGGAAAAGAGCTGATGTGGTTCCCATCTTCAAAAAAGGAAAAAAAATAGATCCAGGAATCTATAGACCTATCAGCCTGATCTCAATACCAGGAAAGATTCTGCAAAAGATAATCAAACAATGAATTAATGAACATCTAGAAGTAAACAAAGGAATAGATAAAAGCCAACATGGGTTTGTCAAAAACAGATCATGCCAAACTAATCTTATTGCATTCTTTGACAAAGTGACAAAATTAGTGGACCAGAGGAATGCCGTCGATATAGTTTACTTGCACTTCAGTAAGGCATTTGATAAGGTAGATCATAACCTACTACTAAATAAAGTAGAAGAATGTGGGTCAGACAGCATCACCACCAGATGGATTTGTAACTAGCTGACCAACTGCACTCAACATGTAGTCCTCAATGGAATTGCATCTACATGGAGGGAAGTATGCAGTGGAGTACCCCAAGGTTCTGTTTTAGGCCCAGTACTCTTCAACATCTTCATAAATGATTTGGATGAGGGAATAAATGGAGAACTCATCAAATTTGCAGATGACACTAAGCTGGCAGGAATAACCAACACTTCAGAAGACAGGGTTAAGATACAGAAGGATCTTGACAAACTTGAACATTGGGCACTATCTAATAAAATGAAATTCAATGGTGAAGAGAGTAAGGTTCTACATTTAGGCAAGAAAAACGAAATGCACAGGTACAGTATAGGTGGTACCTTCCTCAATAGTAGTAACTGTGAGAGGGATCTTGGCGTCCTAGTGGACAATCATTTAAATATGAGCCAGCAGTGTGCAGCAGCTGCCAAAAAACCCAACATAGTTCTAGGCTGCATAAACAGAGGGATAGAATCAAGATCACGTGAAGTGTTAATATCACTTTATAATGCTTTGGTAAGGCCACACTTGGAATACTGCATTCAATTTTGGTCACCACGATGTAGAAAAGATACGGAGACTCTAGAAAGAGTGCAGAGAAGAACAACAAAGATGATTAGGGGACTGGAGACTAAAACATATGAAGAACGGTTGCAGGAACTGGGTATGTCTAATTTAATAGAAAGAAGGACTTGGGGAGACATGATAGCAGTGTTCCAATATCTCAGGGCTCAAAGAAGAGGAAGTCAAACTATTCTCCAAGGCACCTGAGGGTAGAACAAGAAGCAATGGGTGGAAACTAATCAAGGAGAGAAGCAACTTAGAACTGAGGAGAAATTTCCTGACAGTTAGAACAATTAATCAGTGGAACAACTTGCCACTGTGAACAACTTGTGAATGTCCCAACACTGGAAGTCTTTAAGAAGATGTTGGATAGCCATTTGTCTGGAATGGTATAGGGTTTCCTGCCTAGGCAGGGGTTTGGACTAGAAGATCTCCAAGGCCCCTTCCAACTCTGCTATTGTATATAGAGCAGTTGTGGGATTCACTTACATGTATTTTTCCTGGAAAGGTAACAAAGCCTGACTGAAAAAGTCATTGCTACCCTACATCACTTTTCCTCTCCGACTTCATGGACACACAACCCTAACCTTAAGTGGATTAACACTGCAATGGGATATTTCCATGTATTTTACCTGGAAAAGTAGAAAAGCCTAACTGAAAAAATCAGCGGGCTCCTAAGCATACCAATGTGCTCCAAATTCATTGGCAACATTGATTTTCCTCTACGAGTTCATGGGGACGTAACCCTAAGTGGATTTCCCAATGGGATTTTGCCATGGATTTTACCTGGAAAGGTAGAAAAGCCTGACTGAAAAAGTCTGCGGCCTCCTAAATATACCTATGTGCTTCCTTTATGAGTTCAAGGGAACGTAACCCCCACCCTAAGTGGATTTACACTCCAATGGAATTTTTCCATGCATTGTTCTTGGAACAGGCACAGAAGCAGCAATGGTCTGGGGCAATCCCTGAAGCCTGGAACAGCTGATTGGGGGTATTCCGGAAGCCAATCTAAACCCACCAATCAGCTGCTTGTGCTGAATCAGGCTGCAATAGTGTGCTGAAGCTGACCTGGCTGTTTGCTATTTGCTGCAAGGACGTTAGCCAGTTGAATACCAATGGATGCTGGTAGGCAGAGGCAGAATTTATTTTTCTTGTTTTCCTCCCCAAAAACGAAGGTGTGTCTTATACTCCAGAGCATCTTATACTCCAAAAAATACGGTAACTTAATTTTCCAGGGCCCTATAAACAGCATTCTAACTATTAGTTAATGGTCTGGCCAAAACTTTATGTATTATCATTGAGATAGCCTTGAGGACTTACTGGTGAAATATCAGTTAATTGGTGGAAAGCAGGTGTTGTCTTTCTCTTCAAAAATACAACAGAGGATCCAGCTATATAGACTATTCTGACAGCAATAACTCAGAAGCTTCTAGAAGCCACTCTAATGACAATGAATTGTACATCCTTTGAAACTAATACAATAGGAATTTACAGAAGTCATCATGAAGTTGTCAAGGATCAACATCACTAGACTAATTTTATCTATTTTTTTTAATTCAGTAATTTCTCTAACACCTGGTGAGAATGCTACAGATGTAATATATCTTTATTTTGGTAAAATATTACCTTCTGATTATAAGGCAAGCTAAAGTTGTGCCACATGTTAGGACAATTCAATGAATATGTAATTGGTTCCAAATGTATACAAAGAATGCTTTGCCAATGATTGTGGATGAAGCTCGCATGTAAGATCAAATAGAACCACATGCTTCACTTCTGGGCCCTCTACTCCACAATATTAATCTCTTAAGTGAAGAAATAGAGGAAAATAACATTTGCAAATGTCATAACATGGATGGCATTATTAATATCTTAGCAAAAAGAATTATAGTTCCAAAACATATTGATAGGTTAAGAAAACCACCTAAAAGTTAAATAAAATTTAACCAAAAGAAATGTAAAAATTTCCCTGAAGCTAAAAAAATTAAATGTACACTATAAATGGAGCATAGCTTGCTTAGTAATACTACTTGTAAAAAAAAATGCTTGGAAAAGTATTAGATTGTAAATTGCATATGCTTCAACAGTGTGATGGGGATTTAAAAAAAGGAAATGCAAGTATCAATTGCATCAATGGAAGAATAATTTCCAAAGACAGAAATTAATATTTCCACTTTAATCCTCTTTATTTTTCGATCCTAATTTGGGACATCAAGTTTTAAGAACAAGAATGGTAACAAGGATGATCAGTCCTAAATAGAAGTGTTGGTGGGTGCTTTAGGGTTGAGAAGACCGAAAGAGTGGGTGGCAGTAATCATCAAATACCTTTAAGGAAGTTACACACAAGAGATCAAGATACGTTTTGTGGTGTTCCATAAAGCAAGACATGGAGTAATAGATTTGTGTTATGAACCATAATGACACTAACAAATTCTAAATAGAATAGAATAGAATAGAATAGAATTCTTTATTGGCCAAGTGGGATTGGACATACAAGGAATTTGTCTTTAGTGCAAATGCTCTCAGTATACATAAGGAGAATAAAATGCATTCATCAAGAATAAAAAGAAACAATACTTAGTGATAGTCAAGGTTACTAATAAGCTATCAAATCGTACTAGGAAACAAATAAAAACAATATAAATTGAAAGATACAAGCAACATGGTTATAGTCATAAGTGGGGAGAGGTAGATACTAGAAAGGAAGAGATGAATAATAGTAATACATTCTTAGTAAATTATTGACAGTGTTGTGGGAATTAGTTGTTAAGCAGAGTGATGGCATTCGGGGGAAAACTGTCCTTGTATCTAGTTATTCTGGTGTGTAGAGCTCTATAGCTTCGTTTTGAGGGTAGAAGTTGAAACAATTTATGTCCAGGATATTTATGTCCAGGATGTGAGGGGTCTGTAGATATTTTCACAGCCCTCTTTTTTACTTGTGCAGTATACGGATCCTCGGTGGAAGGTAGATTGGTACCAATTGTTTTTTCTGCAGTTCTAATTATCTGTTGAAGAGCCAAACCAGACAGTTATGGAGATGCAGATGACAGGCTTAATAATTCCTCTGTAGAACTGAATCAGCAGCTCTTTGGGCAGTTTGAGCTTTCTGAGTTGGCGCAGAAAGAACATTCTCTGTTGTGCTTTTTTGATGACATTTTTGATGTTAGTTGTCTATTTTTAGTCTTGAGATATGATAGAACCTAGAAACTTGAAGGTCCCTACTGTTGATACTGTGCTGTCTAGTATTGTAAGAGATGGCAGTATAAGGGTATGCGAGAAAAAAACTTTCTGAACTGTAGAATACTTTGATCATGGAATCGGCTACTCAGAAAGCTCAGAAACTCTGCCTGTCACTGGCTATGTATGAGCAGAGGCTACACCTGTTTAGGGGGAGGCTTTCATGTAGCTTTTCTGCACTGAGCAAGGAGTTGGGCTCTGATACCCTTTCAAATGCAGCACTTCCAACTTCTAAATATGCCATTTTACCACACAGGGGCGCCCGTCAACTCTCTCTCTCTTGTTCCTGAATTAAAAAGGCATGGGAGAGTCTTTCGAATATTCCAGATTTTACCGTCAACTTCCCCGACTGGAGGCTGTTCAGATTTGTGGTCTAGAACTCGCAATATATTCAGGTAACACAACCAATGAGAGATTGAGCTCAGTGTGACAGTTGTTGAGGTCTGCATATCTAGAGGTGGTTGCCACAGCCCTGCAGGAATTTGCTCTAAGCTACCCTTAGAACAATTTTAGTGTACATTCTGAACAAAGCCAGATGGCAGGGTTTAATTGGTTCAATTTGGCTATTTTGGAGGCATTGTAGAAAATTGGGGGGGGGGGAAGTACCCTGTGCTAAAATCATCTTTTGAATGTTGTTTTTGCCAGCATTTTAAGCCTCAGAAATCCTATTGGCAATGGGAGGAACTGACTGTAGGAATCAGCTAGGGAGTGGCCTTTATCCAATTCTTATATATTCAGCTGTGTCCACAGAAGGTGATGTGAAAACACCTGAGATGGTGGACATAACATTGTGGTGCAAGCCAGAGGTAGAGCATGCATCACAATACTGCATCCAGTTTTGGTCACTGCATAGCAAAAAATATGTTGAGACGTTGGGAAAAAGTGCAAAGAAGAGCAACTAAGATGATTAAAGGCCTGGAGACTAAAACATATGAAGAACAGTTGCAGGAACTGGATGTGGTCAGTCTAAAGAAAAGAAGGATTAAGGGTGATATGATAGCAATATTCCAGTATTTGAGGGGATCCCACAAAGAATCAGAATGGAAGGGACTTTGGAATACTGCATTCAGTTTTGGTCACACGATGTAGAAAAGACGTGGAGACTCTAGAAAGAGTGCAGAGAAGAGCAACAAAGATGATTAGGGGACGGGAGACTAAAACATATGAAGAACGGTTGCAGGAACTGGGTATGTCTAGTTTAATAGAAAGAAGGACTAGGGGAGACATGATAGCAGTGTTCCAATATCTCAGGGGTTGCCACAAAGAAGAGGGAATCAAACTATTCTCCAAGGCACCTGAGGGTAGAACAAGAAGCAATGAATGGAAACTAACCAAGAAGAGAAGCAACTTAGAACTGAGAAGAAATTTCCTGACAGTTAGAACAATTAATCAGTGGAACAGCTTGCCTCCAGAAGTTGTGAATGCCCCAACACTGGAAGTCTTTAAGTAGATGTTGGATAGCCATTTGTCTGAAACGGTATAGGATTTCCTATCTAGGCAGGGGGTTGGACTAGAAGACCTCCAAAGTCCCTTCCAACTCTGCTATTGTATTGTATTGTATTGTAGGTCTTCTACTTCAGCCCCCCTGCTCAAGCGAGAGACCTAATACCATTTCAGTCTAATGCCTGTCCAGTGTATCTTCTTAACAGCCTCCAGGGATGAAGCACCCACAATGCTTGAAGGCAAGCTGTTCCACTGTTTAATTTTTCTCACTGTTAGGAAGTTTCTCCTTAATTCCAGTTCAATTTATTTTCCAAACCACCAGCAGGCAAGAGAAGAAACAATGGACGTAAACTAATCAAGGAGAGAAGCAGCCTGGAATTGAGGAGAAATTTCCTGCCAGTGAGATCCATTAACCAGTGGAACAGCTTGGCTTCAGAAGGTGTGGGTGCTTCGTCGCTGGAGGTTTTTAAGAAGAAACTGGATAGCCATGTGTCTGAAATGATATAGGGTCTCCTTGAGAAGGAGGTTGGACTAGAAGACCTCCAAGATCCTTTCCAACTCTATTCTGAATCAATATCATATCTACCATCTGCTTGTTTTGATCCCCACCTGGGGATGAAAAGTGGGATGACAGTGCAGAAGAGGAAAGGAAGGAAGGAAGGGAAGAAAGAACGAAAGAAAGAAAGATTGATCAAATTTCAATCATAAACTAGGGGAAATATATATGAAATAACTATGAATTATTAAAACATTTCATTGGGAAAACTCTACAGCACAGTGAAAAAAATGGGACTATGATTAAAAATAAAAAAGATCAAGCCGATGACAACAGATGCAGCAACCAATCATAGAATTGACAGTGAAGGCAATTGACATGCTGGATAGCTTTTGCAAGTAGTCCCTGACTTACGACCACAATTGAGCCCAAAAGTTCTGTGGCTAAACAATTCAGTTGTTAAGCATGTTTGCCTCGTTGTACAACTTTTCTTGCCACAGTCGTTAAGTGAATCACTGCAGTTATTAAGTTAATAACACAGTTGTTAAGTGCATTTGGTTTCTCCATTGGCTTTGCTTGTCAGAAGGTTGCAAAAGGTGATCACATGACCCCGGGACACTGCAACCGTCATAAATATGAATCAGTTGCCAAGCATCTATGAATTTTGATCCTGTGACCCTGGGGATGCTACAATGGTTGTAAGTGTGAAAAATGGTCATGAGTCCTTTTTCAGTGTGGTCGTAACTTCGAATGGTTACTAAATGTACTGTTGCAAGTCAAAGACTACCTGTACTTGTCAGCTGTCAACAATAAAGGAACTGCTTGTTCAGTGACCACTCATTCTGCTACTGTTTGAAGTTATGGCAGCCACTTATGACCAATCCTCAGATTTGCAGCCGTTACAGGTCTCTGACTGTGATTTGGGGGCTCAGCGAGTGTCTCAGAGTTACAATGTTGTGATATCCTGCAATCACTTGATTATCAGTTGTGATTTCCACTGTCATCTTCTGACAAGCAAAATGAATGGGGAAGCCTGAAGGAGGTCTGAAATGGCAGTCATGTAATAGCAATAGCAATAGCAATAGCAATAGCAGTTAGACTTATATACCGCTTCATAGGGCTTTCAGCCCTCTCTAAGCGGTTTACAGAGTCAGCATATTTCCCCCAACAACAATCCGGGTCCTCATTTTACCCACCTCGGAAGGATGGAAGGCTGAGTCAACCCTGAGCCGGTGTGATTTGAACAGCCGAACTGCAGAACTGCAGTCAGCTGAAGTAGCCTGCAGTGCTGCATTTAACCACTGCGCCACCTTGGCTCATGTGACTACAGGACCATGCAGGATTCGCCTAAGAGCCACTGAGACTGCCAGAACTGCCATCACAAGTGGATGCGGTCACATGATATCACGTTTTATGGCCGCATTGCTTAACAACAAAGTTCCAATTATTGTTAGTAAGTGAGGACTAGTGGAAATGAAGGCCTTAGAAGAAATGAACAGAGGCTGTGCTTGCTTACATCTAAAAAACACAATTCTGCAGGCAGTGGTTTTTTCTATGATAATCAACGGAAAACTGGGCTTTGAAGAAGCAGGATAGAAAGAATACAGTATGGCTTCATAACCATAATGGAATTTACCCATTAGTCTTAAACCATGATGGTTGTAAAGCAGGTGACCCCACACGACCGCTACAATGTAGAAAAGATGTGGAGACTCTAGAAAGAGTGCAGAGAAGAGCAACAAAGATGATTAGGGGACTGGAGGCTAAAACATATGAAGAATGGTTGCAGAAACTGGGTATGTCTAGTTTAAGGAAAAGAAGGACTAGGGAGACATGATAGCAGTGTTCCAATATCTCAGGGGTTGTCACAAAGAAGAGGAAGTCAAACTATTCTTCAAGGCACCTGAGGACAGGACAAGAAGCAACTAAGCAAGGAGAGAAGCAACCTAGAACTAAGGAGAAATTTCCTGGCAGTTAGAACCATTAATCAGTGGAACAACTTGCCTCCAGAAGTTGTGAATGCTCCAACACTGGAAGTCTTTAAGAAGATGTTGGATAACCATTTGTCTGAAATGGTATAGGGTTTCCTGCCTAAGCAGGGGGTTAGATTAGTAGACCTCCAAGGTCCCTTCCAACTCTGTTATTTTATTTTATTCTATTCTATTCTTGTTCAACTGTGCTCAATAACAGAACCAATTGTTCACTATGGGCTGGTTTGCCCTAAACTGGAAGTAAATGCTGGTTTGCAGCAAAAACCTCATAAAATGTCGTCATTTGAACATGAGATGCTGCAAATGGACACAATAAATGGGAGCCAGTTGCTGAGCATGCACAATGTGGTCATGATTATGGGGAGGGAAGCCATTGGAACTTTGTAACCAGGTGATAAGTAACTCATGGGAAGTCCGTCGTCACTGAGTACTACCTGCATTGATGCTTTTTAACTTTGGTATTGGAGAAGACTCCTGACTTCTACCATGGACAGAGCAAATCAATCCAGGGGTCTCATTCAAGCTACAAATACAGCTAGTCCTCAACTTAACAACAGTTTATTTAGTGACCGCTCAGAGTTACCATGCCACTGAAAAAAGTGACATGACTGCTTTTCACATTTGTGATTATTGAAGCATCTCCACAGTCACCTGATCAAAATTCAAACATTGGACAACTGGCTCATATTTATGACATTTGCTGCAGAGTCCCGGGATCATGTGACCACCTTCTGACAAGCAAAGTCAATGGGAAAACCAGATCCACTTAACAACTGATTCACTTAACAGTGGCAAGTGCTAAAATGGGGCAAAGCTTAGCAAGAGAAATGTTGGGCCCAGTTGCAGTTGTAAGTGGAGGACTACCTATAATCAGGCTCAGATAATCATATTTTGGGCACGATATGCGAAGAGCCATCTCCCTCAAAAGATTAATGGAATACTGAAAGCTCAGTCAGTTTTGCCTATTTTGCTTCTTTTTTGTGGCACCTCTTCTTTTTTGGAATGTGTGTCCTAGCCTGCCACCAAAAGCTGATGGTGTCCTCATCAGAAAACAGATTGGGAATCCTTGCCACAGAGAAATTTGGATTGATGACAGCTTGCCAAGAAGCAGCTGCCCTAGAGAGAAGGAAGCAGTGTTTCAGCTATTTTCTCTCATACTACCCAGCTCGATACAGCAGATGCTAAAAACTAGTTGATTTGACACTCCTACAGTACAATCTTTAGGAAAGTGATGGAGTCAATCCAATATTATAATCTCTGCTTTGTGTGTGGCAGTAGCTGATATCATGTTATTTTGATTTAGTCCCTGAAGGCTTGTTTTCTTTCATGGTATTCTATCCAACATTGTTTTTTATTCTTTCTTTCACACACACATCCACATACATCTACATAGATCCAGAAAGCTGTTGTTAATTTATTTATTTACTTACTTATTTGATTTTTATCTCCTCTTTATAGATAACTCAAGGTGGGAAGCATATCTGTTACTCTTTCCTCCACTTATTTTCCCACAACTGCAACCCTGGGAGATGAGTTGGGTTGAAAGAGAAGGACTGGCCCCAAATCACCCAGCAGAAAGGTTGGCAGTTCCACGGTTTGAATCCCTAGTACCGTGTAACAGGAGTGAGCTCCCGTTACTTGTCCCAGCTTCTGCCAACCTAGCAGTTCAAAAGCAAGTAAAAAATGCAAGTAGAAAAATAGGAATTACCTTTGGTGGGAAAATAACAGCGTTCCATGCGCCTTTGGCATTTAGTCATGCTGGACACATGACCACGGAGACGTCTTCAGACAGCACTGGCTCTTCAGCTGAGAAAGAGAGATGAGCACCGCCCCCTAGAGTCGGGAATGACTAGCACATTTGTGCGAAGGGAACCTTTACCTTTACCTTATCTAGTTTTTAGCTTGATGACTAATGTAATGCAATACAATGCAATGCAATGTAAATATACATATACATAAATTACACACACACACACACATACACACACACAAATATAAACATGAAAATATAAAAAGAATTAAGAAAAAGGTAAAAGATAAAAAGCATGAGAAGCAGTACAGCTAGAAAAAGAAATGAAATAGAAAGAAACAACTTCCAGTCTTCTTTAGAGCAGATAAAAATAGACTTGCCTCACTCTTTAAGATTATATCAACGTTTTTAATATAATTTTTATTGAAGAATTTTTTAACAAGATAAAAGCAAATATTAGAAAATAAATTATAGTAAGTATATAGTAAGAAAGAAGAAAAAAGAAATTTATACATACCAAGAAACTTCTGATCTTTTGGACAATGGTTATAAATGCATTTATATTTTACCCTCTCTTTCTAAAGGTTACATCATAATTTCTTTCTTCTACAAGCCACCTTTTCTAATAGTCAAATTTCTAAAGTTCATTTCCCCCCTTTTTTCAGAAAAAAGTCTAGAAGAAGTTTCAAGGCACTGAAAAGTTTTCTTGTTGGTATTATCATTCTGTTTTTCTTGAAGTGCTCTAGAATTGAAAATTTTATAACACTTCTAATTCTCACTCTCACCCAGTGGTGGCATTTAGCCAGTTAGCAACTATTCAGGAGAACCGGTTGTTAACTTTCTAAGCAGTTCGGAGAGCTGGTTGTTGGAAGAAATCTCCTCCCCTCCCCCCACCTTTACAAGGCTAATCCTGTAAGGAAGGCAGGAAGGAAACATTCTGGTGTTGTTTCTAGCCTAATCTTTATTGCCCTGCTTACAGAAACCTCCTCTCCAATTAACCCTTATTATATTGTAACAGCTAAGGCAAAGTGACTATCAATGTGAGTGACGTTGAGCTGGCCACGCCCACCCAGTCACATGACCACTGAGCCATGCCTACCCAGCTGGTCATTACGGCAGAGAACCAGTTGTTAAATTATTTGAATCCCCCCCCCCACTTTATCATGGCTTGGGGAACTCATCCTGTAAGGTAATTTGATTCCAAAGATGGTAATGACCGTATTTATATTAGGAACTGCTTCTTTTCTTATAAGTCATATAATGTTCAAAAAATCTATGGCAATATTTCCCTGAGCTATTTTGATATCGTGGAAGATATGGAGAAGATTTCTGGCAGATACCAGCTAGGTGTTTCTGATCCTGGATAGAGTGAATATGTGCCTTATATGTTTCTGCTTCTTTCTGAAAAGTTTCTTACCCTCATCTTGGGATTGGGTTTTTTTAATGTTTTAGTTGGGTTTTTTAAATATTCAATTAATAATAGCAAAACAATAAACATTTTTTTTGAAAAACGAAGGAAGGTTTCCTTTTGGGATGCTTTTATTGGCCATTACTCAGAATGACATGAATTGAGGAAAGTACACACAGATGGTCCTATGTTGATCTGGTTAACTGAAAACATTTAAGGATGAACATTTGTTGAGTGCATCTATACAGAAAAAACAAACATCCCCACATTTCTGGATATTTTTGGCACTTCTGCTGGGATAGACTTGGAGAATGTATCTTAGGATGCTTGCTTGTGTTTCGCAAGCTACCCTGTTATTTTCAGGATTATTTCTTGAAGGCAATCTCCTAGGCATTTCTTGAGGAAATGGTCCAGGCAGCTTCCTTTTAACATTCTTCTCTAGACTAAGAGTGGCGGACCAATAAATTAAGATGATAAGATATAATATAGATGATAAAAGATAGAAGAAATAAGATATAGAATGGGTGGGATGGAATGGGATAGGATTAGAGGTGGGTTTCACATTTTGTTATCACTGGTTTGTCCCACGCCCGCCCGCTCGCTTTGCATGCCTGCCCCTTCCATGCATGTGCTTGTTCTTGCATGCATGCCCTTTGCTCTCATGTGCGTCTTCCGTGTGTGCACCTGAACTCAAAAACGTCCCTAAATAGGATGGCATAGAGCCAGGGCGGGTGGGCAGACCTACCCGTGATTTCTGCTACTGGTTTGGGTGAAGCAGTCTGAACCAGCTGAATATCACCTCTGGATAGGATAAGGTAACCTTTATTGTCACTTTTTTTCTGTGGACACACCGGCACACATTAAAAATGAAATTTTGATGCTGCCTCTCAAAAGAAAATAAATGTATACCCATACACAGACATGCACACACCATAAGCATATTCTCTCTCTCTCTACACACACACACACACACACATATATATATATACACAGACACACACACACACGTGTGTATACATACATATCTATGTTAATCACAGTCATGTGATCCTGATCCAGGCACTCAGCAACCAACCCCAGTTTCTGACTATTTCAATGTCTCACAATCACACATTGCGGCCTTCCCTGCCTCCTTCCACAAGCAAAGTCAATGGTGAAGCTGGCAGAAAGTCGGAACGTATGGACATGTGATGGCCTTATTTAATGACCACAGAGATTCACTTAATAAGGGTAAGCAGGGTTTGCCAGAGTTGCCATTGCTAAGTAGCATGCTTATATCACATCACACTTTACAGCTGTGTCCCTTAGCAATGTAAATTCCAGTCCTTTGCTAAGTGAGGATCACCTACATAGAGAACTATCAGCCCTTCACTGTAGGCCAGGTCAAGAAAGAGACCAGGCAGGGATTCCAGGAATGTTATTTGTTGTTGCAAGATGGAATAAAAGAATTTTGAAAACAATTCAACTCTGCTCACAGCTGCCAAACTAGACATTGGTAACATACATTCCTATATGCATTGATGGATTAAATAAATGATGTCACTTTAGTGCACATACTCTAAGCAGATAATAACACCCCTATTTATACCCCTAGTACCGTAAATGAAAACATTAAAACATGCAAACATGTAATTCAAATACAATTCCCAAATAATCTCTTCTAATATCTGCCAACAAAGAAGAGAGGGTAAAACTAGCATCTGAAGGCAGAACAAGGAGCAATGGGTAGAAACTAATCAAGGAGAGGACCAACCTAGAACTAAGGAGAAATTTCCTAAGAGTGAGAACAATTAATCAGTGGAATGAACTTGCATTCAGAAGTTGTGGGTGCTTCAACATTGGAGGTTTTCAAGAAGAGATTGGACGAGCATCTGTCTGAAATGATATAGGGTTTCCTGCTTGAGCAGAAGGTTGGACTAGTAGACCTCCAGGGTCCCTTCCAACCTATTCTATTCTAGTTCTATTCTAGTTCTATTCTATTCTATTCTAATTCTAATTCTTATTCTATTCTCCAGGTATTGTTGGATGAGCTTCATAGCTCTCCCGTCAAGGTTGCTCCCTGCAAATTTAACATTCTGAGGTCACCTAGAAAGGCACTGGTTTTTTTTTAAAAGAACGTGATTGAAAGATCCTGCAAATTCAGGGGTTCCTCAGAGCAAATTGCCTTGTTTTCTAAAGGGGAGAAAAAAAACTTATCCTTCCCTAGCAGACATCTCCTATGCTTAAAGGCTACCGGATAGCACTTAGGAGATGTGATCACAATAAGAAGCAAAAGGAGGGGGTAGCTTTCTCCAATCCCCCTCACCATCAATTGCCCCCGAGGGTGGGTCAGGGGAAAGGCAGCCTTTCCATTGTGCCTTCAGCTCCATCTGAGATGCTCCCTTTGACAGCAAACTGTGTTGCCTTCTAATTGCTGTGAGAAGCTTGGAGAGCCAATTTTTTGGCTGAAAAGGAGGCTAAAAATATCACAAAGAAAAGAGACAAGAACCCCTCCCAGACTGGGAAGGGGGGAGGTGCCTTCGTACTGTGCATACTGTTCCCTTCTCTTGAGCCCTGGACTCATGCCTGATGATAGGATACAGGGCCTTTCAGCTGCCATGGTGAGCTACTGAAGTGGTATGGTTGTTGTTGTTGTTGTTGTTGTTGTTGTTATTATTATTATTATTATTATTATTATCATCATTCGTGGGAGGGCAGAAAGCTGCTGCAGATTGTAGTCCAACTCATATCCTCCCATTTTCTAGCATTTCAAATATGGGTACCAACTTGGGTGCTAACAAAGCATTAATAGCCTGGCTGAGTAGGGTTGTCAATTGTTTGGTGTATAAAAGTGCCTTCTATAGAATTTGACAGGTATTCTTGCTATGGGCCTTGACGTGGAGTCCCAGTGCTTGGAGGAAGATTCAGAGGAGGAAGCCGCTCAGAAAATTCCCTCACTGCCTTCTCTATAGCAATAGCAATAACATAGCATTTAGACTTACACACCACTTCATAATGCTTTTACAGCCCTCTCTAAGCAGTTTACATAGTCAGCCTATTGCCCCCAACAATTTGGGTCCTCATTTTACACACCTCGGAAAGATGGAAAGCTGAGTCAACCTTGAGCCTGGTGAGATTCAAACTGCCAAATTGCAAGCAGCCGGCAGAAGTAGCCTGCAGTACTGCACTCTAACCACTGTGCCACAGCAGCCCATAGCTAAAGGATACACTCCTTTTGACCTTCTTATGACCATTCTTAGGTAATGGTCTTTCTGTGCTGCTCCGCCCATTTTTGCATTGGTGAAAGACTAATGTCGTGAAACTGACTGTTCTCTGTGCCAATCCTGATCTTGCCTCTATGGCCCTTGTTGCAATCACTGCAGCCCCCCTGATTTCCCTCCGATTACAGAGGTAATCTGTGAAAAACACCAACAGATTTTATGAATCTCGAGACTATGTGTGGGCAACACTGGAATACAGGGGAAAAACAGGACTTCTAGAAATTTGGAAACGGGCGTGTTTCTGGCCTCCGGAGCCCAGGAGAGGCCGTTTTCGCCCTCCTGGAGGCTTGAGAAAAGCATTTGGAGTCTGGGGAAGGCGAAAACTCCCCCTCCCCATGCGGGGATGGTTGTGCGCGCATACACAGGGGGTTGTGGTGGTAGAGCGTGCCTGTGCAGATGAGCGGGGCATATTGCATTGTGGGTGTGGGGCACACACGTGTGCACTATCACACGGGTGTGCACATTTTTGGCACACGAGGACAAAAACATTCACCACCACTGGACTAGATGTTCGTTGCAGATCCTTCCTGTATTATAAGTCTTTAAATTATGTTCCTTTCCTTAGAACAAACTAACTCAAATGATTTTGCTCCTCTATGTCGAGAAACGTTTCCCAAGCACTTTATTTACTCCTGCATCTTGTATATGGATGTGATGGAGGACAGGGGTTATTATGTATCTTCCTTGTTATCTCCTGGCAACAGCTGCTTTCCACCTCTTCTGAAGGGAGTGGGCTTTTGTCTCCTCCAACAGATTAGAAAATCATAGAGAAGGCTTTCACCCTGGGAAAGATGGAAAGAAAGGCGAGGAAGATCAACATGAGGTAGGCGGGCTGATCTACAGCTGTGGCAGGTACTCCATTGGAAGATTTGAAGGAACAGCTTGGGGCAGATTATTCTGGGGGGGGAAATAGAGTTGATACTAACTTGATGGCACATAGCCCCTGAGAAAAATGCAGAGGCATGGCCTCTATATCCCTGAAAGTAAAGTGGAAACATCTGAATATGTTTCTTATCAAGCTAGCTTAGAACCCCATGAAGTTTGTTACCAAATCACCACCTCTGCAGTTGATCTGGAGAACCAAGTTAGAGAGTGTGCTGAATGGCAGAAGCAAAAATATCCCCTTTCTCTCTCTTGTTTTGTTCTGCTCTGCTTCTGCCGCCTGACTCTTTGCTTGTGTCCACCCCCAGCATTTCTGGATCCACCTGGATTCTTCTCAGCAGTACTCAATAATTCATATGCTGTTTGGAGCTGTTTGCAAGCTGTCCTTAATTTTTCAGATGATCTTGGTTTGAGGAGCGGCCTCTCCCAGCTTTTCTCTTCCCGTAGCCCCATTTGCCCTGTGGCAACAATGCAGATAATTCTGAAGAACACAAAGAGAGAAAAGGAGCTCTCAAGCCTTGTATACTAGGCCACTCCATTTTGTAACAAGGAAGCCTTTATCACCATTCATTTTAGTCTTTTGATTATGGTTGGTTTCTTCTTCTGGGAAAACCCAAAGTCTTCTTTATTGCATGAATACACTGAGACAGCTCTGGGGGGCTTGCAAGTTTTCCTTTTGCCCAGTCTAAGTGCAAAAAAATACTGAAAATAGTAATAGCACTTATATACCGCTTCACAGTGCTTTACAACCCTCTCTTAAGTGGTTTACAGAGTCAGCATAATGTCCTCAGCAATCTGGGTCCTCATTTTACCGACTTTGGAAGGCTGAGTCAAACTTGAGCCAGTGAGGATCAAACTCCTGCCTCTGTAGGCAGAATTAGCCTGCAATACTGCATTCTAACCACTGTGCCACCCCTGTTGGAACAGTGATTCCCAGAATTCTGAGCTGTAATAGCTATTGACTGGGAAGTCTGGGAGCTGCAGTCTTTAACACCCTCCTGAACTAGCATTCTCACACTTCCCAAGGAAGAAAAATGGCAACGCAAACAAGAAGTGAAGTACATTCCTATACATGTATCATTAAAAGAAGACTGTGTTGCTCAATGAAGTTTGTTCAAATAAGTACCATATTTTTGGACTATAAAACGCACCAGAGTATAAGACACACCATGATTTTTTTTTAAAAAAAGTTTTTGCACCCTGTAGGCCTCCCAAACCCTCTACACACCTCATTTTTTGCACACACAAAAAAGGAGGGGGGAGATGCAGAGCTTTGGGAGGCTTGTAGAGTGATCCTGAGGGCTTGGGGGGGGCCCCGCAAAAACAAGCAAAAATGGCCAAACTTTCACTCTTTTTTGCCCTTCCCAGCCCCCAGGAACACTTTGCAAGTCTCCCAAACCCTCTGCACATCCATTTTTGCCAAGGGAGTGGGGTTTCGGGAGGCCAAAAATGCTATATTCAGTGTATAAGACCTGGTCAGATTTTCACCCTCTTTTTGGGGGGGGGGGGAAAGGTGCATCTTATACTACAAAAAATACGGTAGGTATAAAATTTAGACAATTAAATAACACTGAATTTAGTGGCTTACTTTCTAGATTCAGGGATTTTTTTTGTTTTTGTTTTGGTAAAGTTCTCTTTCACCTAGATGTAATCTGAAGTAAAACCTGTCAACTTTCCAGCTTCTTTGTGAGGAGGAAACTTAATTTGTAGTAATTTCTATTTGCTGGATCACAATCATACTAGGGCTGTAATGTAGTATGAGGGAACGGGACTTTTAAGATAAATGTAGAAGAAATTTCAGCAAGTGTTTGACAAAATACTCTTTCCAGAATTCAAATTGGATTTGCACACTGCGCAAAATCATAGTTTGCTTAACCAAGGGTCTTGCAAAACCATAGTTACAAACACACCAAGCCATTGTTTGTAAATCAGAGTGTCTGGGTCAGTAGTGGGAATCAACTAATTTAACAACTGGTTCAGGGGTGGGTTCCTGCCAGTTCTAACCTCTTCTATAGAAGAGGTTCCACAAATCTACAGTGCCATTTACAACCGGTTCCTGCTTCCTTCCTTGGGACTCCTGGGAGGGACGGGGCCAGCCAGTGGTGGAATTAGCCGGTGGTCCAAACTGTGCAAAAAGTTAACAACCAGTTCGCTTGAACTGGTATGAAATGGCTGAATCTGGTTTGGTTTCATGCAACTGCTAAGAGCCAACCCACAATAGGGTTTAATTCTGCAGGGATGTGAAAATGGTGGCTGGCGGGCCGGATGCCTCATGGAAAGGCAACACTCACCCCAGCTCCGCGAAGGGGAAGAACGTCGCAATACGTCATGTGACTGCAATGTGAGGCCGCAAGTTTGACACCCGTGGTTTAGTGTGATATTCAAACCCGGTGTACTGCTCTGCAAGTTACAGGAGCCTACTCCTTTTTTGTAGGACTACACTTCCAGTTCCAATCCTGTAGCAATACACCACTGAAGCTGTTCAATATAATAGTATGCCCTTCCATAAAAGTTTTGGGATAGAGAGGAAGACAGAGGGGACTGTTTGGATGTCAACATGGAAGATACAAGGGTTGGTTTTGCTAAGTACATGATGGTGCTAAGCAGGACTTTGTGGCATCTGTAAAAGCTTCTGAGAGTCAGCAGGAAGCATGCAGGCTTGATAGCGCTGCCTGGATCTGTGGTGCTATTTTTATATCTAGCAAATGCTTTGTCAGAGGACAGCATCCGGAGATACTGAGCCTTTTGAAATACCAGCTGGCAACGTGACAAGATGGCCAATGGCTCCCAGAACAGTTAGATTAAAAAAAAAAAGTTGGGGGGGGGCTTTGTACATATGCCAGACCTCCAATTTAGGGTCATGGTAAGTCTGTTTTCTAAGAATCCTTGCATTCAGTAATAGGAAAACAGCCCTTCCTCTCCCTCCCAAGTCTTACAGAGTTGTCTTAAACTGAGTAATAGCCTGGATCTACATTGTTATATCTCCTTCTCAAAATAAGCTCCAATTATTTCTAGGGGAACAACAAAAAGACTTTTTACGTCACCTAATTTTTGATGCTTTTTGAAATTTCCGGTTGTAACTTGGCTTAGCTTTGATGTTCTGAATCAATTCATTTACTCTCTATTTTTGAGATATTTTATTTCCCAGAGGACCCAGAACAGTGATGGCTAACCTTTTTTCTAAAAGTGTGCCAAAACTCTGTGTCCGTGTGCTATCACGCATGCGTGCACACCCACCTGCACATGCATGAGCGACCCCCCACTGCACATGCATCAGCGACCCCCATGGGTGTAGGGGGATTTTCACCCTCCCCAGGCTCACGAGGCTTTTCTGAAGCCTGGGGAAGGTGAAAATAGCCTCCCTGGCCCTCCAGAAGGCTGAAAATCAGCTGGCTGGCACACGTATGTGTGCTGGAGCTGAGGGCTACCAAGGGCTGCTGTGCTGGCAAATATGGATATGTATGCCACCTGTGGAACCTATGTGTGCCATAGGTTCACCATCACGGACCTAGAAGGACTTCCTAGGTTAGTGATGGAGAACCTTATGACATCGTGTCAAAGGTGACACGCCACAAGGCTTTGGAGGACATGTCAGCGTTCACCAATGCTTGAGAACAACTATTCTCAAAAGCACAACTCCAAAAATGAGCTTGTCTTAGGATTTTAAAAACCAGACTTTTTATAGAAAAAAAAGTTGGTGACTTCATGAACTCCACCAAGTAGTTTTCTTATCAGCAGTAGAAAAATGATTTAGCATTGCCATCCTCCCAGATGCTTAAAATAAATTAATTTTAATAAGTTAATTTTATTAATAGATACATATTACTGTCACAACTTTAGTAGTCTGGTAGTTCTCCATTTGAGTACTAAACAATCAAAATTCTTTAAATTTCTGGAGGTCAGCCAAGGTCATCATGGTCATATGCTTTGCACATATCCATGTCCCCACAAAAATACTATGTCTAAGTAGACACAGACCTATATGCACAGACCTTTTCTAACTGATAACAGTTCTTCCGCATTACTATTAATCGTCTCATCGTTCCTATCACCAATCTCCTCCAATTTATGACTGCAGGACTGTAACTTTGTTGTTTGTATCCTTACGATTTACCGTATTTTTCAGAGTATAAGACATACCTTTTTCTCTCAAAAAAGAGGCTGAAAATCTGGGTGCGTCTTATACACTGAATACAGCATTTTTTGCCTCCCCAAACCCCTCCCCCTTCACCAAAATGGACATGCATAGCTTTTAGGAGGCTTCCAGAGTGCTCCTGGGGGCTGGGGAGGGCAGAAATGAGCAAAAAAAAATCCCATTTTTGCTCAGTTTTGCCCCCCCCCAGCCCCCAGGATCACTCTATAAGTCTCCTAAAGGATATTCATGCCCTTTTTTTGAAAAAAAAGAAAAACGGACCCGTTTTCACAAAAAATGGACCATTTTGGGGAGGTTTGCAGTGTTAAAACTTTTTTTAAAAAATTTGCCTCTTCAAAACCTTGGTGCGTGTTATACTGTGGTGCATCTTATACGCTGAAAATTATGGTACATTTATTGTTTCCCAATATGATTTGATTGCTTATTTGTACCCTCTGACTATCATTAAGTGTTGTACCTTACGATTCCTGATGAAAGTATCTTTTCTTTTACGTACACTGAGAGCATAAGCACCAAAGACAAATTCCTTGTGTGTCCAATCACACTTGACCAATAAAGAATTCTATTCTATTCCATTCTAGACCCTAAGACTTAGGATATTGCCAGCAAGATGAAATTCCTTCTTTTTCTCTGGTTTGTTTCCAAGCAAAGAATTTTAATAAAGTCCTGAGATTATCAGTGGAGGTCAAGGATATCATATTATTTAAAAAGTGGAGGTCAAAGGTGTTGTTTTTATTCACCCAAAGATGTCAAATTGCTTTGAGTAGCTGACTGCAAAGGAATACTACTTCTGCACCTCCTCTTTTATAGATCTTAAAGATTTAGCCAATCATGATCAATGGAATGAAATGCATCAGCTTATTGTTTCCTTATCTTAGAAGGAAAGGAGATGCTTCTTTATTTAGTTAAGCAATTGTCTCCTTATCTAGAGCTAAAATATATGGTTTTCTATGCATAAATTATATGACTTTCTTTATATGAGTTTTGCTACATCATGTTTATTTCATTTATACAGTCGGAGCTAGCTTTTACAGAATTTAAACTTTTTGTAAACATATCAGAAATATATTCCAGCACTAGGCTTTCATGTGGAAGAGCCTGTGAACTGGAACTTCTGCGTCATTGCCCAGTCCTTCTCCTGAAAAAAAAAAACACAGCATCTTCAAAAAGAAATCCTATTATCACATCTTTGTCAACCAACTATGGCCCTTTCCCTAAGAAGACAGGACCATCACTAAAGTTATAGCTTGATAAAAGATGTATTCGTACATGAAGAAGAAGTCAGGACATTTTTTTAAAGGTTTGCTAGTAGCCCATTTTGTGGGCAGAAGCTGGGACAAGTAATGGGAGCTCACTCTGTTACGCTGCACTAGGGATTTGAACCTAAAAAATAATAATAGAAAAATAGGAACCACCTTTGGTGGGAAGGTAACAGCGTTCCATGCAACTTCGGCATTTAGTAATGCTGGCCACATGGCCACCGAGACATCCTTGGACAGAGCTGGTTCTTTGGCTTTGAAATGGAGATGAGCACCGCCCCCTAGAGTCGGTAATGAGTAGCACATATGTGTGAGGGGGAACCTTTTACCTCTTAGTAGCCTATTTTACAAAAAGTTCAAAGCTTTATTCTTGAACAAGGTCAAGATTAAACTGCTCCAAAAATATGCATTCACAAGCACGCACATGTGCACGCATGCACCCACAGATACATGCACATTGCACACATATACGATTTGCATGCTGATGCCACTGCAGAAAAATCACATGACGAGGAACAAAATGAGAAAATACCTTCTACCCTCCTTAAAAAGGTCTCTGCTGCTCCAACACAATATTTGCTCATAAGAATGAGAAGAGCTAATGGGCAGAAACAATGGGAGAATGTTATTTGGCTCAGAGGTTATTTTTGGTAAGGATTCTTTTGCCAGCTACCAATTCTGAGTGCCAACATCCAGCCATCTCTAAATTGAAGTGGGGAAACAGGAGAGAAAAGTTGGTGCTTGGTCCTCCCCCCAAAATGTTACAAGTGGGAGAAGGCTTTGGCACCCCCACATCCTTCCCCTCTCTCCTCCCTTCTTGTTCCCCCTTCTTTCTTCAGACAACAAAGAGGCTTCTTTCATCCCCAGGGTATTCTTGGCGTCTGAGAACATCCATTAACAGGCATTCTGGTCTCCCCCACCACTCCTCTGGTCCTTCAAGGGGAGTGTTTCCTTATTTATGAAGCCACTCTGAAGCAGCCAAATGGAAGGATTCCCCAGCATATAGATACTCCCACTCCTCCCTCCCTCCCTCCACCATCCAAGTTGAGTGCCTGCTTACAAGGGGAAGGAGGGGGGGAGCTGATCTTGCAAAAGCATTTCAGAGAAATGCTCCTCAAGCTTTTATTTCTTCAGGGCAGCAACCCTCTGCAGTGCAGGAGGAGGGGCAAGGGAGAAGAGGTGTAAATGGGGAAAGATGAAAACTACTCTGTGTGGGAGGCATGGCCTCGACCCCTGTTGGCAAGAAGGGGATGGATGTGGGTGTGGGTATCTCTCTCTTGCGCTACAGTTTCCAGGGCAGGAGGCAAGTCTGCAAACAGATCTTGAGCTTTTGGAATTAAATCTGTTTTCAGAGGGATACTGAAAGATGCTAATCAGGGGGCCGGGCTCAAAAAGGATGTTCCAACTGGGGGATGAAGTCAATGAACTACCGAACCCCATGACCTATAAATTAGCCTTGAATCCATTTATGCATTTCAAGAGATCAGGGATCCCAACGCCACTAAAACTGAACAGTGGTTGAATAAATGTCCCTCAATGGCAACCAATGAATGTACCTTTCTTAGAAAGGAGTGTTGGAAGAAATGTCCTTCTGGGTTCAGTTCCAAGTGGGGAGAAAGACATCAGAAATATGGTGGCTGTTTGGAAAGATGGTTTTAATGGCGGACAGGATCACATGCCTCGAAGATGTTGGGTGAAGAAAAAAAAGGGAAGAGATGCTGAGAGTGCCTGGGTTTTATTATGCCCCCTCTGAGGTTTTGAATTTGAGCTTGTGTTCTGATTGGCTGTCAGACTCCCATGGGGCCATGCAGGGGCAACTCTGTCCTGAGTCCCAAGCTTGGTTGACTCTTGCTGGGTGATGATGTAATGAAAGGGCTTATTATTGAGCAATTCCTCCTATGGCTCTGCCTGAAGGAGGTAGATCTTCTTATGTAGGCCTTAATGGCTCATTGACAAAGGGGTGTGTGAGAGTGTTCTGCCTCCCTTTTAGGGGAAATGTTCTGCCCTTTTAATATTTCCTAAAATATTTTATTTTTCTAGGAGAGGGGTGGGGTGCTAACTTCCTACAGGATAAATAGCCTCCGAGTTCTAATTTGCTTGGGTTTGTTAATCAGGATCATGACATTAATTTTGTCTCAAGGCAGATCATTGCCTACTGCACAGTGCCTAAACAAAGGTTTTCATGGCCCAATGAAGAATAATGTTCGTATTCGCATTAACTCACATTGAACTAATCCACTGTTTGCAGAAATAGGCCACATGCTATCATAAACTAGTCACATGGCAGAGGTGGGTTTCTGCCAGTTCGCACCAGTTCGGTAGAACCGGTTTGTCAAATCTACCGAACCGGTTAGAAGAGGTTCCATCAGTGCACCCGGAAAGCAGGCCACACCTACAGAAGAGGTGCCAAAAAATTTTAAAACCCACCACTGACACACATACACACAGACAGACAGACAGACAGATTCACACAGAGAGAGAAAGAGAAAGAAAGGAAGAAAGAAATAAAAAAAGAAAAAAAGAAGGAAAGAGAGAGAGAGAGAGAGAGAGAGAGAACACATGGCTGGCAAGCCACTCCTATAAAGGAGGCCACACCCACAGAGTAAGTTCGAAAATTTTTGAAACCCACCACTGTCACATGGGCAACTGAGTTTGCTCAAACCATTAAACTAAAATGTGGCCGGCTAATTTACAGTTCCATGTGTGGTACGTACAGAGCCAGTGTGCAGTCCAAGAAGTTTCTTCGGTTCTCCAGAACTGAAGAAGCTTCTTTGATACGAAGCAAAACATTTTCAGAGATAAAACCAAGAAAGTCCATTGTCTTTTGAAAAAAAAAGTGGCCTGTGTGACTGACAATCTCCACAGACATTCAGGCCAACGGGTAGGTTTTCCTTCAATTGCAACAGTCGCAATATAGTTTTTTTTAAAAAAATATTTCTATCAAATGTTTGAATGATCAAGTATCGGGACCTAGGAAAGGGAATCTGCAGACAGAAGCAAATCAGCAATTGGCAGGAGTCCTATGGACTTGGAAAAAACTGAGTCCATGAATAAAAAATGAAAGAGAAAAACTCACTCAGGTTAACTTCTAATGACTATCACACTTTTGGCAACAATACAGATATGGTTTATCATTGTCTTCTTCCACAATGCTTTCTTTTCCTTTCAACTCGCCAGAATGTTGGGAAAAAAAGCATGCAAAAGGAATCAGGGTTCTGTCTATCTGGGTCTGCCTGTCCATCTATCAGCAGGATAATTCTGAAAATCAAACAGAATAGTTCAGATGATTCTGAAAGTGGGCCAGGTCTGGCTGGGGGCTATAGTGGAAAACATTCCAGGAAAAAAAAGTTCTCTAATCCATCCTCTAGGAGCAGCAGTTGGGCAGTGACTTGGAATGTTGTTGATTGCTCTGTTCTAAGCCCTCCCACATTAATCCTGATCTTGAGACACATAGTGACCCACACAAATAAAACACAACAGGAGATCAGAAACACACATGCACCACATACATGCAAAAGAAAAGCTTTAAAAAAAAATGTTGGTAAAAGAGTTGGAAAGAATCTCTGTATGTTTTTGCTGCTTTATTGACTCCCACTCTAGCCTAGAATTTCCTAATCATCTCTCATCTAAATACAAACCATAGTTAAAGGTAAAGGTAAAGGTTCCCCTTGCACATATGTGCTAGTTGTTCCCGACCCTAGGAGTGTGTGTGCTCATCTCTGTTTCAAAGTCGAAGAACCAGCGCTGTCCGAAGACATTCTCTGTGGTCAGCCGGCATGACTAAACACTGAAGGCACACAGAACGTTGTTACTTTCCCCCCAAAGGTGGTCTCTATTTTTTCTACTTGCATTTTACGTGCTTTTGAACTGCTAGATTGGCAGAAACTGGGACAAGTTAACGGGAGCTCACTCCATTACACGGTACTAAGGATTTGAACCGCCAACCTGCCAACCTTTCTGATCGACAAGCTCAGCGTCTTAGCCACTGAGCCACGGTGTCCCTATAAATGTATGGTTTACTATAAAGTAAACCATAGTTACTACTTAGTCAACACAGCTGAACTTTTGAGATTGCCTAGGCATTTTATTTTACCTCAGAAGAACTGTTAAGTTTTTGTATGGGGAAAAAATTCACTGGGGCTGAAAAAAAAGAGAGGAAACCACAGGGTTTTCTGAGCCAAAGAATTTGTGAAAGTGACTCATGAAGCAGATAAAGAAGGCAAGCGCCTGAAGCAGGCGGAGGCAAACAGCTGAGAAATATTACCAAAAAGAGGGAAATCAGCCCGGGTCCCTCCAATTCTCCTTTTTGGCAATGAGTCAGGTTTGAGGGACAAAATGTGATGCTGAGCATAGGTCAGTGTGAAGATAGCACCTGTTAGGAACACTTTATATCATTTCCCAGTATCATGAAGGAGAGACACCTTTTGCTTCAAGGTGTTTCCAACTAGCGCTACATTCTCACATCCTCCTACACATCACCTTTTGCCCCTCAAATCTGGCTTGCTGCATAAACCAGCTAAATATTCTTTTGGTCTGATCTCACCAGCTGGACTCTTCTTGGGTTTGGAATCCTACAAGAGTGGAAAGAAAACAAGAAAAAGCAGGAGAATGTTTTCAGTAAAGGGGAATGAAAAACATAAGACAAGGCATTTGCACATAGATATGTAATAGCAATAGCACTTAGATTTACATACTGCTTCACAGTGCTTTACAGCCCTCTCTAAGATGTTTACAGAGTCAGCCTATTGCCCCCAACCATCTGGGTCCTCATTTTACCCACCTCGGAAGCCTGGAAGGCTGAGCCAACCTTGAGCCCGGTGAGAGTTGAACTGCAGTTAAAATGCTTCTAAGATTCAGGATGCAAGATTGTGGTTGCAAAATTGGCGATAGGCTCCACACATTTGGAAGAATCCAATAATCCCATATAGATTACACATACCACCAGCGGGCCAAAAATGTTTTGCTGCTTAAGATTCAAGCCAAGTCTCAGAAGGTCAGCCAGATTTGCTGCATGGAAGCTGCCATCGGAGGCACAGGTCTCACAGTCTGATGGTCACATCTGGAATTCTGAGATCATGTTGTGGATGCCAAGAGGGTCTGGGGCAACAGTAAAAATAAAAAGAAGAAGAGTTTACACCGCGTCCAATAGATTGTGTGGTTGCATCCACCATTTCACCTTTCAGATTTTCTTGCTGATTTCTCTCATAAAAAAAATTGCCCTGATGAATTTTGTATTCACACAATGGCTGCCAGGAAGAATGTGGCCGGCTGAAACATTAATTTACTGGAAGACAGGCAGGCAGGATTACTTCCAGCAACCTCTTTCTAGCTCTCAGAGATGCTCTTGGCATCTCTTATCTTATGCTGCCCCTTCCTCCATGTGTTACTTGATTCTTGGTGACTGAATATTATCCCACTGAAGGTGACCATATCCTATTTTGCCCATTGAGGACAGGATGGAGAGAAGATACATTCCAGCAAACTGAGGAAAGCAGAGACGGGTCAAAAGATCTTGACTGCTGGCCTGATAGGTTTGCCATTTTCAGTACTTGCTGTTAAAAATAGCAATTTTCAAAATCAAAGAGATCCTTTCAAAAGATTCCATCTCTTCTTGGGCTTAATTCCAGTCCAAAGACCAATTGCTCCACTGCGTCATCCTTCCCAGCAGCCACTCCGGTCAGCCTAAAGATCCAGGAAACAAGCTGCAGAGAGAATAAACACCCCACTTCGGGGAACTATTCCTTCCAGAAGCCATAATCCTGAAGAGTCTTTCTTCCAGCTTTCTTAGAAGTCTCAGAATTGTCAGTGAATAGCATGGATAAATCTGTAATGCTGGGTGCTAAAAGAGGATGCATAGCTGATTTTGCAATGACACATGGGGTCCTCTAAGAGCCTATCAGCTAACGAGATATTTCTGCATGGTGTTATAAGGCAAAGAGTAGCAGTAGAAAGCATATCTGAGAATTAGAAAGGGTTCGCTGGGGGGGAAATAAATCCTGCCTGTTTGTCTTCTAGTAAATAGGTGTTTGCAGCTGGCCATTTTCCTCCTGGCAGCCAGGTACAAATTTGCTAGTGGCCCTGATTTTTGGAAACGGCACACTTCCCGTTGCAGAAGATGTGAACCGAGCTTCACATCTGCCCTGTGAAGTAGGTTGGATTCATGAGGAAGTTGGAGGTGGGGGTGCAGCAATCTGTGCTGCTTTCCTCCAGCAAAGATGCAGCCACTTCTGCATCTCTCCACATCCAGCATTTTCCTGCTCAACGAGGCAATGTGCCATGGTCTCTTGGGCTGGGTGGGAAATGAGGAGGAGGACTGGAAAGAATTAATCCAGAGCCTGGGTTGGGGCTGGGGCGTTGGAACTGCAAACCAAAACCCCAGAGAATCGAATTCAAGAGAGGCAGAATTACCCAGAGGTAATTGGCAGATTGAAGCAGGCAGATGGCCTTGGCTACCACTGTGGCTCACAGCTTCTTCAGCAGCAGAGAACCCAAACAGATGCTCTGCCTTTCCAGTTTGTTTGCCAAGACAACACCCAACACTTTATGTATTGCAAATGCTCTTTGACGAATAAAGTTGTTACATACTGACAGCCAGTATGGTAGTTTCCACCAAGGTCCGGCGGGAACAATACTCAAATGTGATTGGTCAAGAGGTCTGACAGCTCCCTATAAATGGGCTGCTGCCAGACAGAGGCTTTGCTGGATTGTACATAATTGTCACTTAATAAAGAGCTGTTGTTGCTGAAGCCTGAGTCTTGCCTCTTCCATTCACCCTAGTTAACAAAAGTCATTTGAGGGAAGAGCTCCCCGGGAAACGAACAGTTTAGCTGCACAAAATGCTGAAAAGGCTAAATTCTTTGTCTGCCACTCATGCTCCAGCCCCTGGCATGATGGTCCTCCTACAATACAAGGCTGGAACATCTAGCCTCCCTGCTGCTTGTGTCACCTCCAGATGTGTCGTCCTTCATCTCCCAGCCACTGCCACGCAGGATGTGGACAGTTGTAGGCCCAAATATCCAAAGGGCAGAAGGTCACAACAGTTGTTTTGCACCCTCCCTTCTTTCCTATCAAATTGTGCTAGGATAGTGACAAAGCTAAATGTTTCCTTATTTCGCTCCCACCCACCCCCGGCAACAGTATAGAGTCTTTTCTTGTATAGCTATGCCTTCCACTTAGATTCACTTGTCTCACATCTGCTGCTCTCTCAAGAGAGCCAGGGATATGATGCCTCCTATTCTTGTCCATCTTTCTCAAATCCAGATGTTCAAGTGCCAAAAATCCCACTTGGTTTCAGAACCAGCTTCTGAGACAGGCCAATCAAAGGGAGCGGGAGGCTGGCAAAAAAGAGGCTGAAGGGGAATGGATACTGAAGATCTGAAGGGGAGAATTATAAAGGGACATTTCCGAGTGGATCACTTTACTGGGCCAAAGCAGGATTCAGAAAACACCATCACTTCGGGGGGGACGGGGATGGGACCCTCTGATAGGTCCAAGTACATGAAAATGCATTTCTCTGACTTTCCCCCCATTTCCTGTTGTGTGGAGATGCTTAGCAGTCATCCAGTGGACGTACCCTTTGCATTTAACTTTCAGTAACTGGCACTTTATTTGATCCCTGCCTAAGATTTTTCTCGATTCCTGGAAATCGGTTACCCAAGTTGGTTGAGCTCCGGGGATCCCAGGCTAAACACAGGAGAAAATGCGGCTGGGATGGGAGCGGGGGTGGGTGGCTGGCTGGGGGGGGGGGGCTGGATGGATGGATGGATGGAAGGAAGGAAGGAAGGAAGGAAGGAAGGTGGGTGGGTGAGCCGCTTGGGCTGCCACAATCTTGCCTCCCGGTTTGCAAGGTGCCCTCCCTCCCGCTATTCCTGCTGGATGAGCATCCGAGAAGAAGCCGCCCGAAGAGTCAACCGCAGCTGCAGCTTCAATCGACGGTCCCGGCTGAGCCGTCTGCGAAGACGGAGGGGGGGTGGTGGTAGCGGAGACGGCGGGAAAAGGCGCGGGCCGCCACCGTCGCCGCGCGAAGTGAGCTCAACGGGCTCGGCTGGGCGCACCCCCTCCCCCTCCCCCGGAGTAATGTGATTATTTAGCGCTTGGCACGTCCCCCGTCCGTCCGTCCCCCCCTCATTATCCGAGCAGCGCGTAACGGGAGGAGGGGGAAGCGAAAAGGGGCGGAGAGGGATGCGCGGCGGCGGCGGCGCGCGCGGCGCTGGATCTGGAGAGCGAGAGAGAAGAAGGCGAGGGCGAGGAAGGCGCTTGGGAGCGGCGCGGCGGGGAAAGCAGCGGGGGCGGGGGGCGCCTCCCTCCCTCCTTCCTTCCTTCCCAGCTGGCACCGCACTCCGGGCCTCGCCGGCCAGCCGGCTCCCTCCCCGTCTGTCTATGTCTTTTTCTGACTCCAGCGCTACCTTCCTGCTCAACGAGGTAACTTAACAGACACCGCGCAGCCGCCGCCGCCGCCGCCGCCGTTGCCATCGCCTATCACCACGCTGTACTCAACCCCTCTTACCTTCTTCTCTTCCTCCTCCTCCTCCTCCTCCTCCCTGTCTGCCTCCCTGCTCCGTTTTCTCCTGCTGCTGCTAAGCACCGGGACCGGTGCGGGCGGTCCTGCCTAAGCCCTCTTCCCCCAGATTCCCCGCCGCCCTGAATGCAACTCCTGGCGGAACCGGAGCCCTTGCCTGGCGGAATGATGGGCAGGAGACGTCTGGGAGCAGGAGAAGAGGGACTGGGGTTTTTTTCCCCTCTTCTCCCTCTCTCTTTTCGATCATGGTTCCCCTTCCCGGCATTCCGATGATGTGTGTTTGGTATCTCAGCGGGGAAAAGGGTGAAAACTCCTGTGTGAAGAGACGACGAGATCGGATCTCGTTTTTTGCAAAAAGCTGCTGTTAACCCCTCCGTCGCCAAATATATTGGACGGCTCTCCAACTTTGGATGGGAAATGGGCGTGGGGCGGAGATTTAGGTTGTGCCAGCAGCTCTGGCACTGAAGTCAAAGAGGCAGATGGAACCAGCGCCTGGGGGATTGCAGGGGGAAAATCCCCATCTGGCCCATTTCCTGCCCAAGTCCTACCCTCCTCTCTTTGCCCCTGCCAACCGTGTTCGTTTCTGTCAGCCCAGTGCAGGTGGGTAGGCATCGTCTATCCCAGAGTTGGTAGGGTCAAGACGTAGGTAAAGGTGGAAATCTGGTTGGATCATGCATGTGCAATTGTTCATGCAAAGTCGAAGATCTCAGCAAAAGTAAAATGGGTTGTAGTCTTCCAGGATCTGGTGTCCATAAGTGGGCAGGAAATGATGTCCATAAGTGTTAGACTGTAGCTCCCATCCTCTAGGGAATGGTAGAAGTTGTCCAATGAAGTGTGAGAGAAGAAGTAGGTTGGTGAAGTAGGAATCAAGGCTTCTGTCCAAGGATGCCTCTCAAGATTGTCAAAGGTTCCAGAAAAGGCTGTGTTGGCATGAAGACTAGGAATGTGGTGAGCAGGAAATTAGGATGATTGGTAACTGGGTAAAATCTGATACTAAGGAAACTGGTGTATGATAAGACTATCTTCTGTGATTCCCTGTCCATGTGATTTTGCTTGTCCCGTGTTGCTATGCCCATCCCAGCCCACCTTGCATTATTGGGGCAGGTAACCCCATGGGTCTCCACCCACACGCAGGTTGGATGTCTCAGTATGCTTTCCTGCATCTCTCTGGTAAATTGTCTGGTACCCACTTAACTCTTGGGAAGCAGTCAAACGGGGGGATGCATTTGCTGGAAAGTGTGGTTACACTTCTTGTTCTCCTCCCATCCGGTGGGATTGTTCCACACTTCCAAGAACCCTCTTCATGGCCAGCTCTTTCCTTGTTGTATCCTGCTGCTTCATGCCCCCTGGCACCCCAACCCTACATCTTCCGGTGTTGCTATAAGGAAGTGCGGATAGAGCTGCACTGTCCAGATGCCACTGCCTGCCTTGCCTCCCTCCTTACTTGCCTGTCTCTGTGCCTGCCCCCAAGGGAGGGCTGGTGGGTGGGCGCTATTGTTTTTGCTGTTGCTGCTCAGCTGAGAATGAGAGCATCCAGGGTGGGGGAATCAGATCGATAGCAGGCTGAGTTGCTTTGCCACTGTGTGCCAGCCACCTGCTGCCCCTAACCCAACTGGGGCAGGGGGCACAGCTGTAGACCTCTGTCCATCTGGAAGAGCTCCTATCTTTCTTCCCTCTCGGCTTGGCTTCCTCAACAATTCTTTCCTTCCCCCATGTATGACGACTCCTATCTCCATGGATTCGAAGACTCTGAAGTGGTGAGTCGACAGGCTGAGAGAAAGGGTCTATTTTAAGCTGGGAGACGCCCACTTAAAAGAACTTGGCCTCTTCCTAGTTGGTTGTAGAGGGGTGAGGATCTCTGGGGTCTATTGAAAAGGACTGTTGGAAAGTTGGGGGTGCCATGGTTTGCCACAAGTTTATCGCACGGGTGCTGGGGATTGGGTTAAATGGGCATCTGGGAGGAGGAGCAGTATTTCCTTATTTACTGGGACCATCTTGACTGGCTTCCCAAATCAAGAGACAATATTTTGTAACAGAGAGATCGGTGGTGAAGAATCCCTAAGAAATAGACGGGGACTGAAGGGATTGCATTGTTTGGTTGGACTAAGACTGGTAGATAATTTTGGTCTGGAAGTCTTCCTCAAGGAGCAGAAGAGAAATGCTGTGGGTAGATGAGCCATTTGGACATGGTCCAGTCCTGGAGATTCTAGTGCATTAACAGCTCTCTCCAAACAGCTCCATCTGTTGGCTGGTGAGCCTAATGTATGTGCTCTAGCCCATTCAGAAGGGTGGCGGGCATTGAACAGATGTGTTGTGTTCCTATTTGGACATGTTCTACATCCCACCTTTGTGAAGGAAGTTCTTTCTGCCTTTCTAAAGCTGGGAGCAGAAAGGGTAGTGTAGTCCATATAAATAGGCAGCCCAGTTGAGGTTCTTTTATACTGTTTTGGGGAAACATCAGTTGTTCCCAAAGTGGCTCCCTTAAGATAATCCCTTTCTGAAAGAGAGAGAGAGCTTGAGAAATAGCTTCAGAAATCCTGGATGGGAGTGCGCAAGTGATAGATATGGTTAAGAAGAGAGATTATTTGGGAACAACAATAGGAGGGAGAGAGCGTTCGATGCCCGAGGAAGTCTCCACCGATATGCCAGTTCAGCAGTAGCGATCACCAGGGGAGCCCTGGGGGTTTGTGGTTTCCTGCAAGGGTGGGGGGCAGAGTTGTTCTTATCATCTCCAGACCTGGGGCTTCCTGCCTTCTAGGTTGGGGTCAGGCAGCCACAGTAGGCGCATCTGCTTTGCTTTCAGATGTGTGGGTGGGAGCCAGTGGGGGAGGTGGATGATCAGATGGCATGACGGAACTGGGTCGTGGGGGGCTGTGGCATTTCCCAAAGGCTCTGCTTGAGCTGGTGGGATGGGAGAGATGCATTGCACGTTCAAAGGGTGAGTTGTGCTTTTCTCCCCCACCCTCACCTTCCATTTTTAAGACACCTTATCAAAATCAAAAACTGTCTCTGAAGATTGTACTGAGTTATTATTCCCCTTCTTCCCCTTGATTATGACCTATCTCAAGAAAATGAGAGAAAGGGGAGGGGGTCTTTTTCTTTAGATAGAAACTGGGCAGATGATGCAAGGTCAAAAGCCCATTGAGGGTCATCACCTTTTCCTTCTTTATAGGTAGCGTGGTTTCTGTCAGATATTTTGGGATGCAATTATAAATTCTAAGTAATAAGATTATGAATCAGGGATCATGGGAACTATAGTAAAAAAAAATTGAGAGGCACCATATTATTAGAGAAAAGTATTTCTAAATGCTAATATCAGGTTTCTAAATTCAGAGAAAGTTGGCATTCTGTTTATTCTCTTTATAAACTTGTTGATTGTTTAAGTTTTGTCATTCAATTTAGGATTATTGAGTATAGAATTTATATACCACTCAAACAACATTTAGATTTTTGCTGAGCTTGGTTGTTTCCTTGCAGATATTTCGTTACCCAAACTTCATAACATCATCTGTGCTAGTGTTACCTAGTTAGCTACGTAATTGTTACCTAGTTTGGGTAATGAAATTCCTGCAAGTAAATGCCTGTGGAGATTCTCAGTCATCCAGGTCATGGTTGTCCCAAAGATGGTTTTTCAAAAGGCAACTGGATTTTCTTTGTTTTTCCTTGAAGATATTTCACTTCAGAACCTTTGAAGAAGCTTCTTGGGTGAGAAGCAAAATGTGAAAAAACCACCTTTGTGGCTGCAAGAAAACTAGCAAGCTCAGAGAGCACCAGGGACCCCTCATTTCAACTCTAAGCTACAAATATTCTCCTTTATTTAGAGTTTCCTTCAAAACATGAAGGCAGACTATAAGATTTTCCTCTACTCCTTTGATCTTCTTGCAAAATCCCAACCTTGCAGAACAAATTAGGCTGAGAAACAATGACTGGACCCAGAAAACCTTTCGGGCCCTATGGCTGGATTGGTGGTCCAGTGGGAGTTTTCAGTAATAGACCCAGGTTTAATCTTGCCTTCCATCACTCCTGGTGGCTCTGATGGTTGGGAGTACATAGAGTTAAAACCTGGGCAATCTGGAAGATCCTTAATTTGTGAAGGTTTCTGGATCCACTACACTACCCAAATGTGTACTGTGTACTTGTTTGAGGGGTTAAGCCAGAAACAGGACAAACAGCCCTGATGATAAATTGAATTTGAGTGTCTTGGATCACAATCACAGCCGTTCCTCCTGTCATTTTGAATTCACCGAGTGTAATGGTAAATTAAATAAAATAGCTGGTACAGGAGCAAAAGATGGGCCAGGTTCATGACTCTGGGTATGAATACTTTGAAGATGGTTTCTTGTCTTCCTGTGTTTGTCTTCTCCTGTCCAATTACAATTGCTCAGGAAAAAAAATACATTAAAAAAGAGCCCAGTCCTGTCTTCTGAGTTTCTACTCCTCATTGTAATCCATAATCCCTCATTTCTAGAATTTGCTTTTAGTATTCTCTGGGGAAAGCAGGTGGTTGGCTGTCATTTGCATTTGCTTTCAAAATAAGGAATCTTCCTCTTATTATATTATACACAGAGAGAGAGAGAGAGAGAGAGAGAGAGAGAGAGAGAGAGAGAGAGAGAGAGAGAGAGAGACAGACATATACTGGTCTTGTTGTATTTCGGGTCTTTTCCCGTGTAAGATTGAGATTGTCTTGGCAACGTTTTGGCGAGGTTTCGCTCGCCATCCTCAGGCTGGTGTTTTTGGCTTAAAGCTTGGCCGGAGCTGCAGTCTTTATTTTATTTATATATATAGCCATTTTATGCCATTTTATTTATATGTATAGCTGCCATATATATATAAATAATATGAGTGACAGTGAATCTAAGGATTGTCAAGACAGTGGAGATCAGAATAAAGCTCAGCTAAGTGGCAAGATAAAAGGAGAGAGAAAGAGTTTGCATCTCTTTGACAGTATGCCTTTTAAGCTCTTTGGCCCACATTAAGTGTCTTGTTAGGTTGTTCGTAGCTGCAGCTGTGACAACACAAATGGAACCAGAGATAACCCCTCTCTCCCATTACTACATAGGTATAGTTATTAAGGATTTTAGATTGAGGGCTTTTAAACCTACGGGCACCTCTTGAAGGAGAAAACCTTAATTCTAATTTTGAGCACAGGCTTTCAGGATGCTGAAGAACTATGTTTCCAGAAACAGGGAAGAGTGAGCTTCTGACCATGATAGCTGTGGAGGCCCTGAGAATTATCCCAGCCACCCAACATTATAAGTATGGACTGGAGGCTAAAACATTTAAATAATACTTGCTGGAATTGGGTATGTCTAGTTCAATGAAAAGAAGGGCTAGGAGGAGACATGATAGCAGTGTTCCAATGTTTAAGGGGCTACCACAAAGAAAAGTGGGGTCAACCTATTCTCCAAAGCACCTGAAGGCAGGACAAGAAGTAATGGGTGGAAACTAATCAAGGAGAGAAGCAACTTAGAACTAAGAAGAAATTTCCCAACAGTTAGAACAATTAATCAGTGGAACAACTTTCCTCCAAAAGTTGTGAATGCCCCAACACTGGAAGTTTTTAAGAAGAGAATGGACAACCATTTGTCTGAAATGGTATAAGGTCTCCTGCCTAAGCAGGTGGTTGGACTAGAAGACCTCCAAGGTCCCTCCCAACTCTGTTATTCTGTTATGTCAGGACCATGCTGTTAAGTTCCAATTAATTATTGGTCATGCCTGCACCCAAGAATCTAGTCAATTAAAGACCAGTACTAAATTGGAGCTAGATAAGAGTTAATGAAATTCAAGAGAGTCTGAACTTGGACCACTTGTGGGAATGTAAGGACTTCAGGCCGGTTCCTCTCTTAGTCCCTCTTCAGGCTCCACCTTTCCTGCTATAGAGCAGATCTAAAGCAGTGGGACTTCAGCACAAAGGGCTTGATTTCTGACAGCTTCAACACAAATTTGGTTTTAAAGAATTATTTTCGACTCATCGTCTTTTCTCCTTTCTCTGCTGTGCATGTGAAAAGGTTGGCAGGTTATTCCCATTAAGGTTTTGTTCACAACAAACAAGGTTGGGTAAAACTCCAAGAGATGCTTTCACACAACACGCTTCCTTGGCCTTAAACCTTGGTTGTTTTTGCGTATAATTAAGACGTGTATTTTAATGCATTGTACCAATGGGTTTAATGCATTGTGCAAAGCAGAAAGGAGATGGATTCAATGACGAGCGTAAATGCCTTGTGTGAACCACAGTCTTTTTTAAATTTTTCACAGTCTCCATATGCCCAAATGACAGAATATCCAGTGGGGAAGAAAAAGATAATTTTTTTGGTGGGGGAGAAACCCAGTTCTGGATCTTCATCACACTGCATTTGCACAGAGATTGAGCAGACACTTCTGAAAAAAGGAGAAAGCATACCGACAGAGAAGGATGAGGAATCAGAGGAAACGGGAGCTAGTATGCCCTATAGCAGTGTTTCTCAACCTTGGTGACTTTAAGTCCTATGGACTTCAACTCCCAGAATCCCCCAGCCAGCATAGCTGGCTGGGGAATTCTGGGAGTTGAAGTCCACTGGGGGATTCTGGGAGTTGAAGTCCATAGGACTTAAAGTCACCAAGGTTGAGAAACACTGCCCTATAGTATTCCAAAATAGGCTTTTATCAAGCTTTTGCAAAACATGGTGGGCAAAAGCGTTTTGTTGCTGAAGGGGAGCAGAAAACATTTTCCCAACGCAACCAGCTTCTTTGGACCTGAAGCATAAATGCCCTTTGGGAGAGGCAACGGGGGGGGGGGGGGAGAATACAAATACAGTATGATCACCAGAATATGTATCCCGTCACTGTACTAAGGTAAACTGCCTGTCTTCATGATACTCAGCTGCCCTGACATATAATAAATTCCTGATCATCTTTACATAAACAAATGCAGCTTTGGAGGCTGTTAGCCTGGAGTGGAGGAAAGTAGCTTTCTCCCTACCAGCTGTTTTGGCGGAGCTCAAAATGACTGCAACCCCGAAGGAAGAAAGCTGCTTTTGTGTAAAAGGGAAAGAGAAACAACATCTGTCAAGAGCTTTGTGTTCCGTTCATGTGCATGTAATGGGAGGTTTGCAGCTCACACAGCACTGCCTTTTACTCCCACCCTGGGAGATGGGGTGGCTCTTGCGATCTTGAAATAATCTGCAAATGTTTTCATTTAACAGAGTATTGGGAACATCCTTTGCGAAGGACTGTTGTGTTGTCCGCCCAGGAATCTGAAGTTTGAGGTCGGCTTGGTTTGTGATTGTGACATGTTGGAGAACCAGAAAGTAAACACTTGTTTGAAGGTCTCTGTATCGCAAAGCATACTGAGCTAAGGCAGATGGAACAGAAGAGACAGGGAAGCGGGTTATAATTTATTTTGGCTGGAGCTGGCATCCATTCACTTTGCCACTTTTCTGCTTTCTTTTAGCTGAATGGGGAAAGGCTGAGCTTACAGGTTTGGTTGCTGCTGGGATGATAAGATTTATTAATCTCAATTTTCAACGTCTCTCATTCCGTCTTTATATACTGGAGTCAGCCCGGTTTTCGGAATATTTCAAGAGACCTTTAAGCTTCAAGATGTTTCATGCTTCCCAGTTCTTACCATCAGGGATCTTCAGCTAACTCCTTTGCCCCTTCCCATCTTTTTCCTTGTCTTTGAACAAATCCTGCTAGGATTCCCTTTGCCGGTTCTTCAGATGTTAACTGCTGTTCTCCCTTGTGCCCCTACATTTGAACATAAAACCCTCCTTCTTCTCAGACCAGTTTTGGAGCCCCAACCATTGCAAATGTCAAAACAGCACCAGACATGCACAAGTGGGAAATACCAGCCTAATAGGGAGTAGAGGAATGGGGAATTGAGCATGCTCAGTTGCTGAAGAATGCCAACTAACTCTTGAGGGAAGGAAAATAGAAAGCTCAAGAGGGAATGGCTGGAATCTTGACGTAAGCATGCTGCACCATCACATTTTGTTGTACGTAGTTTTTGGTTCCTGGTTCCCTTTTACATAAAACTCAGGATAGTAGTATAAAGGATGCTCTAACAGTTGCTCAATTTCAGGGGTGTTAAGTTTCTACATTCTGTGTCTAAGACACTTTCCCCACTGAGTACCTTATTGTTGACTCAGCTCTTGCTTTATCAACACAAGGTGTTGCAAGGATAGGGGTCATCAGTTCTATTGTGTGTTAGGGTTAGAAGTGAACAGTCTTCATGGCTGAGTAGGAGGAGATGCAATATTTTGAGGCCAATGATGACTGATGATTAGACAACTGCCCTCTTTCCTAAGATACAAGGAATCTACTAATGACAGCTCAGAGAGTACTGTTTGTCTATTCCCCAGAGGGGAGAGCAGTTTGATAAAGTTTGTAAAACATGACTCTATGTCTATGGGATTAAGTTATTTTCTGAAACGGGGAGATTTATCAATAAGATTTATTTATCAATAAGTCCAAGGTAGACAGATTTGAGGCTTCTGTTTGTTTGTTTGTTTGTTTGTTTGTAGTAGGAGCTTGGATTGCCCCAAACAGAGCAAAAGACAAAATAGTGGCTTGATAAAGCCTAGTTTTGCAGAAAAAGTATTTATGAGTGCATGTTCTGCTCTGCCCTATTTTATTTGACAGGGAACTTGCCTTAAGTTGGCAGGTGCTATGCAGCAGAGCAAGGATGGATGGATGAATGGATGGACTAAAAAGTTTGAGGATTTCATGCATACACATACCCTCTGCACCTCAGCAAGCAAATCCTTTCTTAACATGAAGGGAGAAAACTTTCTCAAGGCTTCCCCCATCATGTGCACCATAGGCTGTTTGGTTTCAGGTAATATAAATCTATATTGCACTTAGACTTTAATGGGGCATGGTCAAACAAAAAAATGTTTCCCGGTTACACCAAAAAGAAACTATTTCTTTGTCCTGCTTGCACAGCTCTGTGGGATTCTTGCAAAGATTCATACATTTAGTTACAGGGATGAGTCCCTTGTGTAGCAGCCTCAAACTAACAGCATTGCCTCTCATCTACTCTCCAAGCAACATCTTCATTACAGTACTTTTCCATCTAAACCTAGGTTTGATTCTTTTGCAGCGAGAAGCCAGTGTGTGTCATTCACTCAGTCACCACCCTGGCATTGGTGCCTGTCCTTCCAAGGTGGCTTGCACTGTTGCTGGGAGTGTCTTCCTCCCCGCCCACAGTTTAAAAAAAAAGGGGGGGGGGAGCACTGGCTGGCATTCAGTGCTGTACTGAACAGTTTTACACCAAGTTGGGTATAAGAAGGGAGGGGTGAGATTATTGCTTCATGGGAGAAAGAAAGAGAGAGGTGGGGGGAACTTCACCCTTCTTGACTTTCCCTGCTTTATTTCTGTAAAGTGCATGTCTGAAGGCTCACATTTTTGATGCAGTGTCCCATAAATGCATATTTTCAATTCTTGGGGAAAGATAAGATAATCGTCTGGCAGCAACTGTGTGATACTACCAAGAATAAGTGCATAGTCTTGCGGCTATTGGTTTGTTCCAGATCTTAATCTGTGAAAACATAAATGGCAGAAACATAATACAAATGTAAATCTCCTTAATTTATTAAGCCCCCACACTCTATTGCTTAAAAGCCATGAAGACCTGGCCATTCAGCTGTTTCTTCAACAAGAGAAAGTGAATCTCTCATTTCATTGAGCTTGCCATCTTTTTACATTTTTTTAAATGATTTATTGTAATATCTTTGATCGTTGTGAGCCTCTTAGAGTCTTTGAGAGTTGGGCAGCTGATAAATTTAATTATTTATTTATTAATGAGCCAAGTCATCCCTACTAAAGCATGGGTGATCCTATTGTTGCCTGTGGCCCCTCATCTAATACACAGGTGTCAAATTTAGCAATAGCATGGCCAGATATTGGCATGATTATCTTGGTCTATTTTCCAGGGATGGGATGGTTTTAAGGATTGGGAAGAGCATGTCATCCCAGAAACAAAGCTTCCATCTGTAACCCCCCTCCCAAATTTTCAGCCACATTTTTCCAATCATGCTAGATCAGGGGTCAGCAACCCGCAGCTCTGGAGCCGCATGTGGCTCTTTCATCCCTCTGTTGTGGCTCCATGTTGCCGGCCAATGCCACAATTTTGAAAGGACCTTTCAGTTGGGTGGGAGAGCGGGTTTTCCAGTTGGCTCCACAATTGATAGGGCTTTCAGTTAGGGCAGGTAGAGAAAAAAGGACGCCATGCTAGGAGGAGAGTCTATGGTGGGGGAACCGAACTTCTGGTCAGCTCCAGAATTGAACGGGGGGCTTCCGGTTAGGACATTTGTGGCTCCCGGTGTTTTCTTTTCTGTTGGAAATGGGTCCAAATGGCTCTTTGAGGGTTTAAAGTTGCCAGCCCCTGTGCTAGATGGACTCTTATGGCATTTGGTTGAGTGACTAACTGATTGACATCGAAGACTCCTCTCTCACAAGATTCAGGGTGGTTCACAATCCATAAAGCATACTTTTATAACTCACAAATACCAATCAAAATTATAGTCAAAATGCAATGCCATTAAAATGAAATATAACAAAGGTAACCCAACAGAAAAGTAGCTTCACAAACAGCCACTCAAACATCAGACTCCTAGTGAAACAAGATCAGTTTCACCACCTTCCTAAAAATCAAACATGTGGGAGATTTTTAGATCTCTTCAAGCAACTCTTTCTGTAGCCAAGGGATGAACCTTAAGAAGGACCATCTGTAAGAACCCAACTCTTCCTTTCTCATACTATTTGAAGCATCCACTCCTACATAGAACGTCCAGGGTTCAGGGTATATTTTGTTGAAAAAAATAGGTTTCCAAAGAATAAAGGGGAACCAAACCATGCAGGGTTGGCACTAGCACTTGAATCATACTTGGGAATCTATCAGCAGTCCATTCAGCAACCTCCAGCAGGAAGACCACCTTCAACTAAAGTTTCCAAGCAGTCTTCAAAGACAGAGTTGAGAGCAAACGTATTGAGACTTAAAGGTAATGAAAGCATGAGTCATTGTTGCTATGGAGCATTCTTGCTCCAAAAAGGAGTGGAATCGGTACACCAGCCAAGGCTCTGCAAAGGCTGCTCTGGTCAAAGCCTCCACCTGCTGATCAAGCAGCTAGAGAAGAACCTCCCAAGTTGCAACATGTCTCGTTTGAAGAAGTTTGATTCTGGTCAGAGGTAGCAATGGAGTCAAAATATTTCTGCCCCAACAGTACCTAGAACTCTGTTTTAGCTTGGTCAAGTTTTTATTTGTTTGTTAGATTTAGATTTCTCTTTTTATATAAGAGGTCAAGGCAACACACATAGTACTTATCCTCTTTTTCTTCACAACAACACTCTGAGGTAGGGTGGGCAAAGACAGTGAATGACTGGCCTCACACTTTGGCCTCCACATATGAAATGTAATTTTAGATTCCTAGCAGAGGAAATGTCCTGTGGTTAAGTCATGGTAGAAAAGAGAGCTTCATTATCACAGGACACAATTTGCCACAACAATGCTTTATTTTGCAGGACCCAATCTGGGTTGATCAATGTGACCAGAGATTTAGACTTCTGAGCTTTCGGATTCATGCTGGAGCCCATCATCGGGGAACTTCTCTCTCACCAGAATGTGCATTCCAGTAGAAAGAAGTTCCCTGAGGATGGGCTCCAGCATAGCAATAGCACTTAGACTTATATACCCCTTCACAGTGCTTTTACAGCCCTCTATAAGTGGTTTACAGAGTCATCCTATTGCCCCCAACAATCTAGCTCCTCATTTTACCCACCTCAGAAGGATGGAAGGCTGAGTCAACCTTGAGCCGGTAAGAATTGAACTGCCGAACTGCAGCTAGCAGTCAGCAGAAGTAGCCTGCAGTACTGCACTCTAACCACTGCGCCACCTCGGCTCTAGGCATGAGACCAAAAGCTCAGAAGATCAAACCCCTGGTCCCCACGACCCATCCAGATTGGATCATGCAACATTATCCTGGGACATATATAAATGCTTTCATTCATACTTTATTTTGCCCCAAACAATAAGTGCTGGCGTCTGTCCTCTTGGCAATAGGGTTTGTTTTAACATTTGCAAATCATATGTTTTTTTTTCTCAAATTCTTTTGAAACTTGGAGTTCCTTACAGAGACCTGGAATTGTCTAGCAATTTGTACCAGTAGCTTACTGTTTTTGTCACTCTCTGGTTATTGTTTGAGGCTGCTGAGAGACATGGAGTCCTGCAATAACTGGAAGGCCCCAAGTTCCTTACTTTTTTTTTAAGTACATCCATTAAACCAGAATGTATTTCCAAAACAGATGTTCCATTTACAGCCCAGTTCATTATTGAAATAAATTATATCCTTTAAGATGCTTGGAGTATTTTAAAGTGGCCCTATAAATTATTACTACTACTTTTCAAATGCTTTGAATATTTTAAATATGCATTGCTTATTAATGTTGTCAGGTAGAATTTTGGGATGCCCATCATAAGCTTTTTTTTGGTGGCCTCACCGTTGATGTTTGCTATCTCAAATTCTTCTACTGAAAAAGCACTCCTGACTTTCAAGATCAGCAAATGCTCCTTAAATCTGATACTCCTGTTAAGTGGCATATTTTTTAAAAAAATAATCTGTCCAAATGGGTCCTTGGCATTTTTGTTGGTTTAACATACACGTACATGGCACATGTCAAAAATTTATTTGTAAATGCCTGCTGACTCTTCCTGTAAGAAAGGAAAACTCCACAAAAAAGAAAACACCCCGAGAAGGGCAAGGAAACTGAAGGGTCGAGAGAAATAAAGTTGATGTAAGTAGCATATGGTGTTACATGGATTAACATGGCACCTGGAGTCTGGGGCTTGGCCAAAGGGTGGGTTATGGACAAATAGGTTTTGAGGAGGGTATTGTAGGTAGAGAATGCTTTCATAACACCCAAATGCTATAGTATGGTGGAAAGGTTAGCTGTTTGATCACAGGAACATAATTGTTAGCAAATTAATAAAAGAATGGACAGAATTTATCATCGAACTTGCCAATAGAAAGCTGTCAGCCTGGGTTCAAGACCTGAGCTCCATGTACCAGAATGACTTCAGCTCCTAATACTTGCCCCAGCTCCTGTCCGTCTAGCAGTTCAAAAACATGCAAATGCAAGTAAATAAATAGGTACCACTTTGGCGGGAAGGTAATGGCATTCTCTGTGCCTCTACATATAGTCATGCTGGCCACATGACTATGGAAGGTTGGCTTCCATGCTGGCTGCCTCGGCTAAGAAACTGAAATAAACACTGTGCCATAAACTGACAAAGAAACCTTTACCTAGTGGATCGTTTAAGTGTTCAAAGGGCTTTATCCAGATCCTTTCCATAACAGCCATAGAGGGCAAGCCTTTGTTATTGCCTACTGATTGCACATCAAAAGGATGGAGGGCACTGTAGATTCATGCGACATGTTGAATTAGGACTTCTGAGTATTTTGGTACTAGCATCTTGTTTGTGTATAACAGGAGCAGGGGTGGATTTCTCGCCCCGTTCCAACCGGTTCAGTTGGAACTGGGCCGGCGGCGTCCTCGTGCACGCGCGCAGTGCACGCATGCGTACTAGCGCCTGTGCGAAGCTCCAGCTGCTCCTGGAGGATCGCTCAGGCGCTGTATGCATTCTGCGCATGCGTGGAAGTGCAAAACTCGTCAAAACCGGGTAAGAAACGCGGGCGGGCGGGTGGATCCTTCGGCGTTCCTGGAAGTTACTTACTTCTGGGTTCGCCGACCAACCGGTTCGCGGGGACCGCCACGAACCGCCTGAAACCCACCCCTGAACAGGAGCCTCCTTAGTGCACATCAGCATACAACAGGGGTGTCAAAATTGATTACATTGAGGGCCACATTAGGGTTGTGTTTGACCTTGGGGGGGGGGGGGCAGGGGGGCATGGCTAGCTCGATGTCACTTGTGTCAGGGGCACCTTTGGTAGCCCGAGTGCTCTGCCAGAGAAAATGAGCTCCTGAGTTCCATTTTCAGCTGTGACCCTTGCAAGGTCCATTTCACTGCCAGAGGCACCACGGGTCAATTCTTTGTTGTTTCCAGGGTCAGATCCTTGCGGGCCATACCCAGCCCCGAGGCCTTGAGTTTGACACCCCTGGCATAGAAGGTTGATCTGATCTTGTTCTGACTGACAAAAACTTCAGCCTCTCCATTGGCCTGGGTTACAAAATAGATGTCAGGGTTCCAACTAGCATCCAAAATTAAATCAGAGTCCAAGGCAAAGTATTGCTCAAAGTTCCAATTTATTAAAAGAGCCGTGTTGGTATCTGGGAAAACCCAAATCTGAAAGCTTCCTGGTTTTCCCCACCCGATTGAAAGTTCAAGATCCTGCCCCCACACCCACAAGACCATCACATGGACCAATCTTCCACTGCCATGCTGGCAGTTCCACCCATCCAGTTTTGGTCAGGTGCAGTGGTGCAGAGATAAAGGATGAACTTGGCTTTCTAAAAAGGAATTTTATTTTGGCTGCACAGCATTTAACTCCGTACAAGCCCCCCTCCCATTTTCCCACAATAGAAACGGCATAGTGGAATAATAGAAAGTGTGGCATGCCGAAGATCCAAAAGAAATATGGCTGCAGGCCTGACAATAGAATAGGACAGGGATGGGATCCTACTGGTTAAACAACCAGTTTGCTAAGCGTGTGCTTTGCATGTGCAGTTTACAGAGAAATCACCTTCCGCGTTACCGCTGGAGAGGAAAACAGCTGAGGCGCGGCATTCCACTCTGCCGCGTTTATCAACTGGGCTTCAGAAAAGGGAATATATAGGTGAGTATAGTGCATGGGCAGGCGGGCCCAGATGAAAGTCAGAGCAAACCGGTTCGCTCCCAGGTGATAGTTGGAGCTACTGGTTCACCCGTACCTATCTGAACCAGTAGAATCCCACCACTGGAAATAGGAGCAAAGCTGCAGCAATTACTATACTATTCCTGAGGTTGTATGCAATGTTATACCACAACATAAATTACTGTGACTTTCTGGTACAAATCTTTTTATTTCCATTTCATTCTATACAATCACATGTTTACTGTGCAACCGAGGCATATAACATTGAGTAATAAACACAGCCCTCGCTTTTATAGAGAATGCCCCCTACAATACAAACCCAATATACCGCCTTAGCCCACCATACACCCTCTTTCATCCCCCTCCAACTTTCATTCTTCCTTCTCTCATACCCCTCTACACCTACTTCCCCTCCCCCTCTATCTAACCCTAACCCTATCACTCCCTCTCTTAATCCATTCCCTCCCTTCCTTCTCCTCCTCCTCTCTCTCACTCTCTCTACTCTCCTTCTTCTTTCATTCAGCTCCTCCCTTCGGTATCTCTTACTTTCCGATATATTCAGTTTGTTCTGTTTTGACACTAACATTAATAAAAACCACAGTATACAAGTGCAATCATGCTTTAAAATTTAACACATATTATATTTCCCCCCTCCCCCCTCCCCCTAGATCCCCGCCTCCCTTCCCTCCCCCCGACTTCCCAGAGCCCATACATGGTATAACTTTTGACAATCACAGTCTAAAATATCTCTACATTGAACTCAGCTTCTTGCTGTTACCCAAATTTTTAACAATTTACGTTATTACTAATTTTAAGCATAAGCTATCTGGAATTTCCTAGTCCCGTATTTGCTTTGTATATAATCAATCCATTTTTTCCAGTCTCGTTTATACTTCTCATTTGAATGTTCTTTAAGATATGCTGAAATTTTCGCCATTTCGGCTAAGTTTGTAACCTTTAAAGTCCATTCTTGAATTGTAGGCAGGTCTTCCTTCTTCCAGTATTGCGCCACCAAAAGTCTTGCTGCCGTTATTAAGTACAGAACCAAATTAATCTCTACTGCTACGAAGTCAGTACATATACCTAGTAAAAACAGTTTGGGAGTGAATTTTATCCTTTTTTTGAAGATATTTTGCAGGATCCACCAAATTTTTATCCAAAATGCCTTAACATTACGACATGTCCACCATATATGAAAATATGTAGCATCGAAAGAACCACATCTCCAACATTTAGGCTGAACATTTGAATACATAGAAGCAAGCTTTTTGGGATCTAAGTGCCATCTATAAAACATCTTATAAAAATTTTCTCTCAAATTTTGTGCTTGTGTAAATTTTACATTTCTTACCCATATTTTTTCCCATGTTTCCAACATTATAGGTTCTTCAATATTCTGAGCCCATTTTATCATACAATCTTTAACCATTTCGGTTTCTGAGTCCATCTGTACTAATACATTATATATCCTCTTTATGTGCATTAAACTTTGATCTCTTATTTGTTTAAACAAGTTATCCTCAGCTATTACAAAACCTATTTTTTGGTCTATTTTCCACCTGGCCTGTAATTGGCCATACTGAAACCACGTTTGAACTACCTTCTCTTTTTTAAGTACCTCTAAGGATTTTAATTGCAGCACCCCTCTTTCTGTATTAAGAAGTTGTCTATAAGTGGTTCTATCGTGTTTTTGTTCTATATTCATATTTTCAATTGCATGTCTAGGAATTGCCCACATGGGCAATTTGTCATTTAGTTTATGTTGATATTTTTTCCAAACCCGCAATAAGGCATTTCTTAAAATATGATTTTTGAAATTCTTATCCAGTTTTTTGTTGAATAACAAGTAAGCATGCCAACCATATACCAAATCATGTCCCTCAATATTCAATATTCTGTCATTGGTTAAATGGATCCAATCACTAATTGCAGATAAAGCCACTGCATCATAATATAATTTTAAATTTGGTAATTTCAATCCTCCTCTTTCACGTACATCTTGCATTATTTTCATCTTAACCCTCGGCTTCTTTCCTGCCCATACAAATTTGTTGATACCCTTCTGCCATTCTAAAAGGTTCGCATCTCTTTTAAGTATTGGTAACATTTGAAACAAAAGTAAAAATTTTGGTAAAATATTCATTTTCACTGCCGCTATCCTTCCCAACAAAGATAAATGCAGTTTCTCCCACCTTTTCATCTCCATTTGTATACTATGCCAGAGTGGTTCATAATTATGCTTGTATAATTTCCCATTTGAAGTTAAAATATTAACTCCAAGATATTTGACTTTTTTAACAACCTCACATCCTAACATCACTCCCAATTCTTCCTTCTGTTTGGTATTCATATTCATTGCTAATATTTTGGTTTTTCCTAAATTAATTTTAAATCCAGAGACTTGACCATATTGATTAATCGTATTCATTAAAACCTTACTGGATTCCTGCGGTTGTTTCAATATTATAACCAAGTCGTCCGCAAAAGCGCGGACTCTGTATTCTTGCTGTCTGATCTTGATCCCTTTTAAAGCATCCAAAGCCCATATCTTATTCAGCAATACTTCCAAAGTTATAATAAACAATAGTGGGGACAAAGGACAACCCTGTCTTGTACCTTTTTCTATTTGAAAGGAATCTGTTAAACTTCCATTAACTATAATTTGGGCTTTTTGCTGCTGATATATTGCACCAATTGACCTTAAAAAGCCATCTCCTATCTGCATTTTTTGCAGTATCTTCAACAAGAATTGCCAATTGACTCGATCAAAGGCTTTCTCAGCGTCCAAAAATATGAATGCGGCAGGGATTTGATTATTCTTTCCCAAGTATTCTAATGCATTAATAATTAACCTAACATTGCTCTTCATCTGTCTACCCTGTATAAAACCTGTTTGGTCAGTATGTATCAGTTGTTGGATAACCACCATTAACCTATTTGCTAATATTTTGGTAAAAATTTTATAATCTACATTAAGTAGTGAAATAGGTCTATAATTTTTCGGCTGAGTAAGATCTTGGTCTTCTTTGGGTATCAACGATATAAACGCTGTCTTCCATGAGGGGGGCACTTTACCTTCCGATTGAATTTTATTAAATAATTCTCTAAGAGGTTCTACCATTTCTAACTGTAAGTTTTTATAATAAACGGCTGTTAAGCCATCTGTACCTGGTGCTTTCCCTAGCTTTAATTGTTTGATTACCTGCAGGATTTCCCCAGAGGTTATTGGTTGGTTCAACCTATACCTATGTTCTTCGCTAACTAGGGGGATTTTCTCTTTATCTAAGTATTTATTTATATCTAAGTCCCTAATTTTGTCCCCTTTATACAACTCTGTAAAAAATTCTCGAAATCCCTTTTGGATCTCTTCCTGCTGAAACACTTCCTTCCCTCTGTAACACAGTAAATAAATTACTGTGACTTTATATTTCTACCTTTCTCAGTCTTATTTTGCCTTCAGTGTTGTTTGTATTGACATCTGAGACAATTGCAGGCTTTCCATTCAAGGCAGCCATAATGAACGTGAATGCAAATGGGTGTGATTATAGCCACTTCACAAACATAACTATATCAGTTGCACCTCGCTGCTTTATTACGGGGTAGGAGTCAGTCTGTTCTCACCCAAGAGCCAATCTGAATCTGAGTGAATGGTCAGGGAGGGCTGAGGAGGTACCTGCAACAAATGGGACAAAATAATCAAATAGGCAGGGCTGTCTCATTGCAGGCATATCACCCATAAGCCCTGATTGGAAACATATTCATTGGAAGCATAGGAAAAGATAGTACAAGTAGCCCAGAGGTGGTATTCAGCAGGTTCTGACCAGTTCTGGAGAACCAGTAGCAGGAAGTTTGAGTAGTTTGGAGAACCAGTAAATACCACTTCTGACTGGCCCCACCCCCATCTATTCTCTGCCTCCCGAGTCCCAGCTGATCGGGAAGGAATGGGGATTTTGCAGTATCCTTTCCCTGCCACACCCACCAAGCCACGCCCACCAAGTCGCACCCACAGAACTGATAGTAAAAGAATTTGAATCCCACCACTGAAGTAGCCCTTGACCTATGACCACAATTGAGCCCAAAATTTCTGTTGCTAAACAAGACAGTTGTTAAATTAATTTTGCCCCATTTTATGACCTTTCTTGCCACAGTTGTTAAGTAAATCACTGCAGTTGTTAAATGACTAACATGGTTGTTAAGTGAATCTGGCTTCCCTATTGACTCTGCTTGTCAGAAGGTCGCAAAAGATAACCACGGGATCCCAGGACATCATAAATGTGAGTCAGTTGCCATCATAAGCAATCCATCACGTTCGATATACACATGCCTGCCAGATTGATCTATCTAAGCCGGTCTTAAACTGATATACTAACAGTCTCTCTGGCCAGACTCTTAGTTTTCCCGACAACAACTGGAAATCCCGTATATAATCAGCAACCAGCCAACCTTCTGGCGTGATGCCATCAACTCCCCTTCAACCCTTTGTACCCAGGTCGGATCCTCAAACCGTTCTCGGAGGGTATCCAAAAAGAGACCACAATGCCGCAACTCTGGACTCTGTTCATTGTAGAGGTCCGCGGCCCAATCTGCGGCCTCTCCAAGACCCCCGCAATGGCTATCACTGTCCCATTGTGAAGTGTACAAATGGCCGAATCAGTCCATATGCTCTATTACGTGACCTAAGAAAATGGCTATTTTGTCTGGGTTACCATCAAAAGAGATCTTCAAGGAGGGAGGCTCCCAAGGACCACCCCCTATAGCCTGGCCTTTTGTACTTCCAGCTGGCCAAGTATAGACTGGATGGGCACTAGATACCATCTGTGGCGGCCAACGTTGACTTCTGTCGCCACTTAGCGGATCCCTTTGCTGTTGGGGTGGCAGCCTCAAAGGCAACTGTGGGCCCAGCTCCCTGCTACTGGCCTGTGTATGTTCCTGGAATGCATCCAACCTCCACCCAGATGACACCCAACCAACATCACCAATCACCATGACCCACGCCCTCAGCCACACCCCCACTCAGGGTTATCACAGCCTCCTTCTTGGTTAGCCGCATCCAGGCAGAAGAGTTACGTCAGAGTAAGCAGTTGCACCTGAGTAAAAGAGTTATTCTGCAAAGCGGTGAGGGAGGCCTTACAGAGCCACATGCAGCTACAGGCTCCGCCAACATCAGAGAGTCAACATCACCGTGGCAGCGTTGGTAGCATGTAAGCATGGCTGAGTGGGCGTGGCGATGGACGGGCTCCCCCCTGAATGGCAGCCCGAGGGCTGACATAACTGTCATAAATATGAGTCAATTGCCAAGTGTCTGAATTTTGTTCATATGACCATAGGGATACTGCAACGGTTGTGAGTGTGAAAAATGGGCATAAGTCACTTTTTTCAATGCCATTGTAACTTCAAATGGTCATGAATTGTTGTAACTCAAGGACTACCTGTTGTAAATATATCCCAGAGGAGGGGCCTCCAGTGCTTCTATACTATAGAAGATGGATTTTTTTTTGGACAATGTTTAGTATGAAGAGAAGCTTGTTTTAAATTTTACAAAAGTATCTTTTTTAATCTGGGAATAAAACTTTGAGGAATGGCTCATTCTATATTGTATTTAATGGATTTATAGGCTGCCCAATCCCGGAGGACTCCGGGTGGCTTATACATTTAACCTTATATATACATTTAACCTTCTTGCTGACTTAACCAGTTTTCTGCGTTCGTACAATATACCAAAGCACAAACTAATGAAATAAGCTGGGTTCCCAAAAATAACATTTCCCAAAAATTCCCACAACAAATGAAGCAAAGTTAACTAAGAAAGCTTAATATATTGTGGAAAAACACTTGCTAGTCCTGGTTAAACGTAGAGATTTCAGATTTCAACATTTTAATAGACCACTTTCACTCCACCCCAGAATATTATAACCTAATCAAAACCCAAATCCTTCATGTATCCAGTAGCCTCTAAGACAGTGTTTCTCAACCTTGGCAACCTGAAGATGTCCGGACTTCAACTCCCAGAATTCCCCAGCTGGCTGGGGAATTCTGGGAGTTGAAGTCCGGACATCTTCAAGTTGCCAAGGTTGAGAAACACTGCTCTAAGATTTGGCATTAGGAACTGCGGCACAAATCACAGTGGGGATGTAGCTTACACGTGATTGTTCTAAGACCCTTGGTTCAGTGGTGGGATTCAGATAATTTAACAACCGGCTCTCTGCCCTAATGACCAGCTGGGTAGGTGGGGCTCAGTGGTCATGTGACTGTGTGGGCATGGCCAACTCAATGTCACTCACGTTGATGGGCGCTTCTCCTTAGCTGTTACAATGTAAGAAGGGTTAACCGGAGAGGCAGTTTCTGTAAGCAGGGCAATAAAGATTAGGCTAGAAACAACACCAGAATGTTTCCTTCCTGCCTTCCTTATAGAATTAGCCCGGTAAAGTGAAAAAACAAAACAAAATGAGATTTCTTCCAACAACCAGTTCTCCAAACTGCTTAGAAAGTTAACAAACTGTTCTCGTGAATAGATGCAAACTGGCTGAATCCCACCACTGCCTTGGTTCTTGTAGTTAGTAATGCAGGTTTGAGACTAATTTCAAAGTGTAAAATATCTCCGTAGCTGAGATCTCCACTCCAGCTGTGTTACTGAATAGTGTAATGGTATGTGGGAATAACTTTGGGTGATAGGACGGAGAGGCACAGACTGAACAACCTAGTATGAAAAATAAAGAATGAGGCACAGTATAGGAAACATTTCTCTCTCGTTTTCCAGAAAGTAACAGGAAAGAAGGGGAGGAAATACCTTTAGTCTTGCAATATTCTGCTGATGTAACCTTACAATAAAGACAGAGCTAGCGCTTCTGGTTGTTCTTCTTGTCTGGGCTAACAGGTAGAGAGCCCAAACAGCCAGTGTGAATTCTAATCTTCAGTCCCCAGAATAGCAATAGCACTTAGATTTATGTACTGCTTTTTTTTTCAGTCCTCTCTTAAGAGGACTGTAAAAAGTCGGCATATTGCGCCCAAAAATCTGGCTCCTCATTTTGCTAACCTCAGAAGGATGGTAGGCTGAGTTAACTTTGAGCTATTCGGGATCGAACTCCTGGCAGTCAACAGAATTAACCTGCAATCCTGCATTCTAACCACTGCGCCACCACAGCTCTTAATATATTAATAAATAAATAAATAACAAATAAATAAAGAAATAAATAATGTCTCTGTGTGTATATATATATATTTATATATATATATATTTCTTGCATTTGCTCCAGGGCTCTGCTGATTCCTACACTAGCCGCCCATCATTGGATTCCGACGTGTCGCTAGAGGAGGAACGTGAAGGGGTGAAGCGCGAAGTGGAGAACCAGGCCCAGCAGCAGCTTGAAAAAGCCAAGGTATTGGATGGAGTGGGCATAATCTTGGTTTTTCTCAGATTAGATAGAGGGTTGCATCAGGTAAGAATGATTGCCCCTGTAACAGTGCAGGTTAGTATACTGCAGTCCACTTTTTTTATTGTTCAGTTGCTCTGCTTTAATTACGGAATTCCCCAGCTGGTTAAAACACTTGTCATCTTTCTCTGTTTTCCCACTCTTTCTGCCTTATTTTTCCTTCAAGCCACAGTGGATCAGCTAAACAGAGGAAGTTGTAACAGCTACAGAGTAGAATGTTATTGGCAATGCGAAAAGCTGCTGTTTGCACAGATTAATTCCTGGTAGCCCTAATGAATCTGAATTACAATTTGATTAAAAGAAAAATATCATAAGCAGTAGAGCTGTGAGATTATGTGACAACTATGAAGAGAAGTTGTAGGATTGCAGAAATGGCAGGTGCTATATTTATACTCATTTTTGGAACAAAATCTGAATTACTCCACAAAGTTGAGGAGGAGAGGAAAAAAGCAACTACTAATACTGATCTCTCTGAAGTTACTTATGCAGCCCCAAAAAAGGCACCATCCTTTTCTGCCAACCTAGCAGTTCGAAAACACGTTAAAAATGCAAGTAGAAAAATAGGAACCACCTTTGGTGGGAAGGTAACAACGTTCTGTGTGCCCTCGGCATTTAGTCATGCCGGCCACATGACCACAGAGACGTCTTCGGACAGCGCTGGCTCTTCAGCTTTGAAACGGAGATGAGCACCACCCCCTAAAGTCGGACACATATGTCCGAGGGGAACCTTTACCTTACCTTTACCTGTAACAAAGTAATAGCTATTATTATTGTTGTTGTTGTTGTTGTTTCTCTTTAGTATGTTGTGCTAGGTCTTATTTTCTTTAATTTGGTACACCAGTTGTTGAATTTCAGTTTCTTTCATATTTCAAACTATGTACATGAAAATATGTTTTCTTTAGAATATTTTTGTGGTTTTTAGTAATAATTATAAATTTTATCATGAGGTTTTACATATTTTTATAGAGTTATTCATATGTGGTAGGCCAGTGGCAACATAGGATCTGCGAATGTTTGCATTTTCATTTGAATGCTTCTTTAACTACTTTGCAAGTATTACTGAGATCTGGGCAGCTCTGTGTTTATGTTCTTTTATATGGAAGGTTTGCATTTTGGTACTTAAAGTTTGGGTTTTCTTTTATATGGAAGGTTTGCATTTTGGTACTTAAAGTTTGGGTTTTTTAAAAAATATATATCTTGAAATAAAGTTTCATTTTGTTTATCTCCAGTGAGATTTGTCCATCTTTCAGGACACAGTTGAGGGGTGGGGAAAAATAGCGATGAATTTTCTGGTCATCATGCCTATATGCCCCATGGCCAGGAGGTGGCACTATGGAAATTATTTCAACATTTGCCTTTTTAATTATTAAAAAGGCATCAGAGAATGTGAAAACTTCATTTCTAATGCCTGCTGGGTTTAGAGATTGTGAATATTAGGTGAAGTGCCCTCCGTGACGGCTGAGCTTCCGAACTACTATGACAAAACTGTAGTTGGGAGCAAAATGTGAAGGACCAGGAAGCTTGAAGGAGAAGAATTTTGGAACCTCAAGCTTTCTTCCCTGCAGGCCTCAGCATTTACTAGGAGGGAAAAATACTAAAAAGGAAAAGCTTTCCTTTTTCTATTCAGGTTTCCATTGATCCATTCCATCTCCTCTTCCCACTTTTATTTTTCCCCCATCAACATTCAGCCAGCATTCGACTTCCTGGGAGGAGCTTACTGGTGGAAGCAGCAAAAAATCAGCTGCCTCCGAATTCCTGGCTACGTACCTGATTAGAGGATCTTCCATCTGACGTCTTATCAGGTTTTCTTATCCTTCAGGCAAGAGGGAAAGAAGAAACTGTTTTGCTGGCAAATGCTCTTCGATTTTTGCAGCTTTTGTGCTTGCAAGGAAAGGGGGGCTAGCCCAAGGCAGAACGGCTGTCCGTGCTGGGAACTTCAAACTGCCTTGTGCAGGACAAAGTAGGTCTCTCCCACTCTGCTCTAAGTTTTGTTTGATTTAATCTTATCACGAGCTGAATCCGTTTACTGCGAGGACAATAATTGCTTATCAACATTTTAGCTTCTTCTCTTTTTCTCCTCCGAAAAATTATTTACTCAGAGGCTTTTAAAATGGCGCCGAGCAGGCTGGTTTCTCCGGTAATAACGAACACTTTTTGCTAATTCTCACAAGACTTCAAAAGAATTCAAAACAAAAGAGATAGCTTATCACATGTTTTGGTTTCACAATAGAAGAATTTTACTCCTTCATTAACTTTGCTTATTTGGAAGTTAAATGGTGATGAATCTGTTGAACGGTCTTGTTACAATGTTTACTCACTGAAACTTTTGCCAAGCCTTAAACTTCAAAATAAAAGCCTCTTTACTTAAAGCTGCATATTTAGGCAATAGAGTTTTATTAACTGCAGGCAGACAAATTTTGAAATGGCCTCAAAACCAAATATTAACTTGAAGTCGTCACCCTCTACTTCCAGGGGCACATCCTCAGTGCCTGGTACAAAGCTGCAGCCTCCGCTTCCTACGCCCCCTGCTGGGGATGTGTTAACGAAAGAATTTTTTCTGAGTAATCTAAGCGAGGCTCTTAATGCACAGACAATTAAAATGGAAGATAAATTTAGAGATAATAGAGAGGAGAGAAAAGAGGAAATAAAAGAAATGAAAGAAGAAATTAAAAGTGAAATTAAAAGTGAAATAAAAGGACTTAAACAGGAGTTGTATGAGAAATTTGAGGCTAAGGTTGATAAAATTAGAGACGACATGCTGAGTCTTGTAACTGTATTAACAGAACATATTTCTGGAGTGGAAGATACTCTAGAGGTTCTTAATGATGCCAATGCTAACTTGACATTGAAAACAGAGGTGGTGGAACAAAAAGTGGAAAATGCTGAAAAAGAAATTATTATGATACAGTACCGACAAATGGAGTTCGCATTAAGAGTAAGGGGGCTGCGTGAGGAGAAACAGGAGAACCTGAAACAGATCCTATCGGAAGCTTTTGACCGCCTGATGGGAAGACCAGGGACCAACCAAGGCTGGCAAATTGACAAAGCTTACCGCGTTAACTCCTGGCTGGCAAAGCAGAAGCAGCTTCCTCGAGACATCGTTATATATTTTACTACAAGAGAGTTCAGAAATATGGTACTGCAAGCGTCTTATAACACTAAGCTTCAAATTGGCGGTCAAGACCTGGCTGTTTTGAAAGAGATACCACCTCAAATGTTAAGAGCCAGAAGAGACTACGCTTTTTTGGTCGAAGAACTCAGAAATCGTCAGATACAGTATAGATGGGATGCACCATTTGGCATCATATTTACATTTGATAAGCAAAGGTACCGCCTCAACTCTGTATGGAAAGCCCGAGATTTTTATTATAATATATTGAAGGCCGGACACCCTGCACCATCTGGACCTAGAGAAAGACCACAAGAAGGACAGGATAGACAGCAAACTACACAACCACCAGACAAGATGGAGCATCTCTCTTCTCTAGAAGTGCAAGGTGCTATGGAACCAAGACCTAGCCGCATGACTACTAGACGTATGGAGAAACAAGCTAAGAGGCAACAGCATCAACAATCATCGGCCATCGATCAAGGAACTACAACAACAAATCTGGAAGCAGTGGGAGGAGCTAGACCTAAGGTTAAACAGGCCGTGCAGGAAGCTCTAAAAATGCTTCAACCAACCAAAGATGACAACTAAGATTTTAACATGGAATGTCAACGGACTGAACTCTCCACAGAAGAGGAAGAAAATATTTCATTATCTTAAACAGTTTAAGAACGATGTAATTTGTTTGCAAGAAACTCATATCAAGTCAACTGATCAAAAATATTTGATCAACTCAAAACTTGGTCAACATTTTGCAGCTTCTGCTATGGAAAAGAAGAATGGTATAGTTGTATACTTAAGAAAAGATATGAAAGCTGAATTAATAGAAGCAGATCCCTTCGGAAGATATATTGCTTTAGACTTAATCTTAGAAGGGAAAAAGACATTACTTTTGGGAATTTATGCTCCCAATCAACAGCAAGATAGATTCTATAGAAATCTTCATGCTAAATTAGTACAGTGGGACTATAGTTCCTGTATACTATTGGGTGACTGGAATGGAGTGATAGACACTAAGAGAGATAAGAAGATTTCCCGCCTAAATACCAAGATGCGAGCAAAGTTACCCAAATCTTTCTTTGACATTATGGATGATTTTGAATTGAGAGATATCTGGCGAGAAAGAAATGCAGAGGAATATGACTTCACTTTCTTCTCGGACAGGCATCAATCCCTTTCAAGGATCGATTTTATTCTAACCACTAATGATTTGCTTTCTAGGGTCAAGAAAACAAAGATTGCAGCTAGAGTCCTTTCGGACCATAACCCAGTTTGGATGGAGTTGGGAAGGGTAGTGCAGGCAAGAAGGTTTTGGAGACTGAATGAAAATTTATTTAGATATGAAAACTATATTAATGATTGTAAAAAATTACTATCTGAATATTTTGTTTTGAATATGAATAAGGGTACATCTATGGAATTTGTATGGGATGCAAGCAAAGCGTATATGAGAGGAGTTTTGATGAATATAAATAAAACACATAGAAATAAGCAAGGGTTAAAACGAACAGAACTGGAAGAGGAAATTAAGAGAAAAGAGCTGGAGTTAACAAGGAAACCAGACGATACAAAGGTTAAGGAAGCTATTAACATATTAAAATCTCAATTTGACATGTTGATCTCTGACCAGGTAGCTACTAATTTATTATATGCAAAACACAATACTTTTTGTAATGCAAACAAACCTGGCAGATGGTTAGCTTATCAGATTAGGAAAAAAAGGAAAACTCGAAATATATCTAAACTGATTTACAGAGGGAAGGAGGTGTTCCAACAGGAAGAGATTCAAAAGGCTTTCTGGGAATTTTTTACAGAACTGTATAAAGGGGATAAAATTAATGGTTTAGACATAGACAAATATTTAGACAAGGAGAAAATACCTTCAGTTAGAGAAGAACACAGGCAAAAATTGAATCAACCAATAACCTCGGGGGAAATCCTGCAGGTAATTAAGCAATTAAAGCCAGGGAAAGCACCAGGTACAGATGGCTTGACAGCGGTTTACTACAAAAACTTACAGTTAGAAATGGTAGAACCTCTTAGAGAATTATTTAATATGATTCAAACGGAAGGTAAAGTCCCTCCATCTTGGAAGACAGCGTTTATATCTTTGATACCCAAAGAAGATCAAGATACTACTCAACCCAAAAATTATAGACCCATTTCATTACTGAATGTAGATTATAAAATTTTTACTAAAATATTAGCAAATAGGTTAATGTTGGTCATTCAACAATTGATACATACGGACCAAACAGGTTTTATACAAGGGAGACAGATGAAAAGTAATGTCAGATTAATTATTAATGCATTAGAATATTTGGGAAAGAACAACCAGATCCCTGCTGCGTTTATATTTTTGGATGCTGAGAAGGCCTTTGATCGAGTTAACTGGCAATTTCTGCTGAAGATATTGCAAAAAATGCAGATAGGAGATAATTTTTTACAGTCAATTAAAGCAATATACCAACAGCAAACAGCACAAATCATAGTCAATGGAAGTTTAACAGACTCTTTTCAAATTGGAAAAGGTACAAGACAGGGTTGTCCTTTGTCCCCATTATTGTTTATTATAACTTTGGAAGTATTGTTGAATAAAATACGGGGCTTGGATGGTTTAAAAGGGATCAAGATTAGGCAGCAAGAATATAGAGTCCGCGCTTTTGCGGATGATTTGGTCATAATATTGGAACAACCGCAGGAATCCAGTATGGTTTTAATGAATACGATTAATCAATATGGTCAAGTGTCTGGCTTTAAAATAAACTTAGGAAAAACCAAAATATTAGCTATAAATATGAATATTAAACAAAAGGAAGAATTAGGAGTGATGCTAGGATGTGAGGTAGTTAAAAAAGTCAAATATCTTGGAGTTAACATTTTAACTTCAAATGGGAAATTATATAAGCATAATTATGAACCACTTTGGCATAGCATACAGACAGAGATGAAAAAATGGGAGAAATTGCACTTATCTTTGCTGGGCAGGATAGCGGCAGTGAAAATGAACATTTTACCAAAATTTTTATTTCTTTTCCAAATGTTACCTATACTTAAAAAAGATGCGAACCTTTTAGAATGGCAGAAGGGTATCAACAAATTTGTGTGGGCAGGAAAGAAGCCGAGGGTAAAGATGAAAATAATGCAAGATGTACGCGAGAGAGGAGGATTGAAACTACCTAATTTAAAACTATATTATGATGCAGTGGCATTATCTGTAATTAGTGATTGGATTCATTTAACCAATGATAGAATATTGAACATTGAAGGACACGATCTGGTATTTGGTTGGCATGCTTACCTGTTATTCAACAAAAAATTGGATAAGAACTTTAAAAGTCATATTTTGAGAAATGCTTTATTGCGGGTTTGGAAGAAATACCAATATAAATTAAATGACAAGATACCCATGTGGGCAATTCCTAGACATGCAATTGAAAATATGAATACAGCACAAAAACAGGACAGATTTACTTACAGACAGCTTCTTACCTCGGAAAGGGGGGTATTACAATTAAAATCTTTAGAGGTATTAAAAGAGGAGAAGGTAGTTCAAACATGGTTCCAGTATGGGCAATTACAGGCTAGGTGGAAAATAGATCAAAAAATTGGCTTTATTCAAGTTGAGGATAATCTGTTTAAACAAATAAGAGATCAAAGCTTAATGCATATAAAGAGGATATATAATGTATTAATACAGATGGATTCGGAAACAGAATTAGTTAAAGATTGTATGATAAAATGGGCTCAAAATATTGAGGAACCAATAATGTTGGATACATGGGAAAGAATTTGGGTAAGAAATGTGAAATTTACACAAGCTCAAAATCTGAGAGAAAATTTTTACAAGATGTTTTATAGATGGCATTTAGATCCTAAAAAGTTGGCTTCTATGTATCCGAATGTACACCCTAAATGTTGGAGGTGTGGTTCTCTCGATGCTACATATTATCATATATGGTGGACCTGCCAAAAGGTTAAGGCATTTTGGATAAAAATATGGTGGGTCATGCAAAATGTTTTTAAAAAAAGGATAAAGTTTATTCCTCAGTTATTTTTACTAGGTATATGTACTGATTTTACAGTGGTAGAGACCAATTTGATTCTGCACCTGATAACTGCAGCAAGACTGTTGGTGGCGCAATATTGGAAGAAGGAAGACTTGCCTACAATCCAAGAATGGACATTGAAAGTAACAAACTTAGCTGAAATGGCTAAAATATCGGCATATCTCAAAGATCATTCAAATGAGAGATATAAACGAGACTGGAAAAAATGGATTGACTATATACAAAATAAATACGGGACTAAGAAATTCCAGTTAGCCTATGCTTAAGATCAGAAATGATTTAAACTGTTAAAAGTTAGTTCAGTAAGAAGAAGCTAAGTTCAATCTAGAATGTCATTAATTTCTTTATTTCTTTTTTCTCAATAGATTTTAGACTGTGTTAGTTAAAAATCCATACCGTGTACGGGTTCTGGGAAGTCGGGGGGGGAAGGAGGAGGGGGGATGGGGGGGTGGAGGGAGGGAGGGGTACACACAACAAAAAAAAATTGTATTTCAATGTCTTAATGATTGACAAATGATGACATATTTGTGTTTGTTTTTTTTAAAGAAAAATAAAAAAGTTCTCTCAAAAAAAAAAAAAAAAAAAAAAGAAACAAAAAAACAACATTCAGCCAGCATTCCATATGCCCTGCCTTGTTTGTTTGCTTGTTTGCAATGAAAAGGATCGACATAAAGCAGTTTAAAGCATGGTCTGGGGACAGAAAGAGGATGATGGAGCTTTGGAATGGCTGAAACATGCTGTTCCAGGAGTGACAGAGAGATGGGCAACCCAGAAACTTATCTTCTTACCACACTTTAGGAATATATTAGAAAAAATATAATCCATGTACCCATCTCATTAAAGAAAGGCAGTGGAAACAGAAGAAGAAGAAGTCCTATGCTTAGGCCCCTGTGACAAAAAAGTGAATCCTGCTTAGATGTAGGTAATCTCCAAACAGTGTTGTGCCAAAAGGATCAACAAAGGCTGAGTGGTGTCTTCCTTGGAAGGCATGGTCCAGCTTTCTTGTTTGTGAATCTCTATAACTCAGGGATGTCAAACTCAAAGCCCGGGGGCTGGATCCAGCCTGCGGGGTGCTTAGATCTGTCCCGCAGAGCTGCCCTGGAAACAGTGAAGGACCGGCCCGCGGTGCCTCTTCCAGTGAAAACAGAGCTCTGTTTTCATCACTGGCAGAGGGTTGCAGGAGCCCATCATAGCCAAAAACGGAACTTGAGAGGCCTCCCAAGCTCCTTTTTTGCTAGCAGAGGGTTGCAGAGGGTTGCAGCTGAAAACAGCTTGCGAGGGCTGCCCTCAGCCCTCCTGAGCTCTGTTGTTGCTGGCAGAGGGTTGCAGGAGGCTGCTGCAGCCAAAAACTGAGATTGGGAGTCCATTTTCACTAGCAGAGCGTTCGGGCTACCACAGGCACCCCCAACATGAGTGGCGTCAAGCTGGCCACGCCCAGCCCAGCCGCTCAAGGCCAAACACAACCCTGATGCAGCTCTCAATGAAATTGGGGTTGACACCCCTGCTATAACTGTTCTTGGGTGTTCTTTGAGCAAATCAAGGTGACAGAAATAGGAGAAAGAAGAGGACAGACATTTTATCTAAGATGTTATTTTAGATTGGGAGTGACTGGCACCGATCATTCATCTTTGATTTCTTCTGCTCCTCAGAACAAACCAGTTGCATTTGCTGTCCGTACTAATGTCAGCTACTGTGGCGCATTGGATGAAGAATGTCCTGTGCAGGGATCTGCCATCAACTTTGAAGCCAAAGACTTCTTGCATATTAAAGAGGTGGGCACTGGATAGCAACCTGCATTTGGATTTATGAGAGATTGCTGCTGCGAGGGGTAGGAGTAGAAAGGGGATGGTTTACGGGTAGTCCTCGATTTATGATGACAATTGAGACCAGAATTTCTGTTCTAAGCAAAACAGTTGTTAAGTGAGTCACATACTTGATTTTATAACTGTTTTTGCCATAGTTGTTAAGCAAATCACTGCTAAGTGAATCATTCAGTTGTTTAGCTAGTCTGGCTTCCCCCTTTGACTTTGCTTGTCAGAAGTCAACTGGGAAGGTTGGAAATAGTGATTACATAATTCCGGGATGCTGCAACCATTGTAAATATAAGCTGGTACCAAGCACCTGTGTTTTAATCATGTAATTGTGCGGATGTTGCAACGGGCATAAGTGCGAGAACTAGTTGCAAGTCCCTTTTTTTCAGGGCCATTGTAACTTTGAATGGTCACTAAACGAATTGTTGTAAGTTGAGGACTATCTGTACAGTGTGGTGAGTTTAGACCAGTGTTTCTCAACCTTGGCAGCTTTTAGAGCGTGAACTTCAACTCCCAGAATTCCGATTTGAAAGTCGCTTCTCAAAAAATGTTCCCAAACCTTCTATATAGAAATGCAGTTTAGTTTTTCAAATTGAAATGGGCATTTAGATAGGAGACTCCTAAGGCTCCAAGCAAAACTGTCCGCAGGATCTCAAACTTTCACCAGAAGGATGAAAACTGCATCATGCTGTTGTGATGCAAGCAGAACCCATCTAATATGGGTGTGCATGTATCTATACATGTACATAAGAGGTGGAGCTTATGTTGTGACACTGCAGAAGACTTTCCTCATTCTTCTCCATATGCCAATCTTCCCTGTGGATGTCCAGGTTAGGTAGCGAAATTATACAACCCAGAAATAGACAAAGTTGAAGTACTTGTATATTATTGCCAAGAAAACAACATAGATGTATTGATGGAGATCCCAGGAGCTGTCTCACTTCATTTTTGAAAAGCCTAGAACTGTTTCTCAACCTTGGCAATTTTGAGATGTGTGGCCTTCAAGTGCTAGAAAGCTTGGGTGGATTCCATAAGCAAGCTGGCTGGGGAATTCTGGGAGTTGGTCCAGATAACTTAAAGTTGCTAAGGTTGAGAAACACTGGCCTAGGAAGTATGGATTGGGTTGCAATATGTAACATGATTTCAAAATCTTAATTAAAGTTCAGGTAGTGCTTGATTTACAACTGTTGGAATGATGATGGCCTTGCAAAGGGTACTATACAACCTATAAGGCATTTCTGGCTGTCATAAAATGTCAGAGAGAGATAGATGGAAAAAGGTATGTATTTTGGGAGCTTGGCAACTGTTTTACATTTATGATGGGTTGCAGCGCCCCACAGTCAAATGACTACAGTTTGCAATATTTGCTCGTCAGTTTCTGGAAATTCTGGTCCCAATTGTAGTTGTAAATAAGTTATAAATGTGAACATATGTATTTCTGTAATTTATGTGCTGCTCAGTTTTAAAAAGGCTTCCATTTGATTGCAATAATGATAGGAAAAGAATAAAAGAAAGTATAATAATAACTCCACTCCAATAACAGCAATTCATCTTCCGTTCCATTATCATACCAGGGAGAAGATCAGTTCTTGCTATTAACTTTGCAAAGATTTTCTGGAAGAAACAAGTCATAGTGGCTTTTTTTGACTGCCAGCAGGCCTGGGGCTGACTGCTTGTTAAACAATTCCCTATTTAACTGGTTATTTCATCCAAATCCAATACAGGTTGAGGAAGAGGAGGAGGAAAAAGTAACGTGTTTCCCCAAAAATAAGACAGGGTCTTATTTTCTTTTGACCCCCGAAATAAGCACTTGGCCTTATTTTCGGGGAGGTCTTTATTATTTTTGAGGTGCAGAATGCGACAAGTGTAGTCATCTCATGGCTGCTGCTGTGTGGCAATATTTTTGGGGAGGGCTTATTTGGGGGGGGTTATTTTACCACATGCGCTCAAAAGCCCGACTGGGCTTATTATCCAGTGAGGTCTTATTTTTGGGGAAACCAGTTAGTTATTCAGGAAAGAGAATTAGATGGCATGACACCCAGGTGCCACACTGTTCACACATTGATATGTTTGTAAAAAAAAAACCACACAAAACTTTTTTAAAAAAATGAAAGGGAAGTGGGGGAAATAGAAGAAATAAAAGTCAGGCTTTTAAGAGCCCTAAAAGTGTAAATTGGGTATAGTTTAATTTAGGCCTAGCATCTCATTCCTTGGTTTCTGTATCCAGAAGATCAACTGTTTAATTTTAAAACAATTTTCATTCCAGGGATGTAGCTTCCCAGTATTAGAGGAACAGATGCTTAGCTATAATGGCTACCCACCAAATGCTATGTTTAATGTATTAGTACTCATACTAAAAATATATAATTAGGAGGGGGAAAGCACTTTCGAAGTTCTGCTCTGATCCGAATAGCTTTAGAAGACAAGACAGGGATATATGTGGGCAGACAGACCCTATCCCCTCTTTTTTTCTTCTTTAACCGAAAAGCTGAGTTCACTATCTGACTTGCACATGACTTTCTTAGCCAAGAGAAAGGTTCACACATCAAGCTAAACCTTAAACCATGTTCTACAAACCACAAAGGCCCAGGCAAAATAAATCACATTATGATTGTGTGTGATTCATGATTTTAGCCCAGTGTTTCCCAACATTGGCAATTTTTTTTAATTAAACAAATTTATATAGCAACCAAATGATGTGTAAGATGGCTCTGGGTGACTTACAACATTTAATTTTTTTAAAAAAATCCATCATATAATAAAACCATTAAAAAAGCACTCCCCCACTCTGCATGACAACCACAATACAATCAGATTAACCACTTGATCAACTCTGTTTCCATTTGTAGTTGTTAGGGCTGCTGACAAAGCCGTGTCTTTAGGGCCTTTCAGAAAAACAGCAGGATTGCTGGCCCAACTGCACCTGAGGGACAATGAAGTTCCATAAAGAAGGGGCCATCACCAAGAAGGCCCTTTTTTTTGTGGTCCCACCAGATCACAATTCCTAATCGATGTGACCCACAACATGCCTCGCCTTCCTGTCCTGATGGGAAGAGGTAATGGGGAGAGGTGTTGCTTCAAATAACCTGGCCGGAACTGTGGTGGTGCATTGCTTAGGAATGCAGTATTGCAGGCAAACTCTGCCCACAGCCGCTAGTTCAATCCTGACTTGCTCTATCCTTCCAAAAGTCAGTAAAATGAGGATCCAGATTGTTGGGGGGCAATACACTGACTCCATAAACCAAACGGAGAGTCATATGAAGCACTACAGGGTGGTATGTAAGTCTAAGTGCTTTTGCTATTTAAAGGTGATAACCAGCACCTTGAAGTATACCTAAAATTTTACATACAATGCAGTGGTGGGTTTCAAAAATTATTAGAATCTCTTCTGTAGGTGTGGCCTGCTTTGTGGGAGTGGCTTGATGGCCATGTGACCAGGTGGGAGTGGCTTGCCAGCTGTGTGACTGGGTTGGCGTGGCCCCCTTTAAAATGTGGTGAAACTCACTTAACAACGCTCTTGCTTAGCAACCAAAATGTTGGCTCAGAAACTGGCATTTGAAGCACACAAGTCTTAAAGCTGTCAAGTTACAAGACCCTTGCACCCCCTAACTCTTAAAAAAACCCCAGGGGTGTTCAAACTTGACAGCTTTAAGACTTTAAGGTTTAGACAGGACTCTTAGAGGCGGGCGGGGCGATTGGTGAGCCAGCCAATCAGTGAGCGGCGGGCGGTGCAAGCGTGGTGCAGAGGGGGAGGGGAAGGAAGCTGGAACCGATTCTAAACGGCACTGTAGATTTGTGGAACCTCTTCTATAGAAGAGGTTAGAACTGGCAGGAACCCACCCCTGATACAATGCCTTGTGGGGTGGGGGGACCTTCAATCCCTTGAATTTTCCACAATGGTTGTATTGTTAAGCCCACACATTTGGAAGCTATATAGGTTAAAAACATTAGTCTAGCTCAGTGATGGTGAACCTTTTTGTTGTTGGGTGCCAAAAATGTGAGGGCACGCAATAGTGCGTGTGTGTGCTCACACCGGTAATGTAAAGCACGGCCCCACCACACACACCACTGCTCGCCTCCAAGCTGATCTTGGTATTTCCTCTGGGGGCCCGTTGGGCCTATTTTTCGCCATCCCCAGGCTCAGGAGGCTTTCTTGAAGGCTGGGGAGGGCAAAAACGGTGTCCCCTGGCCCTCCGGAAGGTCGAAATCACGCATGCTGGAGCTGACGGCTCATGTGCCAGCAGATATGGCTGCACGTGCCACCCGTGGTCCGCATGCCGTAAGTCGCCATCATGGGTCTAGCTTATCTGCATAACAGTGAAGTGGAGATTAAATTGGAGATCAAGCTTATGGCTTTTCCTGTGATATTTTCCTCAGAAATACAGCAATGACTGGTGGATCGGGCGGCTAGTGAAGGAGGGGGGAGACATCGCCTTCATCCCCAGCCCACAGAGGCTGGAGGCCATACGGCTGAAACAGGAGCAGAAAGCCAGGTGAGATGGGAGAAGTATATAGAGCGTTTAATTCCGACAATAGAAGAAGACATAAAAAGTGTCTCTGGTCATAAATTTGTGAGTATGTCATGTGCCTTCCCACACTAAAGCTCTTGGCTAACCAACTGAGCTTCCAATGTATAGAATTCTGTGTGTGTGCAAATTTTTAAGTTACTTTGATGCTTCTTTTAAGGGCAATTTCAATGGAAAATAATTTGGAAGGTCAACAGTCATGTCAATATTTATTAATAAAATGGATCTGTGGGGAGAGATGTGTCATATTACAGTTGATGGATTCTGAATCTGTAAACACACAACACAATCCTAGGGTCTTACCATATATTTGCTTTCCTCTCCTACATTAGGCAATCTGGGAATCCTGCTGCCAGCAACAGGCGATCGCCTCCCCCGTCATTAGGTAAAGACATAAGGAGAATTAACTTCTGCTGGGTTTTTTTTTATTTTGCATTTTTTAAAACCTTTTTTCCACCTTGCATGTTTCACCTGTGCATGGAAAATGGGGTGGTGATGAAAAAAGAGGGGACAGCTACTAAAGGAAGGAGGGTTCACTAGATGTGAGATGAATGTTGCCTGGATTCTCAGCAAGAAATGTGTGGCGTGAAGTTGGTAACACCTTTTAGGAGTAAGGCAGATGTTAAATGAAATCTTCAGTAGCTAAGAGCCTTTTCCCATAATTAGCAGGGGGGAAAAAAATCCAAAATCCGCTAGCAGCTAATTTAAATAGTGTAGAAAAAGGGATATCTTAGTCATTAGATTTTGCTTACCTTGGCTTGTCTCAGAAATAGCATTTTCAGTTGTAAGTGCAAACAATGACTTCCAATCCTGTAGGTTGAATACAGATAGTCCTTGATTTACAATAGTTCATTTAGTGATCATTCAAAGTTACAAGAGCATTGAAAAAAGAGACTTATGACCATTTTTCATGCTTATGACCATTGCAACATCCTCATGGTCGCATGATCAAAGTTCAGGTGCTTGGCAAGTGGTTCATATTTATGATGGTTGCAGTTTCCCAGAGTCATGAAAATCACCTTTTGCAAATGTCTGACAAGCAAAGTCACTGGGGATGTCAGTTTCACTTAACAACCACATTACTAATTTTAAAAACCTGCAGTGATTCACTTAACAATCTTGGCAAGAAAAGTCGTAAAATGGAGCAAAACGCACTTAACAAATGTCTCGCTTAACAACAGAAATTTGGGGCTCAATTGTGGTTGTAAGTCAAGGACTACCTGTAGGTGTGTGTACATGTCCTGCTGCCTTTGGGAAATAATGTCAAGCATTTTCTGGGAGAAGCTTCCTTGTCCTGTTGCAATTCCAGGAGATCAAATCTCCATCCCTACAGAACTCTGGTCCTTCACAAAGCTTTTCTCTTGCTAGTTCATGATTGTTGACAACCCCGCATCTCTTTTTTTTCTCTTCTAACAAGCTAAGCAGAAGCAAAAGCAGGTAAGGCCTTAATGCTGGGGTTCCTTTCTTGGATGCTACTCCCTTTCTCCTCCAGACAACTCCCAAGAAAAAGGAAGGGTGACTTCTGAGGCTGTCTTGTCTAACGTCATATTTGAGCAGGCTGGATGCTAGGATAAATCTGAGAGCCCAGCTTCCTGGTGTCAAAATAACAGTTCAAGAATGGTGGGGTTTCCTGTATCACAGGACTTTCAAAAGGCAGATTGGGGCTGGAGTCTATTTATCTTACAGAGAACCTGAAGCACCTCAACTGGGGTGTGATATTGTAGCAAAAGGAAAACAAAATGGATCCCGGGGGGAGGTGGAAGTGATCCTGATGTTTGAGTCATATGTGTAAAGTATTTGGTGAAATGTGAGGCTGGAAGAAACCCCTGTCTACCTTTACCACTTCCCCTTTTTCTCCTTATGATTGGCAGCAGACATTTAGCTGCAGAATAGGGGGGAAGCCACTTCCTGTGACACATTGTCTTTTTTACAGACAGAGCACATCCCTCCATATGACGTGGTTCCTTCCATGCGGCCAGTGGTGCTGGTGGGTCCCTCACTGAAAGGATACGAGGTATGGGGATGGGCAAGGGGATGAAATTCACTCCTATGTTCTGTCCTAAACCCACACCAGATGTCCTAGTACTGCAGTGGTGGGTTACGACCGGTACACCCCGGTACAAGCGTACCGATGCCTGCTGGGAGCATCAGGTACTGTTCCGGTACGGTGCTCTGGAGGGCCCACCCGCCCGCCTGCGCTCCTTACCTGTATTTGAGCTGTTCGGGTCATAAGCGCACATGCACAGAGCGTATGGCCCCTGCGTGACGCTCCACCAAGCAGCTGGCGGAGCAGCTGCATTGCAGAGGCATTGCAGAGCATCGCGGGCGGTAAGTACGCATGGATGCACTGCATGCGTGCTGTGCGCGTTCATGTGGTGGCCGCCTGGCCCCGTTGCACCGTACTGGTTGCAACGGTATCCGGAACCCAACACTGTAGAACTGGCTGTGGTTTCAGCTAATTAGTGTCTTCGCTCACCTCCCAATTCACCTGTCCTTCTCTTTCCTCCAGGTGACAGACATGATGCAGAAAGCTCTTTTTGATTTCTTGAAGCACAGATTTGATGGCAGGTGAGGCATTAAAAAAAAACCCAAACACTTTCTCTCCCGTCACTCTAACCTCCCACCCACCATCTCCTAAGGCTGAGGTGCGGAACTATGGCCCCTTTCTGACCTGTGGACTTCAACTCCCAGAATTCCTGAGCCAGCCATTCTAGAAAGGGCCCCCAATAACGATGGATACATGGGAAAAGATATGGGTAAGGAACGTAAAATTTACGCAAGCCCAAAACCTGAGTGAGAACTTCTATGTTTTATATGAGGCACTTAGATCCTACAAAATTGGCTTGTATGTATCCAAATTTACAACCTAAATGCTGGAGATGTGATTGTGTTGATGCTACGTATTACCATATATGGTGGACTTGTAAAAAGGTTAAAGCATCCTGGATAAAAATATGGTGGATTATGCAAAATATTCTTAAAAAGTGGATAAAGTTTACTCCTCTGTTAGGTATGATTACAGACTGTACAGTTATAGAGACTAATATGACTTTGAACCTTACAACGGCAGCAAGATTATTGGTGGCGCAGTACTCGAAGAAGGAAGAACTACCTACTATCCAAGAATGGACACTAAAAGTAACAAACTTAGCAGAGATGGCTAAAATATAGGCATATCTTAAGGATCATTCAGATGAGAAATACAAGCTGGAATGGAGAAGATGGATTGATTATATTCAGAATAAATATGGGACTAAGAAATTCCAGATAGCTTATGAATGAATGAGCAAGGAAGGATACAATTTGCTTAAAGTTAGCTTTACAAAAGGGGAGTTAAAGTACAAGTGAGGGATGATGCTAAAGTCTGTTAGCTTATCTTAGAATATGGATGTTAATGTTTATACCCTGTATTTGCTCTGGGGGGTTGGGCGGGAGAGTTGGGTTAGGGGGGGGAGGTATATATTTGTAAAATATAAAAATTTTATAAAAAAGGGCCATTATTCCTCACCCCTGTCCTAAGGGCATTTAGCAGAGCCATCCTATCTTTCAGAATCTCCATCACACGTGTTACAGCAGATCTGTCCCTGGCCAAGCGCTCAGTGCTCAACAATCCTGGGAAACGGGCCATCATTGAGAGATCTACAACACGGTCTAGTATCGGTGAGTCCTAAATAATTGGGGTCAGTCTAGGCCTTGATTCATTTCCAGAAGAACCTCAGTTTGGAGAGTGTCTCTGCCACCTAGAAGCTTGATATCTTCAGGGATCGACATCATCTTTTTAAAATTGGGCTTACTATTGCTTTATAAACACTGTACAGAGATTTGAAACCTGGAGTCAGCAGTGAAATAGGCCTGGAAAATGTTATCTTATAAAAAATATAGGCAAGCAACATTCTTCTTTTCTAAATTATTTTTGGGTTCAGCTTCAGAGTTGCATAATCCACCTGAGACCTTATTAAAGAAATTCCAAGCTGAAGCTGTTTAAAAGTGGCAATGTATTTATGAAAAATTAGCAACAGTACTACAGAACTAGTTTTATAAGCATCATACCTTGAAAGGCAAGGAAAATCCCTCTTTCCCATTTTTATTGTTGCTGCAACTATTTCATTGGTTAGTTGTGCCAGAACCAGGGTGACCCTTTCAAATCTCCTGGGCAGAGACCTGTCCTTCTCTTCTTCTCCTTTCGTATATCTCTTGTTGCTCAGGCAACTATTCCTAAAATGATATTTCCCATCTCATTCTTGTCATTTCAGCACAGGCATTTATACAAACCATTTTCCCTAGGTTTCAGGAAAGGCATGAAGGAACCATTTCATATCATCTCCAATGTAAAGTTTATTTATTGGAGTTTAAAGGCACATAGACCAAAATAGGCATGAGTGGGAGGAAATGGGGGTATGGCTAAATGAGTATAAATAGAGGAAGAGGAGGGCGGGAAGATTCAGGGGCAAGGCCAATACTAAAATATTGTAATTTGAATCATCAGTAGGGGTTTAAGACCAAATGACATTGTAACACCTAATTTTAAACAATGAGCCATGCATTTAACACTGTGGTTGTGGGGAATGACAATGTCATTTGAGCTTTTGAATTGTGCAATTTTTTCCTACTCTGCTACTATTCTAAATAAAATAAATCTCAAAGCTGCCTCTATTCATGAAAACTTACCAGTTCAGCAAGAATTGTTAGCTATTGACAAGAACCCTCATGTAAATATTAGCATGTGCTAGCCATTAATATTTTAGCAACATTACTCACACACACCCCAGTACATATATACTGTGGAGACCCTTCTCTGTGTGAGGCACTCTGTTGATGGTATTTTTGCAAAATACAGGAGCTGCAAGTAATAATATTGCGTTGCATTTGTTATGATGAAAACGAGGATGAGGCCCATGCTAATACATAGCAAGCAAAATATAGGTGAAGTAGTGTTGCACAAGTCACATATTTTACAACCTGGGGCACTGCAGTTGAAGGTTCAAATTGCTGCAATGTTTTTGTAACTGTAAAGACTGTTTGTCCTCTCTTGGCATGGTGATCTGTGCAGAAATTAAGTTTAAAATTGGTCATAATTCATTTTAAAAAAATTATGCATTTTGCACATTGGAAATAGCTTTTAGCTTTTGAAGCGCATGACACTAGAAATGCACCCAAAAGAACTACTTTAAAAGCAATTTGTGGGTAAAGTGAAAGATTGATGGAAAGCCTATCTGGAGGATAAATGGGAATATATACCACGGCCCTAGTGAATGACTCAGATGTCATAATAAGGGAATAAAATATTTGTAGACACTAATACTTTTTTAAAGATGCAGTTACTAACCCAGATTAAGGCAAGTTAACAGTACTAGTATTATTGCTTATTAATTGTATGTGTGATCTAAAAACTCCTGCAATTTCTCCATGCCTGTTCTAATATTTCTTGCTGATATCCATGAAGTTTCAAATGTGGTGGGTGTGAGCAGCCCATAGACCTATAGGCCAAATGCAGCTCTTTTGAGGGCGCACTTAAACTGCAAAATTATATTGATGGGATTTTTAGCTTAAGTTTGAAACAGGAGAAGAGATCAATAGGCTTATAATAGCTTTTCCCTCCTCTTTCCTGATGGCTCCACTGCTATATCTTCTGTAGCTCTTCTAAACTGGAGGGGAAAGTATGCAAACTTTTAGTTATAAAATAGTTATCCTTCCCTAACATAAGGGCATGAATTTCCACTGGATGAAATAGAAGGCAGTGACATGGCTACGAGTCAGAAAAGTTGGGAAATTGTAGAGATTTTACTTTCATTTGACATTGTGCAGCAAACAAGGATCAGATAACCTCACCTGATCTCTCCTAAACAGCTGTCTAATCATTCTCCTTGAATATACTTCCTACCTCAAATTTCTAAATTTTCTGCTGTGGTCAACACATTGTATTTATATTCCTTTTATGTTCCATCAGTGCAGACTGTAGTATTTCGAAAGCACTTTCTATGCATTTCCCCAAGCACTGACTCAAGAACAGTGATACTCCCAAATTCCATCAACCGTCTATGCATGCTCTATGTATGCTTATTCAAAAATAAGTCCTACTGGGTATTTTTTGCACTATAAGACACACCTGACCATAAGATGCAGGTAGGTTTAGAGGAGGGAAACAAGGGGAAAAAAGAATATGGAGCGACGTCTCACTGTGAATATGGAGTGCCGAATATGGAGCAGCATGTATGAGGGCAGGAGGCAAAGCCTGAGAGGACCATGGATAGATGTCCTCTCATGTGCCAGCTGTGCCTACTGACTGCGGAAAAGAGACAGAAGAGGCAGGGTTCAGCACTGTAAAAGGACCCCGCCGCGGCAGCCCGGCTGCTATTCACCATATTTGCTCCATAAGATGCACAGGCATTTCCATGGACATTTTTTTGGAGTGGGGGGGGTGTCTTTTGGAGCGAAAAATACGGTAACTCTGAAATACGTGCAAAATCAACCTCTGGAAATATCCAACAACATCCCTTAAACCAAGGGCTGAAAGTTTATGAGTTGTTTCAGCACTTTGCCTAGTTGAGCTGCTTGCTAACACTGGGACAAAGTAACCTGCCGATGTATGAATATTCTGCATTCAAAAAGTTTCAGCATGTTTGTTTTGCTGTAACCTCACAATCATTGTATTATATGGGCCACCATTTATAGTACTGTAATCCCTAAATTGCAAATTAGTTGTTTATGAAAAATTGGTTGTTTATCTCTTGCTATTTTACCAGTTTTGGAAAAAATTAATAAGTAGAAAGTTTTTAGGTGTGTATGTGTGTGTGTGTTGATTCCAAGAATTACTTAAAAGATAAGCCTATTTTTTAGAATCAACAAATGATATTATTTTCAGGCAGTAGTTCTCAAAGTGCAGATCTGTTTATGGAGTCCACAAAGTTAAATCAATAAATATTTTAAACTTTCTCAATTTTAATTTCTAACACAGTAAATATTGATACATATAACCGACATAAATCAAAGTTCTTTAGGGTCCTCAATAGGTTTTAAGAATGGAAAGGGTTCCGGTGACCAAAATATTTGAGAAACGCGGTTGTAACATTAGCCTTGGTAGATGGCAACATCTGGCTGATCTTTCTTGGTTCAGAAACTATATTTAGCATTAGGATTCTTTGCAGAGCCAGCCAGATGTTCAGACTAGATTTGGCATTTTGGTCTGCCTATCAAGTCCTTTCCAAGGACCTGGGATAGGCAGATATGGATGTTTGATGATGTTACAGATACTGTGGCAGGCTGTAAGCTGTTCTGAGTAATGGTGCCTTTTGCAATTGACTGGTGAGGAATTTGTATTCAAGTGGTGCTCCAGTTATTTTGGGATTGTACTATTATTACAGGTAGTCCTCAAATTATGACCACAATAGACTCCAACATTTCTGTTGTTAAGGGAGATAGCTGTTAAGTGTATTTTGCTCCATTTTACGACATTTCTTGACCCAGTTGATAAGCGAATCACAAAAGGTGATCACATGAGCCCCCAGGCTCTGCAACAATCATAAATTCAAACTAGTTGCCATGTATCTGAATTTTGATCATGTGACCATGAGGATGCTGCAAAGGTCATAAGTGTGAAAAATGGTCATAAGTCACTTTTTTCAGTGCCGTTGTAATTTTGAATTGTCATTAGCTGAACTGTGGTAAGTCGAGGACTACCTGTATTATTGGTCCTACTTTTCCTTTCTTTTGCCATAGTTACTCTACTTCTGTTTGCAGTCCTTTGTATTACTATCATCATTATTATCAATGTTAGTGCATCAGTACTAGTATCGGTATTAATACATCAGTATGAGGATCAGTATTCGGATGGGAGATCAGCAGAGAATCTCAGTGCTGTAGATGGAGACTGGGAAATTGAAAAACTTCCCAGAAAAAGGAATGTCAAACTCATCCCTTGCTATTGCCAAGGAAACTCCAAGGATATGTCCATATCATCAGCAGGAGTTGAGCTTTACCTGACAGCATCTTTTAAATGTAGACTGAAGGCACTTCCTATACAACAATTCTTCCCAGTTGCTGCATTCTGTACCATCGTGTGTGCATCCCCTTGCCTGCTTTCTGGGGCTGGGAAATGGCTTTTCCTGTTGACCAATAAAGAAAAGGGGGAAAAAATACTGGTATTCCATCCAATGCCCCATCTCCTCAGTTCGTTCCCCCCTCCCGCTCCTCTGAGGAGAAAATGCAGGGAAACAGCAAAGCCACTTTCCCAAGCGTTCTTGAAAGGGGTCAGAAGGAGAAACCACGATTCCTTTCAGATGAATGAAGGCAAATCTCAGGAGACAGAATGAAAAAAAGAAAAAGGAAGAAACTTTCTCCTTCAGAGCTCAGGAGGAGATACCGCAAAATGTTTCTCAAAACATTTTCCCTGGAGAAAGAGGCAAACAATTTCAGCCTCTGAAGCGCCCCCACCCCATATGGTCCCAGAAGCCCTATGGAGAGGCAGTGAGTTGGCACAAGAATCTCCGATTGGCACTTCCTCGGTGTATGGAAATGGCTCAAGATAAAATTAAACTCATTGATCAGTTGTGAACTATTTTAGGAAAGCATCGATTCTATAACTAAATTCAGCTCTCTGAATAAAATAGATGTTTGTTGTAATGTCCTTAATTTCACTTGGGTTAGTTCTCAAGAATCAGAGAGGAAAAACCTTGGCTGTCACTTGAAATGGCTCTTTCCTGTCTTTAGTTTTGCTCCTGAAAGTTAACTCAATTTTCTGCTTAAATCTTCCTTCTGATTGAGAAAGAGGAGGCAGGTCAAGACATCATTGTTACCTTCTCTGAAAGTGACTTCTGCTGACTCTTTGCCCAAAAGTTCTTCTGTGGAACTACCTCCAGAAGACTTCCTTCTGGGGTAATTTTCGCAGCTTTTACTCTGAGAGATCACAGTTAGTTTTCAGCCTTTTCCTATACTTTGTTAGATACAATCTCTGCAGACATGCTACTCCATGTGTAAACCCAGAATGGTTTAGAACAGGGGTCGGCAACCTTAAACACTCAAAGAGCCATTTCAACCAGTCTCCCACAGAAAAGAAAACACCGGGAGCCACAAAACCCTTTTGACATCTAAAATAAAGATAGCACTGCTTATATTATTTTTTTACCTTTATGCTATGTATAAAAGAACTATAATGTGTTGCATTTATGGAATCAACGAACTGCTACAGAGAAAACTATTTTTTTATTTCTGCGTGCAACAAAAACATTTTGAACTGAACAGGGGGAAAAATGGGTTGAAAACCTCAATAAATTGCGTGCCAGCGGGTATCGCACATTGGCAGTTGTGACTCATATTTTGAGCGACAGAGAGCTGCAGCAGAAGGATGAAAGAGCCACATCTGGCTCCGGAGCCGCAGATTGCAGATCCTTGGTTTAGAGTTATCCCTTTTAAAACAGGTAGTCCTTGACCTACGACCACAATTGAGCTCAAAAGCTAAGCAAGACAGTTTTTAAAAGAGCTTTAGCTTATGACCTTTCTTGTCCAAGTTGAAAAGTGAGTTCTGCGCTGTCAAGTTTGTAACATGATTGTTGAGTGATTTTGGCTTCCCCATTGATTTTGCTTGTCAGAAGTTTGCAAAAAGTGGTTATGTGTCTCAGGGGTCAGTTGTCCTAAATACCTGCCAGTTGCCAAGTGTCTGGATTTTGACCATGTGACAATGGGGATGGTGCAATAGTCATTAGTGTGAAAAATGATCATAAGCCAGTTTTTTAAGCACCGTTGAAACTTCAAACGTTCACTAAATGAATGGTTGGAAGTCATATAAGTACTACCTGTACTGTTCTTGATAGGCTCCTTCTCCACAAAGGCACATGAAGACTGGATTTGCTAAACATGAATTTATTGAATAAATAAATTGTTGAATAAATAAAATTCATTCAATGCGCTAAGCAATTAACAACAGTTCCCAGATTTAGATATCACATTAGGCCTAGCCCAAACAAACCACATTATAACCTAGTCTGATGTGTGAACTCACTCACTCATCATTTTATAATTTCTGCCCATTTGGTGAGTGGCCTCTGTCTTGGAATCAGTTCAAATTGATAGTAAATTCTTAACTGACTTGTTTAACGAGGAATTTTTATTGGGTTTAATTTATAACCTTTAAAGTTGCAATTATGAGCTACTAGGAAGCAGCAGCACCAGTAATGGAATTTGGCAAATGGTCAGCAACAGGCCTCCATCATAAAGTATCTTATTGGTAATCCTATCTGCCTCTCCCAGATAATATTATCATATTAGTCAAAATAAATTTATGAGCCATGTCCCATACTTTAATCAGCTTTTACCTCAGAATTGGTAAGTGATTAAAAATTCCTATTATGTGCCCTTAACCTTTCTGTGTGACTCAGAGATATTCATTAGATTCATCTGATATTAGTTTTAAATGGGAATTTAAGTTCCTGACAATCCTGATCGTAAAGTCAATTTTTCACAAAAGGAGAGGCGGGAAACGATGGGAAGGGTCGACAGAAAAGAAAGCAAAGTTGAACACAAATTCTTAGCCACAAAGTTCTTATTCTGACCAGGTGGATCCAAATGGCTTAAGAGCTGAACATGGCTGTTTTATCGGCAGAGAAATGGGCGAGACCTGCTTCCTTTCTCAGTCTCTGCGAGGGGAGGTAGAATAAAAAACTGGGATTCTGGGGTTAGCACTAGCAATAGCACTTAGACATATACCGCTTAACAGGGCTTTACAGCCCTCTCTAAGAGGTTTACAGAGTCAGCCTATTGCCCCCAACAATCTGGGCCTTCATTTTACCCACCTCGGAAGGATGGAAGGTTGAGTCAACCTTGAGCTAGCGAGGATCGAACTGGCGAATTGCTAGCAACCGGCAGTCAGCAGAAGTAGCCTGCAGTACTGCACTCTAACCACTGCGCCACCACGCAGTGGTATTTATCATCAAACTGGAAGAGAATAGGAAGCATGAGGGGTCCTTCTCCCTTTGCTCCGAAATACAAGGCGGGTGACTATGGGGAGTACGAAGGAGACCCCCCAGATTAGAATGGTGCCCAAAACCAGCTCTAACCATCACAGAAGCCATGTGCATGAGAGGGAGAGGTTAACATTCCATCAGGACAGGACAAGGGAGCAAATAATCTTTGGACAGAGATCTGTTGACCAAGCCCCCTTGGCGCTGAGTACTCACTGCCTGTGTAGCTGCTCCAGGATCAATAATGCTGCCTGAGTGGGCATCATGACTGGCAGGACAGCAGGCTAGAACCCATGGGAGCCGATTTGGTGCACACCAGCGAGGGAGGGAGGGGATGGTTAATGAACAAGCAGAGAGCAAAGCCTGATGGGCTGAGTTCCCACTAAAGCTAAGGGAAGACGCTTCCGTTTCATGTTACCTCAGCATGGCAGCTTTTGTGATTGCAAATGGGTGTCCCTCTTTGGGACTTCTCCTAGGGAAGATGGTTTCCCAGTGTGTAGTAAAAGCCTTGTCTTTTACTACAGGAGGAGGAAGACGAAGGGAATCATTGGAGGTGAGAAACGCAAGAGATACCAGTTGTCCTTGACTTATAACCATTTGTTCACCGTGTGTTCAATGTTAACAATAACAACAACACTCAAAATAGTGATTTATAATCAATCCTTGCTCTTAACGATTATTGGAGCTTCCCCATGATTAAAATTTGGCAACTGGCATGTATTTACAATGGCTGTGGTGTCCCGGAGTCACGTGATCACCATTTGCAATCTTCCCAGCTGGCTTCCGACAAGCGGAGTCAGTGGGAGAAGCCAAATTCATTTAACAACCCTGATATTCACTTAACAACTGCAGTGAATTGCTTAACAACCATGGTGGAAAAAAATTGCACAAATCGGCAAGACACGCTTATAACAACGGTGTTGCCGAGTAATGGAAATTCAAGCCCCAGTTGTAGTCATAAGTCAAAGATTAACTGTATCTGAGATTTACAGAGGGAAGGAAGCTGAGAAAATGGCATTTCCTCTTGGGGAGAAGGATGTTCAACTCACGGTCCTTCTGTTGCTTTTACAGCTGAAGTCCAGAGCGAGATTGAGCGGATCTTTGAATTGGCTAAGTCCTTGCAACTGGTAGTGTTGGATGCAGACACCATCAATCACCCAGCTCAGCTGGCCAAAACCTCTCTGGCTCCTATCGTTGTCTATGTGAAAGTTTCTTCCCCAAAGGTGAGCTGGGAATACAGGGATTACACCCAGCTGGCAGCTTTGCTCCCATCCAGCACCAGTCTTCCCAGGAGGAGCTTCCTGCTGCCTCCTTGTGCTGTGTTCCCTGGTGATGTTCCTAGATTACAAAGATCTAAGCCTTATTTAATAACCTTTACAACAGCCCTCACAACAGGGGGAACAAAACAGTTGCTATCCAAATAAAGTTAGCAAGTCAGAACAATCAGAGAGGGAGGGGGAGGAGGGAGGATGCCCCTATCCCAATCCTTTCAAATTCCATTCTTCTCTCTGGGTTTAGCTGCATTTCTGAAGCTTATTAAAGGACCAGCTTGTCTATGTCTATGTCTAGAGACACCCCTCCCATTCCTTCTGTGAATTTTGCCTTCCACCTCCATTCTCTGCTTTAAAAGATAAGATTCCAGGTGCATGTTCCATAGCAGATGGTGATGGAAAAATACAGTGCAGTCTTCGGGATCTTATGCTAAAGCTGCTTGTAGCAGAGTGACCCTGCCATTTTCTTTTTAAGGAAATTTGATTGGAAATGGTTGTTTTCCATGGCAGAGCGATGCCAGCCTTGATTTCTGACTGAACAGCCGGATAGTCCCAAAGTTGCTTTTTCTTTTTTCTTTTTAGAAAGTTTGGAAAAAGCACCTTTGGGACTACTAGTCTCTACATGTTGTAAAAAGCCCCTTTGTCACAACAATGACCTGGATGATTGAGAATCTCCATAGACATAGGGCCTGATAGGAGGGTGGGCTAGAAAGCTACCCTATCAGAAGAAGAAGCCACATCAATCAAGAGAATCCCCTCCCTTCCTTAGGAAGCCCATGTTCATTTCCAATAAGACCATTCAACCTTTGGGTGACTATGGGCTATCTGTCGTAATTAGGAGCAGTTGCATCTACCCTGTTTCCCTTAAAATCAGACCTCCCCGGATAATAAGCCCAATCAGGCTTTTGAGCGCATGCGCTAAAATAAGCCCTCCTCCCAAAATAAGCCCTTCCCGAACGTATTGCAACACAGCATCAGCCATGAGGTGACCACACTCACTACCTCCTGCACCTCAAAAACAATAAGATCTCCCAGAAAATAAGGCCAAGCGCTTATTTCGGGGGTCAAAAGAAAATAAGACCCTGTCTTATTTTGGGGAAAACATGGTACAATACATGAGGGAATGATTCAAAGGGGTATGGACAAGAGTTTTGCTTGAGAAACAGACTTTGGAGATGTGTCTTTGTTTTTTAAGTTATTTTAGCCAAAACATATTGGCTGCCTGACTGTTTTCACACGTCTCCTGCCTCAGAATAGCTGAAAATTGTCACACCAATATTGCATATTTGTACAGAGGGACATTTGATCTTGTGTGGACCAAGGAAAAGGGGCTAAGGGCCACATAAGATTAAGGCTGTTAGCAGCAGAGCTCAGCAGATCTGTAATTTTCTCGGTTGGCCAAGGCTGAGAAAAGGAATGGAATGTTTTTGAATGAATGTTCCTATCCAGAAAGCCAAATTCATTGCTCGGCAACTGTCTTACTTATGTACAGCAATAGCTCTAGATGAGCTCTTCCCAATGGAGGCACCTGCCAGATGTTGGGGTTAAGGAATCCCAAGGTAAGCAAGCCAAGACCATTCTTGAGAGTTAATTAACCTACTTTAATTAACCCACGGACTTTTGAGTAAGGGTGTTCCAGATGTATTCTAATTCTTAACCTAAATCTGTTACTAAGACATGATTTTAGCTCTAGATTTTGTATGGAGACTTTGAACTCTTTGCCTGTATCTTCTCCTTTTTCTGTGGAAGGTGTTGCAACGCCTTATTAAATCCAGAGGGAAATCACAGGTGAAGCATCTCAATGTGCAAATGATGGCTGCTGACAAGCTTGTCCAGTGTCCTCCGGTGAGTCTTTTATGCATGATGTTTTTGATTCATCTCCCATCTCCTCCTTGTCTTGGCTCTGCTTGGGTCCACTTTGGTGGCATGAGTGAAATAAATTTCTCAGGCTGCCCTTCTCTACTGATACCCTACCCCTTTCTTAAAGAGACTGATATAAAGTTACATTTTATAACCAGTTTGTTTTTGGACATGCAGATTTTTTCCCCACAAACCCAGGCGTGGGCTGCTACGGGTTTGTCCGGGTTCGGGAGAACCTGTAGCTAACGTTATGGCCAGTTTGGAGAACCTCCAAATCCCACCCCTGACTGCAGGGGAGGGCAGCCATCAGAACTTCACCACCGGGTTGTTAGTACCTTTGGGGTGGGGGTCTGTTGCATTTTAAGCAGTTGCTAAGTGACTGGTCTTAAGTTGAGGACTAGCTGTACAGCAAGGACAGATTGCAGTGCAGTATATAAGTCTTACTTCATCCTCTTCTTTTTTATCTTTGCTTTTGTTTCCCCCAAGGAACTCTTTGATGTGATCCTAGATGAGAACCAGCTGGAGGATGCTTGTGAACATCTGTCTGAGTATTTGGAGGTATACTGGCGAGCAACCCACCACCCTGCACAAAACCTTGGGAGCCAAAACCTCCTGACTCCTTCCACTGCCATTTCTGGCCTGCAGGTACAACAAATTGCCTTCTTGCCCCAACTGAAGACTCTCTAGTACCACGTCCAGTTTCTAGCAGTGACTGTGACAGATGTTTTGAAGCTTGTTGGGGGACTCCAAAGGCAGAAGGCTACCCTTGTTATCTCCAACCATTGGGAATTGCTATTACATTGCTCCCAAACTAACCCTCAAATTGGGCAGTGAACCTTGGCACCACCAGGTATTGGACTCCAGATGCCACTAGCTGTTGCCAACATTGCCAATGGTCATTCTTTGTGCCCAAAAATATTTTGACTGGCAGATGTTTTCTATCTTCGAGTTATTCTCTTAGAGAAACTTCAACCAGTTGCATCTCATTCCAAAAATCTAGCTTTGGGTGAAGATGAAGAGACCAATATACAGGTTGTTATTGACTTATGAGCGCATTTGGCACCAAAATTTCTGTTGCTAAACAAGGTGATTGTTAAATGAATCCGGACCAATTTTATAACCTCTTTTTGCTTCAGTTGTTAAACAAATTACTGTCGTTAAGTGAATCACATGGTTGTTAAGAGAATCTGGCTTCCTCCAGATGTTGGAAGTTGGCTAGGAATCTTGCAAAAATGGTGTCAGTATTTTGATCATGTGACCATGGGGACACTGCAATGGTTGTAAGTGCGAGGATCATTTATACATCACTTTTTAAAGCCCAATTGTAACTATCTGGAGTCACTAAACGAATGCTTGTAAATCAAGGACTACCTAAACAGCTAAAAAAAACCAACAACAAACAGCCTCATTTAACCCATGAAGAAATATAAGCAAATCTATTCTGTTTCTCCTAGCTGATTGATTTGATTAAAATTTTGTCAGGAGATTAATTAGTAGTGAAGCAAAGAATCAGTCCTAATCCAAATTGAAATTTCTTGATCATAAATACTGTAATTGGAAACAGAATATATGAACCTATCCTGTGCAAATCAATAAATTGCAGGGCACTGGTAGAACTTATTTCTGCTCCATTTCCAAGGTTTCCATATTTTTGGTGAAAGTATAAGTGCAATGAACAGAGCCAGCATGGAATTCAGGAATTCCGAGAGTCGAGGTCCACAGGTCATAAAGGGGCCATCGTTCCCCACCCCTGCTGCAGGTGGATTGGGGATCCTAAATCTAGTCATATTGAAGCTCTTGGATGGAGCAAATTAAGGGATGACTTCCAACCTGTCATGTTGGGAGAGCACCAAGGCTTGCTAACAACTTCCTTCTGCCCTTCCTTCCCGCAGAGCCAGGCCCCGATGGGCGAGCATGAGAGTGAGCGCTCCCCGGTGGAGCACGACAGCTTGATGCAATCTGACGAAGTGAGCGACGCCTCGCGCAAGACATGGACGGCGTCCTCTCAGCGCAGCTCCCGGCACCTGGAGGATGAATACTCCGATGCCTACACTGACCTGTACCAGCCTCACCGCAACCACAACAGTGGCCTCCGCAGCACCAACGGCCATGACTCGCAGGACCGTCTTCTGGAGCGCGACTCTGAGCACAATCACAATGACAGGAACTGGCAACGCAACCGGCCCTGGGCCAAAGATAGTTATTGAAACTTCCTGGCCAGGCCTCCAGGGACATAAGACACGGCTGCTGCTGTCTTTGCCATCTCCCAAACTGAGTTAATTGCCTGATCTCAAGCCTTTGTCTGTTTCCCTTTGTAGCTAACCCCCACAGAGTGCAGGCCCTGCCCCAATACACAGGTGCTATCTAGGGAAGCCCAGACATAGCCATGGCTGCCTAAAAGAGGTTAGGTGATTTGTCTGGCCCTCCTTCACTTTGGATTACGTAGGCCATGGTAGTATTTTGCAGGGTAAACTTCACATCCTTCACATCACATTCTATTTTGGGAGGGGTGGGGAGGCTAGGAGCTGGATTGGGCTTCTGCATCTCAGAGGAAGAATTTGTTTCCAAGAGAGAAGCTGGCTGTGGCTCCATTTTTAACTGAGCAGGAGATCAGAGCCGAAGATTACATGGGAGAAAGTAAGACAGGCATGCAGAGACCTTAGGATGAGTTTACTTCTTCCAAGCGAGAGACCCAGAGCCTCACTTTTTGCCTTGCTGTAAGGTTAGACCTGTGTGCATATGTCCCAAGATCTGTCCGGAAATTGAGACTGGTGTAGATAAACTAAGATTGCTAATTAAGAGTGATGCACTCTAGAAATTGGTATGAACAGCCAATGCTGATTCAGTTACAGGGTGTCATCTTCACAGCATTGGCAACCATTTTGTGCAAATGCTTTGGTGAAACATGTGCAATAAAGCAGCAGGTGAAACAGCCACAATATTTCAGCCTGCACAGAAAAGGTAAAACATCAGGAAGAAGGTAGAACTAAAATGCTCCCTGACATTGAATGTTCTGCATTTGGGGAGATTTTAGTTTTGTTTAAAGTCGAGGTGATGAAAGACCATTCAACTAGCGCAGGGTCATCTAAGAGATTATTGATAAGTTATCCACTGCTAATTTGGATATAATCCAAGAATCACAAGGCCAAAAAAAGATCTATGTGGCGGTGATGTTCATGACTATCACTGAGAGGGCTACACAGCTTCAATCTTCTGTTGCCCTTGCAATTATTGATAGATGGGTAGGGCCAGATACAAAAAGAAAAAAAATGCTTCAGATTTACCCAAGATTTTCTTAGTTTTCATATTCTTTTATGTAATTCCCATGACCTTGAAGCAAGTTATTGATTCTAAGGAAGCTGAGATGCAAACTGTACTAACACATGTAATAAAGCCTCAAGGATCATTTGGTAGAGTAGCCCCAAAGTATTCTATGTCCAACATATCCCAGCCAACTGGCTGCCTTTTCTAGACAGAGCTTTAGATCCAAAGGGTGGGGAGGGGGGAGAGGAGTCTTCAGCAGAGAAAGTAATTTTGCACAAAAAAATAAGCCAGTGGAGAAGGGTTTAATTAGGCCTTTCCTAACTGTTGCTGGCCTTCTATTCCAAATCTATTTCATCCTCAATAGAGTGAAATCCTTGGAACCCTTATTTCCTCGGAACCCCAACGCTCAGCCTTGTTCCTCTTGCTCTGCTAGGCCATCTCCTGCACAGTCACTTCTGTTAGAGGACTAGTGGGAAGACATTTTTAAAGCCACAGTATGAGATGCTTAAATCTGTATCCTCCTCACTTGTTCCAAAATTCCTTGCTAATTGCATGCAACCTTGATCTTCCACATGCCACTTGTGTTGCGGGAAGTGGAAGGAAGATGAGGTGCCGAGTGTATCGGTGGGCCCTGCTCTTTCATGGTGACTCCTACCCTCAGCACTTTGGGGCTTCCATCTTGTGGAAGTGGCCCAGGGCTATACCCATCCTACTTCCTGCTTTTTCTAATGCGCAAACCTTGCTCTTCCATTCCCCTATTCCATTCTCGGGGCAGTGGGTGGCAGCCCCTTCCTTTCAAAAAGCACGTACAGCTACCAGAAAAATCAGCCTGTAAATATTGCCCACTAGCATTGAGAGTTGTGTTGAGTGTCTGTCGTACCCCTGGATGGTCCAGAGCCAAAGGGGAAATGCTCTTCCCTCTTTTTGTGGCTTAGGTGGTTTGAGGACGGGGAAATGTTTCTATCCCTGCTGTAGTGGTTGTTTGATGGGCTGCTGCAACAGCTTTGTTACTCTTCTTTTGTAGAGAGCACTTATTTCCCCCAAAACTTGTAAGCCGTTTGAAACAAGCATTTGCTATTTATAACATGTGGCTGAGTGGTTGTTATTTTGAGTACAACTGCAAGGGCATTGGAACGGAGGGTTTGAAGGACAAAACACAAGATAGTGTTTTGGTTGGTGTTCATGGCACCCTTCCCTGAGGCAACACTAAACTCAGCGTGGTTCTTGAGCCAAAGGTTGGGATGAACAGATATCCCATGACTTGAGTGTTCAGAATTGATCTATCACAATTTTCAATTGGCTACAGAGTTACTCTCTTCTGGGGTAGGAGTAAGGCTTGGACTCCTCTAACTTGTAGACTTTAGGCTACAATTCCAAGAGTTCCTTGGGGAAAATCAATGGCAATTACATGGGATACATAAGCCACACATTAGCAGTATAATTAATTGTCTCAAGAGTTCAGGCATAAGCAGCTTTCATGTTAAAGTGGCAAAGGTTCAAATACAATAGCCAGTTGAAACAAATACTGATTAGTTCAAATGGCATTTGAGCAGGTAGGTCAATGAATGGGTAGCCACTGTCAAGCTCTTGATGGATTTACCATTAATTGCATTCAACCTAGGAAAGTTGCAGATTGAGTGGCATCTAACCTTCCTTCAGATAACAACTGAAACACTGAAATTGCCTTTTAATTAAAATGTTAGAAGTCTGTCTATTAACCAATACTCACGTACATGTGCAATACACACCATATAAGTAGCATTTCTGCTTGCTCCCTATGCATCAATTCTAACTTTCAGATACAGTAGAACAAACCTAGCCTGGCACCCACTTTTCCCTGTCTGTCAGAGGTCATCTTCTGAAGGGCTGCACGTTTCCATTCACAAAATGCATTTTGACGAGTCTCTCTTTGAAAATTACTATAGAAACTACTATAGGTACCTATAGAATGGCTCACTATTTTTGGCTTTCGAGAAACGTTTTAAAAATCTATCTTGTTGCACTACAAGGTAGTCTGAAAAGCCATATTTTTACAGGAATTCCGACTGAAAATTTGGTTAATTTTTTTTTTGTATGAATATGAATTGCCTTTAGAGCAGGTATCTCTAACCTTGGAAACTTGTGGTAGTCTTAAAGTACAAACCTAAACAATCAATCAGTTGCAACAAGATAAGCTCATTTTAGACTGCACTGTTGCTTAACAAATATCTCCTCTTTGCATCATCCTATTCTAGTTCTAGTCCCGCCATAGCCAGGGAAGCCCATGGGGTGCCAGTGGGACAGTCATTGTCTCTCAACCCAAACCACCTCACATGGTTGTTATTGGGAAAACAGGAGGAAAGGTGTGTTGAAAATGTTTGTCGTTTTTGAGTTATTTGTAAAAATAATAAAGATGGGAATATAATTAAATAAATAAATAAATATATTGGGGATGAAAATTGAGAAACATCATGTTCATAAACATAGACATTTATGTATCAGGTTGTGCAATTTTGCAGAGTTTGAGATTCAGTGCAAGAAGCTTTTTCTAGAAGTTTCTCAAGCTTGTGCTATTGAGTTGATGAACAGCCAGGAATATCACCTTAAGCACATGAAAGTGCACATAAACAAGAGACTCTATAGTAGCACTAATACAATTCATGGCACAGTTGAAAAACTTCACCCTCAAACTGCTGGTATATCATTAACACTAGTTTGTTGTAATAATGCAACATTTTGTAAACAAAAGAGAACCCAAACATTTGTTCTCAACTGCTGGCGCTTTTTCCTGAGACTTTTGAAACTGATGTCAAACGTAGCTATTTTGGTCAAAGGAATTTTTTCCCTCCCAAATTCAATTTGCAACCTACCTCAGAAGAACTATAGAGAAACTATAGCAAACTACCGCAGAGGAAATTATTGACTTTTCAGGAAACAAGGTCTTTCCTTGGTTTCTCCAGACTTCTCAATTTAAGTATTATTTTGCTACAAGCAGTGCCACTGTTTCTCATTCACATATAATATAAAATAGCACAGCATTAAGCAACCAACTTATTCTTATTTCTAATTGATAGTCCTTTTAGCAGAACCGCGTCATTCAAAAAGAACAACAGCAGTACAGCTATGGCAGCAGTATCCCAGGTCTTTACAACGTACATATTTCTACTTGTGAAAAACCAAGAATAAACAGGCAGGACAATGTTTCATATGGATTTATAGTAATTTTTTTCAGGTCATTGAAAAAAAAGGTCTCTTTCTGTACATTACCTGCCCTTTTTATTTTTTTTGGGGGGGGGCAGTTCTAGATAAAACAAAAACACAATTGCATTGAAACATT